>NC_133338.1:6001200-6309950 GCF_030506205.2 Paramisgurnus dabryanus | reverse complement strand
TCCAACTGTGCTACAGAAAAGAAACAGTATGAATTTTTTTTTTAAATGGGTGTAAAACAAAAGGATGGACAGTCATCAAATATGGCAGCTGTTCAGCGTGTAACCAGTAGTAGGCGATGTGAAGCTACACATAGACACTGTGCCTCTCCCAGATAATTCCCATTGTCTGCCTGAGACACACAACTACAATGACATCATCAAACACACACATGCTCACACACACACACATACTCATCACAGCCCTGGTACCCATGTGGTGTAATTACATGGGCTTGTGAAGATTTCCATTATTGTACTGCTCAAACTCACCACTTTCAAAAACAAATCTATAGTCTTCTGGAATTGACCTGGTAGAATGCAGATGCAGCAATATTACCGCTTTTTCCTCTTACTTTTTTTGCCAAACTAATTATTTCATTCTTTATTTAAAGGTTGTGTTCGTGATTTTTAGTATTCAAAGTAGGGTTGCATAATCGCGATTAATCTATTGCAGAATACAGGTTTTTGTTTACATCATATACACTCACTTAAAGGATTATCAGGAACACCTGTTCAATTTCGGTTTCATTAATGCAATTATCTAATCAACCAATCACATGGCAGTTGCTTTAATGCATTTTGAGCGTGGTATGGTTGTTGGTGCCAGACGGGCCGGTCTAGTATTTCACAATCTGCTTAGTTACTGGGATTTTCATGCACAACCATTTCTAGGGTTTACAAAGAATGGTGTGAAAATGGAAAAACATCCAGTATGCTTTAGTCCTGTGGGCGAAAATGCCTTGTTGATGCTTGAGGTCAGAGGAGAATGGGCCGACTGATTTAAGCTGATAGAAGAGCAACTTTGACTGAAATAACCACTCGTTACAACCGAGGTATGAAGCAAAGCATTTGTGAAGCCACAACATGCACAACCTTGAGGCTAAAGACCCCACCGGGTACCATTCATCTCCACTACAAATAAGAAAAAGAGGCTACAATTTGCACAAGCTCACCAAAATTGGACAGTTGAAGACTGGAAAAATGTTGCCTGGTCTGATGAGTCTCGATTTCAGACATTCAGATGATAGAATCAGAATTAGGTGTAAACAGAATGAGAACATGGATCCATCATGCCTTGTTACCACTGTGCAGGCTGGTGGTAGTGGTGTAATGGTGTGGGGGATGTTTTCTTGGCACACTTTAGGCCCCTTAGTGCCAATTAGGCATTGTTTAAATGCCACGGCCTACATGAGCATTGTTTCTGACCATGTCCATCTCTTTATGACCACCATGTACCAATCCTTTGATGGCTACTTCCAGCAGGATAATGCCCCATGTCACAAAGCTTGAATCATTTCAAATTGGTTTCTTGAACATGACAATGAGTTCACTGCACTAAAATGCCCCCCACCAATAATCTCAACCCAAAAGAGCATCTTTGGGATGTGGTGGAACGGGAGCTTCGTGCCATGGATGTGCATCCCACAAATCTCCATCAACTGCAAGAAGCTATCCTATCAATATGGGCCAACATTTCTAAAGAATGCTTTCAGCACCTCGCTAAATCAATGCCACATAGAATTAAGGCAGTTCTGAAGGCGATAGGGGGTCAAACACAGTATTAGTATGGTGTTCCTAATTATCCTTTAGGTGAGTGTAAGTGCTATAAAAATACATTTGTATTGAGTTGAAGTTGAGGACTGTAACCCGCAGGTTGCGACTGAGGTGCCCTTGAGCAAGGCACCTGTCCACCAATGCTCCCTGGGTGCTGCAGTGATAACTACTGAATGTGTCTGTGTTGTTGTTGTTGTTGTTGTTGGTCACGTTTTATTGCATAGTTCACATTCCAAGTATGGGTTACCATACGTTGATTGTTACTTTCACTTGATTGATTGATATTGGGGTTCATTACCACGTGGACAAAAGCACTATGCAATATACTTATATTTCACCAATGGCATGACTTTAGAAAGGTGTACAATATGAACAGAGTGCACAATTTACACTGTACAGTAAATAAACATTATTTATAAAAGATGCTTCGGGGAAAACCTAAAAACATAATAGCAAAGCATTGTGCATTGAGATGAAAAGTAAGGGTCTGCCTTTTCTCTAAACTCTCAGCGAATTACAGTAAACACACACATCTTTACAAAGAAACATCTTTCAATTTGTGCTCTTCTCTGTCATCATCGCTATGTACGAGTATGCCATCAAGTCAACGTACAGGCATCAAATGGTTGAATATTGGCATCGTCTGCGGCACTCCAAAACCCTCTGTCTGATGGGGGAGGGTAAGTACCACTACTGTCTGAGCGGACGTGTGCTGTATTCAGAGCGAGAGTAGAAAATGTTCCAGTCTGGATGCATGCAAACATTTGTGTGAATGTCTGTACAGCGTGCGCACTTAGTTTCTTTATTCTGTGTGCTTGCGTGGGAGGCCAAGAGCTCCTCTAGCAGACCCCATTAGAGATCAGAACAAAGAGATGGTATAAGAGCTGCACCGTGTCCTGGCCAAAACAAAGCCGATAAATGGTACCTGCTGCATTGATAATGACACGTAATGTGTCGCAAATTTTCAGATTCACACATTTCATAATGTATGTGGCTACGGAGGCATTTTAAATGCCTATTTTGTGGAAATCCCCAAAGCATCAACAGTGGAGCGAAAGGAGTCGTATCAAAGGACTTGCGCTTCTAAGGTGCACTGTGTAACTTTTAGAAGGATCTCCTGACAGAAATGCAATATTATATACATAACTATATTTTTAGTGGTGAAATGAATTGTTTTATTACCTTAGATTGAGACATTTTTATCTATATACACCACAAGTTGCCTAACATGTTTTGTCACGCTGTCTCAGATGAGGACATGTTTGTCCTTTGGCAGCTACGGTAGCTTCTCTGTGCATTTCTCTGTGCTTATTTTACCAACCTGCTCTCAAATCAACCCAAGTCAACTTGAAGTTGGCTGGCATTCAAACCCAAACAACGAGTAACTCTGCATTTTACCGTCTCTGAAGGGGAAATCACCAAAACCCTCGATAAAAGATGACTGGAACCTGTGCAGTATGTGGATGTAAGCACAACAGATTCAGGCCACCGGGAGTTTTTATTGTTTACATCAATGCAACCCTCAGCTGACACAACACTATCAGATTACTCGAAAATTTGAATATGCAGCCAGCACTTTCGTCAGGAAGATTTCGAGTACTGTTTTCACCCCAGTTTTTCTGCGGACTAAGGTAATGTAAAATGGTAAAAATATAAAATACATAATTTGGGTTAGTTGTTGCTTGTTTTGTGTAACTACGGTATACATACTACATAAAAAGTTATTTTCATGTTGTTGTTGTTATTAGGAACACGAGCAAAGCAAGCTAACGTTAGCTCATCCTGTGCAGGTGTCAATCAAAGAACGTTATCATCTACTGTCAATCATCTCGCCTCCAGACCCTCCCCCATTTAGAACATTCAGAATTATGTAGTCGTGCCCGTCAAATCACCGTTACTGTAGCAACTTTAATATTTTATATGGAGTTAGTACAATTGACGGCAGCACAATCAACTACATGTGATGAAATATAGTGTTGGAGCATAATGTTGTTTTAGGGTGGAGTTTCGCTTTAAATTGATTTAGAAGCTTGATATCTGACCAGTGGCATATGAATTGGTACAGAGAGTGAATCGTACAAAAATGTACGGTTATCATAATGAAACCCCACGATATACGATTGTGGTCATACGAATTATTATAAATTAGCTACCTTGTTAAATACGTACGGATTGCCATAAGATTTCGTTGTTTATCATCCGCATGGTGAAAAATCGTATAACCACTTGCATCTGCAGCACAAATGGTGCATGATGGTTTAAACGCAGAAATGTAATACTTACGGTTTGTTCATATCCCCAATCTTAATTATAGTAATTGTAAATGTGACGCTTGCCTTAGCAAACAGCATCAACAAATCACTCACAGAGTATGTGTGTCTTTGTTCCTCTCCACATGGTCAGAACTCTGGCTTTTGTTCGAGAGCTGTCTACTCGCCGAATGCTAGCTCTCAGTTGTGGTTCTGTTAGTGTGTGTCTGCCCACTTAGGGCAAGTGAGGCAGTTTACATTTACATTTATGCATTTGGCAGAGGCTTTTATCCAAAGTAGCGTACACTGCAATCCTATATGCAATCTATACGTTATTAGTACGTGTTTTCCCTGAAAATCGAACCCACAGCCTTTGTGATGCTAATACAGCAATGTTTTACTTATTGATCTACAGGTTTGCAGAATCCTTTAAGGATTCCTGTTACACACTGGAAGTAAAAACAATGCAAAATGTGTAGCTTTAGCTTCTGACTTTGACTGTAAGGATCTCCAGCTGTCACTTTTAAAGGATTAGTCTACTTTCATAAGAAAATATTCTGATAATTTACCTTGCACCCCATGTCATTCAAGATGTTTATGTCTTTCTTTCTTCAGTTGAAAAGGGCTCTAAACTATTCCGATGTTGGCATAAGGGTCTTATCTAACGAAACGATCATTCTTTTTGTCCCCCCCCAAAAAAACTTCTCGACTTGCCATATCCCTGGGATGCGCGTTCGCGACATTACGTATTACGTAATCACGTCGAAAGTCACACATGATGTAGGCGAAACGCACGCGTACGAACCATTTTAAGCAATAAATGGACACAAGAACATTTATTAGTATCATTCCACTTACAACAGCTTCTGAATGGTCCTTCTTCCATACACTTGTAAACACTGGAGCTTTAGTTTTGCATACATCATGCGCAACCTTTCAATGTGATTACGTAATACCTAAGGTTGCGGAATTGCATACCATGGGTAGTGCAAGACAAGAAGTTGTGGGAAAAAAATAGTCTTTTATTTATTTTTTTGACTAAAAAATGATCGATTCACAAGATAAGATCCTTATGTCTCAGTTGCATTGAAACTGCAATTTGGACCTTCAAACCATTGGTGCCCAATGAAATCCACTATATAGAGAAAAATCCTACAATGTTTTTTCTTATAAAATGGTTAGTTCCAATCCTTGATTCTGATTGGTCATTAGGTGTGCTTTATTCACAATAAAACACGGCTATGACCGCTTCACCCAATGGTTCTGTTTATCACTGCGCCTTTAGCAACACCCTTAGCAACCACACGTATCGGTTTGTTGTTTTAATTTGAGCGCCCTTCAGCCGTTACTTATTCACGATACAGCACAGCCTCTCGTACCTTATTGCTTACTTGAAAAACTTAATTTCTTTTCGACCTAAGAAATACAAACATAAACATCTTGGATGACAGGTTGGTAAGTTATCAGGAAATTTTCTTATGGACTAATCCTATAAAAATGACAATTGGAGAACCTTACAGCCCAAGTCAGAAGAAGCCATTTTCATACAAGCTCTACCTTTTCAGGGTACCTCAGTGTCCTAGATGTTTCTTCCAAAATTAGGAGAGAAAATCTCCTGACAACAGCTGACTCAAGAGTATAGAGCTATAAAATGAGTGTGGATAGCGCAGCTGAAATTATGTGGTGGAAGAATTTTGTAAATTATATTGAAATCATACACTTTTGGTATGTTGGCACCTGTTTTGATACACAGTTTGAGACCTCACTGAGACGTCTCTTCTGAAATTTTAGAAGATTTATTTTAGGTAAAACATCAAACAAGCATGCAATCTTATCAAAGGTCCTAATTTGGTGTCCATTTGTCTGGGAGAAACAATTGAGAAGTCATACACCGATCAGCCATAACATTATGATCACCTGCCTAATATTGTGTAGGTCCCCCTTTTGAAACCAAAACAGCCCTGACCCCTCGAGGCATGGACTCCACTAGCAGTTTCAGCTACAGGAGCTCATCTTTCGAATTGGACCACACGGGCCAGCCTTCTCTCCCCACGTGCGCCTAGGACCCTGTTGCTGGTTCACCCCTTTCCCGTCCTTGGAACACTTTTGATAGATAATGACCACTGCAGCCCGGGAACACCTCTTAAGGTCTGCATTTTTGGAGATGCTGCAACCCAGTCTTCTAGCCATCACAATTTAGCCTTGGTCAAAGATGCTCAGATCTTTACGCTTGCCCATTTTTTAAATAATTTGATGTGTTAGAAGCAGGAAAATATGTGTTTGTTTGGGTTCAAGTGTAGATTATAGATTCACCTCGCTCTTTTATTACCTCTCAGCCATGGTCTGAATCTTTGGCATTTTTTCCCATATCATCCACCAGTAAATTGTTACATTTAGTCCAGTGGTTATAGATGAATAAGTCGAGCTGTTTTATATGAAGCATGGAATGTCACACTGCTTGATTGGTTTGCTCCAAAGGCATGCATCATAATTCTGCACTGCTTTATTTAGCTAATGATGTCAATGGTTGGTTCATGACTATGACTGGTGCGATCTTACAGCACAATCAATTGTGCTAAACAAAGCAGCCCAACTTCCTGTGTGATACAAGTCACATCGAACGTCACACTTTTCTCAGCCCTGATGGTGTTATAATGCAGTGTGCATGTTACACATGAGATTTACAGGAATGTATCCCTGCAACGAATCAATGTAGAAGCTGCACTGGTCCAGAATGCTCTGTTTGGCATGCTAGGATGCTCAATGGCTTTGGTTAGTGGGGACAGATGGATGAGGGAGGATTGATGGCACAATTCTGGGCTTATCTCCACTTCCTGTTGGTGTGCGGTTGGCCAGCTCATTGGCTAATTTGTAGCCATGATGATGTCATCCTTACAGTCCAAATCATTGCAAAGGAGATGGGAAATTCGTTTAGCAATAACTGGGCAAGCCTTTTGTACAGCTGATATGTTGTAGGGTAAAAACTATGTTAACCCAAGATCCTATTTAAAGGTGCTGTAAGCGAACTGACGCGTTTTAGACCATAAAACATTTTTTGTTACATAGAGCAAACATCTCCGTACTATCTGCTTGCTGCCTGTCCGCTGATCAAACTGTAAAAAAACGTGATCTCTGTAGACAGCCCAGGCTTCACAAACGGCAATAACAAAACAGTGGCCAAACCTACAAACAGAAACCATAACAAAGTGTTCCAGCCAATAAACGACAAGAAGGATTTGGGGGTGGGGGTTGGGCGCATTCATGAAAGCACGGAAGGGAGGGGGAGGAGTTAGCTACGCTCCGTCTGTTTGAAAACAATTCAAACATCAACAATAACTAACGTCTTGCAGATTCGCTTAGAACGCCTTTAAGTAGTTGAACCAAATCCTTGTTCAAAAAACCTGTTGACTTTGGGACGATGGAACCAGAAGTGCTGAAAGGCTAAAGGGCTCATTATAGTTGTGCGTAGGTCCCACGGCATAGCCGCGACGGCGTAGGATACGCGACGGTTTTCATTTATACTTTTGAGTCGTTGTCGACATGCAAACACAAGCGCAGACCGCTGGTAGGCAGTAACCACGCATGTAACCACAGTAGCAGCGCAAATGTCAAAGAAGGAGAAGCTTAGCAAGTTAACCCACAAACGAAGAAGAAACAACAACTTGTTGTGTATAATTTGTAAAGACCAGCAATGATGGAAGTAAATAAACAACGACTTTTGATGCAGTTTGAGTTAAATCACTCCTCAACTTGGTTCATCTTTGTTTTCACCGTCACAAACGGAAATACCTATGACACTGTTTCTTTTACCTGACGGACCAATCACAGCGCTTGCGGCCACCTAGATCTGGCGCGCTGTTAATATTTTTGCGAGGTGCACGTCAGGCTACGCACAGGCTACGAATAGCCTACGCCGAACCTACGCACGACTATAAATCGGGCTTTAACGGTAAGGCAAAACGGTAAGGGTGTTTAAAAACGGTAAGAATAACTTTATAAGGGTCACTGTTCAACATTCATGACCATACATCTATTCAAATATCCAAATGAGTTGCAGTATTTGAGTAATGTACATTAAGTACCATTT
This sequence comes from Paramisgurnus dabryanus, assembly GCF_030506205.2. Taxonomy (NCBI): domain Eukaryota; kingdom Metazoa; phylum Chordata; class Actinopteri; order Cypriniformes; family Cobitidae; genus Paramisgurnus; species Paramisgurnus dabryanus. Next base: position 6,302,021 of record NC_133338.1, on the reverse strand, counting down.
CAGTGTAGTGGTGTCTGTTGTTAATACAGCTGCTGTACTACTGCATGATATTTTGTGATTAACAGAACAGCCCAAGTGCCTGTGGGACTTTATTAAGACCGGCGAGCAAATGAAAACGACAGGTTGTTGACCCCTTTACAGAAACTGTGTCCTGTGATCAGAGTCTCTCTCTCTTTCTCTCTCTCTCTTCTAGCATGGCTCAGGCCAATATGACAATGAGGACACATCACAGGGGAGCTCTGGGTTAGAGAAGATGGCTCTACACACACACACACACACACACACACACACACACACACACACACACACACACACACACACACACACACAAAATTGGAACATGACCTTGGAAACTGAATGCTCATCTTTCTCTGTTGTGGAAGTTTGAGGAAGTGTGCGAATGTGTGTAAATGAATGTTTGTTAATGTCTTACATGGCTAGTTGGAATGCTTGATTCTGATTGGCTAGTCGCAACATTTGCAGGTTTGTTATTCCTAGACAGTGTTGGGGTAACGCATTACAAGTAACAAGCATTATTGTACGTAATATTATTACTTTTCTGAAGTAACAAGTAAAGTAACGCATTACTTTATAAATGTACACATTAATATTTGAGTTACTTTTTAGAAAAAGTAATGCAAGTTACTTTTCAGTTTAATTAATTGATGTAAAAAATGAACTGCATTAAACTGAATGTATTAACGTAGATTTACGCACTCTATGCGTGCACGCCTGAGCAGAGTTTTAGTCATTTTTGCGATAGAAATATGCATTTTCTGAATGCAGAATTCTCAGTCATAAAAGCTACCTGCAAGGCCTGAAAGAGATCAAGCCTCAGCAAAGTAAGAAAAAGTAACACAAAAGTAACGCAAAGTAACGTAAGCATTACTTTCCATGAAAAGTAACTAAGTAACGCAATTAGTTACTTTTTTTGGAGAGTAACTTAATATTGTAATGCATTACTTTTAAAAGTAACTTTCCCCAACACTGTTCCTAGATAACAAATGCTCAAAATGAATAACACACGGTACCCGGATGCTACAAATCATTTTGAGAGGAACTGTTTACACAAAAATTGAATATAAATGTCTTTTAATAACATATACGTAAGACATTATATTTACCAATGATTAAACCAAATAGCGTCTTTGTGACATTTGAACGGTGTGTCTCAAGTTAAAACCGATTTCAATTTTAACTAATCAAAATAAATTATACAAATCCTACAAAATTAGCCTACGTGTTTTATATAACTACTGTAGCTGCGTATAATAAACCCACTGAAAGCAAGAAATAATGATTAAAGAGTCCAAGAAAAGAGATTTACGTTGGAGACAATAACTCGCGTCATCGTTTACTTTTGCATATCGTTAACATTTATCGTTAACATTATTTTATTCCTCGTCCAGTGGTTCATTCAATACAAATATAAACCAAACTTTCTGAATCATGGTCTCGCGCAACCAACACGCACGACCGCCCACTCCGTCATTTTTGCCGCGCGCACCAACGCCCCCGTGTGGACGCGTCGAGCATAAACATACCTTTAGGGTGTTTTCGCATATGTTGGTGCGCATCGTGGTGTGGCCTTGGACTGCCCCAAAATACATTTGATCATTTTTCAGTTAGTGCGGTCCGTGTTCACATATGTTGTTTTTACCATACTCGAAACGCCGCACTGTACACCATGTGACAACGGTCAGCGCTGTCATTGGTCTCTGACAGCTCTTACCATCTCATGACCACCCCCATGTTTCCACGACAACCAGCCTGACAGGAAGAGCGACGCTAGCAAGATATGGAGATAAACGATGCACGTCTTTGCGAAGTTTCTTTGCTTTAACACAAAATTGTGCAACTGTTCTATTAAAAGCCCTTCTCATGGAGCCAGCACTATTTTTGTGTGTGGAGGACAGCTATGCATTTATAAAATCATCAGCTCAAACGTCCAGGAGACAGTGAATCTCTGCAACGGACCAAGATTGCCTTGTTTGTTGTTAACCCACAATATAACACCCGGCTCACGACACGACGGAAGCCCAGTGGATCAAACATGTGGAGAACTTCCTGTATTTGGTTCGGCCCGAGGTCGAGCAGCGTTCACACCACACATGGGTCGCACCAGAGATCGACGGCAGCCGCTCCGAGACCACCTGTTTAGAGCGGTCTCGGAGCGGCCATTTAGTGCGCACCAGAGTGCGGCTGTTGTGTTCACACTGACCCAAACGAACCGTACTCGGACCGACACGTCATTTGGGCCGACCTTAACAGTGTATGTGTGAAAACACCCTTACACACCAAAGAAATTAAAAATCGAGAATTGTACCATTGGTGCTCTTTAATAACAATTTATTATCTTTATTAATTAACATTACCATTCCCGAGGTAAAAATAAGGTTGAGTTGCTAACCTGATACTGATATTACAGTGGCCAGTCTTAATAGTGTATGAGATTTGTCTCGTCTTGATTTTATTTTTTATATTTCACCGAATGGAAAAAAACTCCATGTCTGAATAAATGGGATGCAGAAAGTACAATATTAAGACCTAAGGCCACGAAAGAACTGTGTTTTCGAAAGATAGTGCTGGCAAACACAGACATTCACATTCAGACGGGATTAAATTTCTCTGGGGACCGCTGAATTTGGCAAAAAATAAGCACTATTTGGACGGGTTTGTTTTATATTGAAAGTTGGGGTAAAGCAATTTTAATCAGAGCTTCTCAGTGATTTAAGTCTCATCCGAATGCTCCATGTCAGTACTCATTACCGACAATGTCAGTAAAGATTACGCCAACTTTAACCTTATGTAAAAAGGTCCAGAGATATTACCTCAGGTAATAATAATCCTGTGCAAATAGACCAGCTGTGAATATACGCGTAAATTTCGTCATTTCCTGTAATTTTGTGCACGTTTTAAAAATATAAATGCGCTTAAAGCAGTTTTCAATTGCGTTCTAGGAAGTGGAACAAGTCAGTGGCAAGTCAGTTCCTGCATTCCACGACATAAACTTTTAAATAAAGGTCAAAAGCACTTCTCAGATGCACAAAACGGTTCTTAAAACTGACGCTTTCCCAAAATCAAAATTAAACACAGTGTTTTCTCTCAGGTCTGATAGATGTCCTGTGGTAAAATTACATTACTCCATCTACCCCCGTAAAATGAATCCTGTCCGAATAGGTCTATAGTTGATAAATTGCTCTGAAATTTTTAGGGAGGTCGTGAGATAAAAACAGACATGGCAGATTCAGAAGGGATTAAAAACACAGAGGACCTTTGAGAAAAATTATTTCATCAGAGGTCCCCCTGGAAATCCAATCCGAATCGGTCCGAATAGGCCTAATGTTCAATGAAGAGATAGTAGCTGCGTTTGAATTACCCTTAAAGGAATATTCCATTTTCTTAAAAGAAAAATCCAGATAATTTACTCACCACCATGTCATCCAAAACGTTGATGTCTTTCTTTGTTCAGTCGAGAAGAAATTATGTTTTTTGAGGAAAACATTGCAAGATTTTTCTCATTTTAATGGACTTTAATAGAGCCCAACATTTAATACTTAACAGTTTTTTTCAACGGAGTTTCAAAGGACTATAAACGATCCCAAACGAGGCATAAGGGTCTTATCTAGCAAAACGATTGTCATTTTTGATAAGAAAAATAAAAAATATACACTTTTAAACCACAACTTCTCGTCTAGATCAGGTCGTGATGCGTGATGTGACCCCACGCAATACGTCATGACGTCAAGAGGTCACAGAAGACGAACGCGAAACTCCGCCCCAGTGTTAACAAATGTGTTGAAAGAGGACCGTTCCTACGTTGTTGTATGTGGAATGATACTAATTAATGTCTTTGTGTCAGTTTATTGTTTACAATGGTCCGCAAATTTGCGTTTTATATATGTAACACGTGACCTCCCTACGTCACTACCCATTTACGTTAGGTTGCACTGGATCAGACCTAGACGAAAAGTTGTGGTTTAAAAGAGCATATTTTTTATTTTTCGTTTCGCTAAATAAGACCCTTATGCCTCGTTTGGGATCGTTTATAGACCTTTGAAACTCTGTTGAATAAAACTGTTAAGTGTTGAGTTAAGTATTAAATGTTGGGCTCTATTAAAGTCCATTAAAATGAGAAAAATCCTGCAATGTTTTCCTCAAAAAACATAATTTCTTCTCAACTGAACAAAGAAAGACATCAACATTTTGGATGACATGGTGGTGAGTAAATTATCTGGATTTTTCTTTTAAGAAAATGGAATATTCCTTTAAATTAGCCACATAAATTGACTTTGCGAATTGAAAATGGAATTTTGCAAAAACTCCCATTTATCAAAAAAAAAACTTTTTCAGTTGCATATCATCGGTTAATGAAAACGTTGCATTTCGCCAAAGTCTTTTGTCGACATTCAGAAAATAACGCTAAAGTTTTGCGCAAATCTGTAATGAAATGCAGCTAATGAAGATATATAGAGACATAACAACTCTTGACAAAGAACAACCTCTTGAATTTAGTCCTGTTCACGTTCTGCTCTGTTAAAAGGTTGTAATTTTACAAAGACCAATCTGAAAGGCATCCTAATAAAATCACTTCATTTCAGAAGCGACAATAATTGACTTGATTGCCACACCAGGAACATAAGAGCTTTTTCCAAGAGTGTCAACATTTAGAAAATTTCCTTGAAAAATACAGGTGGTCTTTTCTGCTAACCTTGCACACTCCCAACTGATTTTGGTCATCGTCTCTACAAGCAACGTGACCGGTCATGAAAGCTCGAAAGAGAATTTCTTGGTTTACGAATCTTTCTGTTATAGCTTGAAGTGAAACTGCACAGAGATTTTGAGGAATAGGCACCACAGTAGCGCAGTGTGAAATGTGCTGTGCCCGGCAGGACACACAAAGACAGTGTAAAGGTTATCGGTTCATGTTGTCTGAATGGTGAAGATGTGGATTAAAAAAAGAACTGCCCTGAAAGTCATCATTCATCTTGTGTGTTCAAAAAGCATTACAAGTCCCTAGATACTCCTCTGTTGTTATGCTCATTAACAACATCTTGTGTGAAGAATCAAACAGGAACAATGAAACATAAAAGACACTGTAAAAAGGTCAATCTTCTCAATGTCAAATAACTTACACATGGTGAAATACGTGGCGAGGTCAATATAATTATCTCGTTTTACATCGTAAGGTTACATCGTGTTACCTTTTAAGATACATTGTTACAGTTCCCTTTCAAGGGAACTCACGTTGCTTCACTGCGGTGACACTTTGGGGACGTCTCCAGGGGTAAGTGCGTCCGAATGTGTATATCAAATTCAACCAATGGTGAGGCTTAACGACAAAGATAGGGTGACATGGGAGCCAGGAATTATATCGCTATCTGAAATATTGCCAAAGATGGCGTTACAGGGAAGCAGGAAGTATGGCAAAGGAGACGTAGCGTCTCGTTTCCTTCTTAGGGAACAACAGATAAATACGTAACCCGAGACGTTTTCATGTGTCAAACGCAACTATGCAAAAAAGCATTTTGGTATAAATCATCATTCGCATACAGAAGATATAAGCATTTAAAGCGAACAGTTTAGCACGTGTGCTTAAAAAGTCTAGAATTTGTATGATATTATCCTACACTACACAGGAAATAATATGGATTTTTTTCCAGAAAGCGTCTTGCATAAAATAGATTCAAGCACTTTCAATGACCTGTATCTATGCATGTATATTTCCAAAAACTTCCAGGGCCTTGAATTTTTCTCCTGGATTCACAAACTTTCAAAAATTTTAAGGACGCTTGGGAACCCTGTAACAACATCCACTAATCAGAGCCTATAGTGCAGTGGGCAATGCTCCAACATTCCCATCTTTAGGACTGTTCACGTACCCCTCTCTCTACCCTGTACTTCACTGTCCTCTCCTTAAGTACTGTCTCTCAAACAAAGGCGATAATACCTCAAAAATAACTTGCAACATTATTTATGAATAATAACCCTAATTATATGTCTTAAACATGTTAATATTTAAATATTTGCTCATGTCTAGTCTCTGAAAAAACAGGGACTATAGGACACCCGTCAAAATATGGTGCAATAAACATTAAGCACCTTACCATTCTTTTGACCTTACTGAGAGCTGTCTGATACCCTCACACATCTTTCTTTAGACCGCACAACATCCATCAGACTGAGACATGATCCCACTTCCTCAAACCAGATCCAGATTTCTCGTGCCTTTAGCCTACTTTTTCCTAAATTTGTGCATAAAGCCCCAGACTTCAAGGGCAAACCTTCTTTTCCCATGCATCCCGAATGAAACCGAACCTCATGCTCTGGAAATTGTTTTGAGAATCAATTTGTACTTAATATGCTTCTATATAATACTGGTTTTTAAGTATACTAAAAGGAGATGTTTAGCAGAATGTCCATGCAGTTCTTTTAAATGCAATAAATTTTTTTCTAATCTCATGTTAATCTTGAGTACCTTTAGAGTAGCCGAGCTCCTGGAGGAATACCGCAGGCGAAGCGAGTCACAAGCAAGCAAGACACAAAACATTATCCCAATATCTCTGGATATTTTATGATTCACTATGTGTTTGGGTTGTTTACATTATGGGCCCTATTTTAACGATCTGAAACGCAAGTGCGAAGCGCAATGCGCAAGTGACTTTGTGGGCGGATCTTGGGCATTGTTGCTATTTTCCCGGCGGGAGAAATAACTCTTACGCCAGGCGCAAATCAATAAGGGGTTGGTCTGAAGTAGGTTCATTATTCATAGGTGTGGTTTGGGCGTAACGTCAAATAAACCAATCAGAACGCTATCCAACATTCCCTTTAAACGCAAGTGCGCAAGTTCCATGGCGGGGTTGCTATTATTATGACGGATTTACCAGGCGTACGCCAGGAGCGGTTCACAGCCGAGGAGACCGACGTTCTTGTAAGAGCAGTCAAAGACAGAGAAGTTGTTTTGTATGGGGATGGGAGAAACCCGCCCAAATCAGCGTCGGTTAAACAGGCGTGAGAGGAAATAGCCACAATTGTCTCATCAGCTGGCATCCCCAACCTGACGCCAGCAGAGGACATCGCTGCATCCACCCTCACCGCTGAAAGAGTTTGGGGGCTTTGAAATCGGACCCAAGAAATGCAAGCAAGGTCCAACCCAAAAGTACACTTACAAATCAAGTTCATATACATTAAGGTTTCGTATGAAAATGTTTTAAACGTTATTTGCATGAGAATTTTTTAACGCAGCCACACAATAAATAAAAACTATTACCACAATGCTCACCACTATGTAAAAGTAACCACGGGGACTATTTTCGAAAGTGCGTAATATTACTATGCTTGCTGCAGCCATGTTATTTGAAATTTTGAAATCCTAAACGATTTCTGGAATCCCAGGCTAAAATCTGCCGTCTTTGATCGCTAGTTTGACATGTTCACAGACAGCCGATTAATGACCGTTGCTATCAAAATTATCCTCCGACAAAATTCTGGCAGTATCAGAAATTTTGAGATACAATCCTGCTGTGTGACATCTCCCTACGACAACCGGCAGCTCAAAAACCAATAGAAGCACAGAACCCGATGACATAGTTAGTGCGGCGACAACAACAAATCAACGCAGACAAATGTAAAAAAGAACCAGGTAGACTGTACAGCAGGAGGAGAATCTTGTGGAGTTATGGAAACAATAAAGAGTGTTTGTACAACGTGTCATCGCCAATGTACCCTGATAGGATAAGTGCTGGAAATTCAAATGCCAGGTACTCGTCTCCTTCGTTTTTTCTTCTTTTTATGCTCGAGACAAGTCATGATTAAAATGAACAGTAGATGTTGTTTCGGTTTGTTAGCCTTCGCTTCAGCATGTGTTTTCCCAGCCGTCGTCAATCGATTATGTAAAACTGCGGATGCGTTTATTTGCGTGCGTCCGATTTTTAAAAGTCTTTAAACTCGTACAGTCTGACATTGATGGAAACTGAGATCATATAGTGTGACATGGACTTAATTACGATCTTAATCGCACAGTGTGGCAAGCAACAATCCTAAAAGACCATTTAAAATCGCACAGTGTATACCTGGCTTTAGTACACTATGTAACTACAGAAGAGTCAAGTTTTAAATAGGAAAAATATCTAAATTCCTTGGTTATTTTTAAGCATGATGCTAATGGACTAATCAGATTCAATGGATTATGCTAAGCTATGCTAAAAGTGCTAGCGCCAGACCCAGAGATCAGCTGAATGGATTACAAAACGGTAAAAATCAAATGTTTAACTCTAGGGGAGCTGGATAATGAGCATATTTTTTTTTTAAATGGAGCGTCCCTTTAAGCGAATGGTAAGTTTATGTGTGAAGCTTAAAGTCCACACATGCACAGTCCCTATTCACCACTTAATTTCAATGTATGCAAAAAGGCAGCTAACATCCTGTCCAGCATTCTTGTGGTCTATGGAGAAAAATCAGACAGCATTTTTATCCAGTGAAGTTTATGGTAACATATCTAGTTTGATATAAAATATGCAGGTTTCCAGCGGCATGTGTTTGTTTGTGATCAGATTCATAGACGTGGACTGAATCAAAGGAACGAGGTTATCCTGTACTCCTTGTTTAAAACGGAAAATGCGAATGCTTATGTTATGACTCACTGAAAGGGAATATTTTAAAGAAACATATTATGCTGGCAATGCGATATGCATTTCTAATTCCACCTCATTTGAACTGCATACAAAGGCGACTCCAGAATAAACATTCGGATGAAACCGTGCTGTCTGGCAGCGCATCAAAAGAATGAGATCAACATCTAAACATGCAGCACGATGGAAAACGATACGACCAACAACAGGACTAAACGCATAATACATATAAATCACAGCTCCAAACACATCTGTCTTTTGTTCAGATTCTTGGTAATCTGAGGATACACGGAGTAAAAACTGAAGCTGCTTCTGCAAGGAATTACAGCACTTTGACTCGCAATGTTTAACTTTGTCTATTTATCCGTCTTTCAGGGGTGGGAACTGAATAGCGACCGAATACTGTCACAGCAATACAAAGCTATCACTTTACGAAAGGAATGGGTTATGAAACTTTTTTGTTATTCTTTTTATGTAAAGTAATAAATCAAGTATCACATTATTTTGAAACTTTTGACACTCCAAAAATGGACCTAGTAAGTTGCTGTGCTGACAGCTTATTGTGAGCTTATTGTTAAAAGCAGGTTTTAAAAAATAAAACAGTGCTTTATGTTGTGTGTGGCTTCATTACATGATGTTTGAGCATCATTACCACTATTTTTTTTCTTTTTTCGTTTTAACAGCGTGTATGAACTTTTGAAAAGTTGATATCATACTTAAAACAAACAACAGCAATGTCTTCTGGAATTATCTTGAAAGATGAATTTGGCCCAATGGTATTTGTTGTCCTGTGACCCTGTCTTTTTCAAATGTCAAACATCTAATCTTCCTTTATACTTCATATCCTGACTGAGACTTGAGCTTATTTCTTTTACGGGCGTGGAAACACCCTGGAGAGGTGTGCCACTGGTTTCACCAAAAATATTTGCTTAAATATTGTTTTCTAATACATTTCCCAAACTCTTTCTTTGTCTACCATTGGTCAGATGGGTAAGATAGCAATGTCCCAAATTCTTTCTCAAAAATTTTCTGCTATTCCCCACTTTGGAGATAGGGAAGGATTCCAAACCCCACCTGTCCCCAATCACCCCAAACAAAATGGTAATCAAGTAGGATTTAAGTTTAAATGTTAAATAAAACATTCATTTTAAATTGTTAACTTGTTAACTTTTTTGTTACCTGCTATACCGCCTCTCCACATTAAAGTTTTTGTTCCGCTTCAATTATCATTCCGACGTTAATTCATTCTTGCAGGCTATGGTTCAGCATGACATTTTCTTGACAGTCTGATGTTATTTTAAGTTTGATTTATATTTAAATGTGTCATTTTAAGTTTATGGTCAATAAATAAAGGAATTCCTAGAGATTGAAACAAAAATGACAAAATTTCCTCCTGTTTGTCATGCCCCAATTGTAGGGCTGGGCCGGTTTGGATTTTTTCTTACCGCGGTCTTTAATCAAAAATTCCTGCGGTTTATTGTCAAGACAACGACTAAAAATAACATGCATGATTTATTTATCATCAACACAAAACGAGTGCAAATCACTTAAGGAACAAAGTGAATATTATTTCCTTCAACATTTTTCAATTTCAACATTCAATTAATATTATCAGAGTTAAAAAAAAATGTTAACCCATTGTGCATGTCCACACGTGCCTACAGACATGTTGCCACTTTTCTATCATTAATTTGTGAATGGCCTGTAAATGACGACAATTATTGCTGCCCTGATGGTCTGGTAAAGTAACCATTTGTATGAGAAATCATTTGTATTGCATATGTGTCCGTGCTTGAGTATAGCTTGGAAGCTTGTCTCTCGCACGTCCGGGTGGTCCGCGACTGTCCTAGACCCTGACAATAAATGTTTTTCTTTTTCACAAACAGAGAAAGAAGACGCAAAAGCAAAACGTTTTGAAATGTGTCCTGCTTTAGAAATGGCCACTGTGATAGATGAAAAACGATCCGCCCTCTTTGGATATTAATCCTCTGGACTAATCGCATGCTCTTTATGTTGCGGGAAAATTTTATAAGGTGTGAATCCTGATTCTGTTGTTGATCTGTTGCAGGCTGTTTGCACGCTCAAACTAAATAAAATGTTTATATTGCTTTTATCGAGTCACAGACAACCGTCAACTGTATTTTTACTGAATGACAATTTAATATTAAAATCATATCAGTTAACTGTTAATGTTAAGTTAACAAGCTGCGGTGTGTATAACATCCCCATATATACACACAAGTGCAGGCCAATGTTTCAAGGGTTTTTTGAGTTTTTTTTGCGGTAATGATGGTGAGGAGCAAAGACCCGCGCCATGCGTTGTAATCCAGTTACCGGCCCAGACCTACCCACTTGTAATGATCCTATTTCCCAACAGTGGGGCTCGCCCCCCACACTTTGAGAAACGCTGGCGGTATTTTAAAGAGCAACTATGGTCCGATTCACGATTTTACATTTCCTTTGGTGTGTAAGTGTATTAGTACATGTTAACGACATGCAAAAGGTACAAACCCCAAAGTAAACGATGACGCGAGTTATCATCTCCAATATAAATCTCTTTTCTTGGACTACAACAAACACATGGATTGTAGGCAACAGTTTACTTCCTGGGATTGGTGATGTAGACAAGACCGACATTATCATAATTCCTCCAGCTTCGGACTCAGCCTGTAAATTAACTCCTGTTAGTATTGCATTATAAGTGAATCTTTTAAACATGGTAAGGAGCGTCACATTTCTGGCTGATGTCAGAGGTATTCAGACCAATAACAAACCTACAGGGGTGCGTTTCCCAAAAGCATCGTTAGCCAACGAACATCGTAAGTTCCATCGTTACTAACATCTTTCAACGATTTGGTGTTTCCCGAAACCATCGTTCAAACGAACATTCGCAAACTGCATCGCTAACTTGACCTGTCGTTAGAAGCATCGTTCCTTGTTATTATCATATGTAGACTTACGTTGATCATGCTTTTGAACAAAATAAGCAAAAACATGTAGTACAGTCTATATCCATCATTCAAAATATATTAAAATTTTATTTTACGTCTTTAAATTTGTAAACAGAATGAAAGCGCTGCATTTGAAAACTGCGCATGTGCACACACCTACGAGCTTTAAGACCCTGGGGAATCCCTGGGAGGAGTGATGTAAGAGGGAACCTGCGCGTGAATTAAATATCTTGAAAATAAACAACAGATAACTAAATCACGATAACAAAATCAGTCTTCCAATGCAATATATGTTATATACAGCAATAATCTGACATTAAATCGATTTGCACAGATTAATTAGTACTTCACCTCCCACGTGACATCATCAACTATGTTGTTAAACCAACATCGTTCAAACGACGAATGTGTGACAAAGTTACTATACTTTCGGGAAACAGTCGTGACACGGTAGTTCGTTTCTCCAACGATGCATCGTACTATGGTGGTTCAGCAACGAGTTACGTCATTGTTTGGGAAACGCACCCCAGATTAGCTGGCCAATCAGGAACACAAAGCTTTTCAAAATCGATGAGTTTTGTAGGCGTTTGAGGAAGGCAGGGATATCTGGAGCTACAAAATTTGTATGCCACGTGGAAAATAATTTGTTTTTAACGCAAACACGTTGTATTATACCAAATACACAAAATAAAGTTTTTTTAGCAATTAAATAGGTGCATTTTAACATTTAAATAATTATCACCTTTAACAAAATTATTAAAACATTTTGCTAAAGTACAGAAAGTGTAACATTACAAACGCACATGTCAAAAACAATAACATTGCCTGTGAGTAACTTAATAAATGACAGTCTTTAAACTCTTTTCACATCTGTACACATTCAAATATTTATTAGTCATTGAGCAGAACATCTTACAGGCTCGTTTCTCTTTTTTTTTAAACATGCAATAAAACTAAAAACACTTTTCACCATTGATACACTCAGTGAAATCAAAGTGATGTCACCACCAGTCCAAATCAATAATGATAAATAAAACACACACCATTCTCGGATCAGAATGTGTGTGCGCAATAACAAAACATAAATCACGATTATCAACTTTTATCTAAAAGAAATCAAGTTCATCACAGTTAGCCAGGGTTATGTGGGTCGGTTACTATGCACCAAGTGTACTGTTTAAATTGCATCGGTTTTAACTAAACATACCAGAAGAAACGGCTGCAATCATTTATGTTTATTTTTGTGGAAAGTTTTTGTGCTCTTGAGGTCAGAATATGCATAATAGTCTTTTATCATTGTTGTCTGAAATGTGTCTAATTGCCGGCATTTAGTTGCATTACAGTGTTGCATTGGCATATAATTATGATACATATGATTATAAAGCAGCTTTAAAACATTTTGTTCACAATGTTTCAGCATTGTACCAGTGACATTATAATATACTCACATTGTTTTTAAGAAGCAGTAGTGTAAGTTTGATGTTTTAATGCTTTGCTCACCTGAAATCAGTCTTTGAATGTCTTTACTTTTGCTTATTTAATCTGTTCAACATGTTAAGGAGGATTCAGTCTGTCAAAAACATCACAGAAAACATCCATCAAGGAATTTATGGCTGCCGCACAAGACTTTTTAGACAAATCAATTAAATATGAGGGAATATTTATTTAAAAGGACAAAAAAATACTCCCGGAAAAGCAGCGATGTTGCTTTTTGATTGAACAAACAGTTATTTGACTATTCATAAAATGCATTTTCGAAAATTTTGAAATGTTAGTTTTTTGTGCTGCTGTCAGATGTGTTTGCAGACTAAAGTTTTTTCATGGTCCCAATTTCCACTTGATTATAAGTTATGATCTTGCTCATACTGGAAGATTCTGGACCAATTATCTATACTGTAAAAAGTGAAAGTTGGATTAACTTAAAACGTTACTTCAGTTGGTAACACTTAAAAAATGTAAATTTTTCCCCAACTTTGCTCAGACTTTTATTTATTAATTTTCTTACTTTAAATTGGCAAAATAAAATTTTAAAGCATTAAAATTTCACTTTACAGTGTATGAGGAAAGTGAAAATAAAGTCACTCCGTGCTGCACATTAAAGTATATTTTTATACGCTATATCATGGCAATTTGTATGTATTATTATGAGGTTGATAATTCGGATAAATTCGTAAGAACACATTTGTGAATTTTCATACGATTTGCTTTTGACATTTGGGTTAGGGGTGGGGTTTCATTATTGTTCTTTAATCTAATGTTGTTGTACGATTCATTTTATACGAATAAAGCACTATTCGGACGGGATTAGTTTTCCAAACAACGTTTGAGTTTCAACGTTTCCCCCAGGACGTCTGTGATTTTATGTACCGATTCGGACGGGATTAAAATTCTCAGGCTATTCCAGAGATGGGAGTGTCTGTTTCTTCATTTGGGCGTTGCAGTAGCATGTGCTCTGGATACGCGTGTTTGTAATGTTTAATATTTTGCTTTAAATGTAAAATTATGACAGAACATGTAATTTATTAATTTAATTTTAACAAATCAAAATAAAATATACAAATACTACTAAAGTAACGTTAGCCTACGTGTTTTATATAACTGTCTGCTTATAATAAACCCAAAGAAATGAAGAAATAATGATTAATAACAATTTATTATCTTTAATAATTAACATTCCGGAGTTTAACAACTTTGAACGGAGTTTCTTATAACGTTAATGATATTACAGTGGCCGGTCTTAACAGTGTTTGATATTCAGCTCGTCTTGATTTAATTATTGTATTTTGCCGAATGCGAAAAAACATTCATATCTGAATGAATGGGACTCAGGAAATACAATATACGCGCATTAGTAAGACCTTACGGCAGATCACGGTGGCCAAAACACTAAATGAACCGCGTTTTCAAAAGATATTGCGGGCAAACACAGACATTTGCATCCGGACGGGATTAAATTTCTCAGAGGACCTCTGAGTTCGGCGAAAAACAGTAGGTAAATTGCTCTGGAATTCTTACGGAGGTCGTCAGAGAAAAACACAGACATGGCCGATTCGGACGGGACTAAAAACACAGAGGACCTCTGAGAAGCACCATTTTCTCAGAGGTCCCCCTGTAAAACTAATCCCGTCCGAAATGTACGAATTCTCTTGAGATCAGGCTGCATAGACAGTTTTCATATGGTGACTTTCTTACTTGGTATTTTTGTCTTGTTTTAATACAAATGTCTAAAAAATTAACTTAAATATACAATTTAACTGAATTAGTGCTTAAAACAGGCAAAAACATCTGCCAATGGGGGCTGTTTCCTGGACAGGGCTTATTTTAGTCCCAGACTAAAATGCATGTTTGATCTGCTTCAATATAAAAACATATTGTACTGTTTAATTTTAACATTGACATTGTTTTGTCTTATGATGCACACCTGTTTTTTGTTGAGTATGCTTGTAAAGATTTCTTAAAGGTGCAGTGTGTAATTTTTAGAAGGATCTCTTGACAGAAATGCAAAATAATATACAAAACTGTATTATCAGTGGTGTACAAAGACCTTTCATAATGAACCGTTATGTTTTTATTACCTTAGAACAAGACCTTTTTATCTACATACAAAGAGGGTCCCCTTACATGGAAGTCGCCATTTTGTGCCGCCATATTTCTACAGAAGCCCTTAAAGGTATTGCGGAGGATTTTCTATTTCCGGGTGGATCATCAACACTATTGGTCCTCCTAGTTGTCAATCAGGAGTGTTGTGCAATTGCATTTTTTAAAAACGTGGAGAAGGCGGTTCTTTTCTAAAATTCGAGAAAATCCTCCGCTATACCTTTAACGGACAATTTTTTTTACTAAGTTGTCTCCGACGCTGACATGTTTGTCCGGTGGCAGCTACCATAGCTTCTCTATGTGTTTCAAAAGCAAGGGGTGAGCACTGGACTACCCCGGCTGGTTGCAATTCGCAACCTCACCACTAGATTCCGCTAAAATTTACACACTGCATCTTTGAATTTCCTAATATTAATAGTCCTGGATTAACCTTAACCCTGCCCGGGAAACAGCCCCAGTTCAAATTTTTTTTTAAAGAGTCAGTTTTTTCTAGTTTTTGAAATTGATTGTGTTTACATTGCACAATATAACGTGTGTTCATGTTTCACATGTAAAAAAGGTGGTATTTTTCACTCAGTTTACTTGCACTGCAAAAAATTATTTTCAAGAAAACATTTTTTTAGTATTTTTGTCTTGTTTACAGTAAAAATATCTAATACTACTTACATTAAGATGCTTTTTCTTGATGAGCAAAACGACCCAAGAAAATAAGTCTAGTTTTTAGACCAAAAATGTCAAATTTAAGTTATTTTGTGCATAAAAAAATCTGCCACTGGGCTAAGCAAATTTTTCTTGAATTTTATGCTTGTTTTATGCACAAAATCACTTAAATTGTATATTTTTTGTCTAAAAATTAGACTTATTTTCTTGGGTCGTTTTGCTCATCAAGAAAATTTTATTTAAGATTTTTTTTCATATTTTTGCTGAAAACAAGACAAAAAAACGTCTCGGTTACGTATGTAACCCTCGTTCCCTGAAGGAGGGAACGGAGACGTCACGTCGTGACCGACGAATTGGGAACTCGCTTAGAGAGACCAATCTGCTTCGTATACTACTAAAACGCCAATGAACTTGGCATTGAGATATTTGCATAATGCTGGCGCCGCCCCGCCAGGTGCGTATATAAGCAGCAGGTGCAAATAGGGAAATTAGCTTCTTTTCGCTGAGAAAGCCGGGAGAAAGTGACCGGTCGATAAACAGCAGGGAGCAGCCCTGTGGCGACGGGACGTGACGTCTCCGTTCCCTCCTTCAGGGAACGAGGGTTACATCCGTAACCGAGACGTTCCCTTTCAGTCGGTCACTACGGCGTCACGTCGTGACGGACGAATTGGGAATCCCTACCAAAACG
The DNA here is from genome assembly GCF_030506205.2 of Paramisgurnus dabryanus. NCBI lineage: Eukaryota > Metazoa > Chordata > Actinopteri > Cypriniformes > Cobitidae > Paramisgurnus > Paramisgurnus dabryanus. The sequence continues at coordinate 6,285,495 of NC_133338.1, read as the reverse complement.
CCACTAGGGGCTGACCTCTTCCAGTGTCTGCGTAAAGCCCTCCGGTTCCACTTAAGGAGGAGGAGATAGGTTTTAAGGCAGAAGGCCGGGCACTAGATGTTCCTTTAACCCCACAGAAGTGCCAGCGACTGGGAAGCGCCCTACCTGAGCGGGATAGGAACGCTGCGGAAGCCACCGCCCGTCTTAAGGGCTAATGGTGGGCGAAGTCAACCGTAGTTGAGGAATAAAGACAGCCGTGGCTGTGTAAGCAAAGCAGTGCTCTGCTAAGGGAAACGTGGGCTGGTAGGATTAACCCCACGGAAAAATAGTCACAAAGGAACCCGGTGGGACACAATGTGGAGCCCGAGCCAGACACGTAGGTTCGCGAGGATACAGCTAGTGAAAGGCTGACAGCCAATGCTCCGCAACAAAGGCTGCCAAGGCAGCGGAGGAAGAACAATTCAAACCATTACGCATTTTTGTTCTGAAGGCCTTCCATACTGACACAGTTATGAAGCATCAGTTGGAGGCTGCAAGCCGACCTGCGAGACTGCTCTCCGTGCTCCCCCTGGTGAGGAAAGAACACGAGAGGATACAGGCTCGATACGAACACTGTAAATCTAGTGAACGTATTAGGTGTCGCCCAACCAGCAGCTCTACAGATGTCTGTTAGCGAGGAACCACGAGCTAAAGCCCAAGATGAGGCAGCACTCCGTGTGGAGTGCGCTCTCAAATTAAAGGGGCAAGGAATACCCTGAAGATTATAAGCCAGGGCGATAGTATCAACCATCCAATGAGACATCCTCTGCTTAGTGACAGCTTTCCCTTTCTGCTGGCCACCATAACAAACAAAGAGCTGGTCTGAGGTCCTGAGGCTTTGCGTGCGAACCACGTAGAGTCGCAGTGCGCGTACGGGGCACAACAAAGCCATGGTTGGGTCTGCGTCCTCCGGGGGCAGCGCTTGCAAGCTCACCACCTTATCTCTGAAGGGAGTGGTGGGAACTTTGGGCACGTAGCCTGGTCTGGGTCTCAGTGAGACAGCAGGACCAAACTAAAAGCACGAATCGTCAACAGAGAATGCATGTAAATCCCCTACTCTCTTCATGGAGGCCAATGCTATCAGGGTCAGAGTTTTCATTGATAAAAACATCAGACTCGTAGACTGCAAAGGCTCAAAAGGGAGACCTGAAGGCTTCAGCACCATGGACAGGTCTCAGGAGGAAAGAGGGAGGGTGCGAGGGGTTTAGCCTGCGAGCGCCTCTTAAAATGTAATAATTAAATCATGCTGGCCAACTGATCTGTCGTTGATAAGTGAGTGATGAGCAGAAATAGCGGCGATATCAACTTTAATGGCGGAGGGACAGCCTACCATCTAACCTATGTTAAAGATATAAAAGCACAATGTTAATGGGCATTCTCTGGGGTCCTCGCGTTGCGAAGAGCACCGGGTGACGAAAAAGGTTTCTTTAAGCGCGTAAGCCCGTCTTGTGGACGGTGCTCGAACCGCGTCGATGGTGTTAGATACCGCTTGCGATAAATCACCTAAACCTTGCGCGCGCTCAACGACCATACATGGAAATCCCACAGGTCGGGGCGCGGGTGCCATAATGTGCCCCTTCCTTGAGAAAGAAGTTTTTCCTCAGGGGAAATCGTCAGGGAGGGGCTGTCGCGAGGAGCATTAACTCTGAAACCCAATTCCTGGTAGTCCAGTACGGGGCGACTAATAAAAGGCTCTCCTCGTCCTGCCTGACTTTGCACAGTGTCTGCGCAATAAAGCTCACTGGAAGGAATGCGTATTTACGCACCCCCCGCGGCCAGCTGTGTGCCAACGCATCCACGCCGAGGCTGCCCTCGGTTAGTGAATAAAATAGGCGACAGTGGGTATCGTCCGGCGACGCAAACAGATCTATCTACGCACAACCGAACTTCTTCCAAATTAGCTGGACCGTCTGGAGGTGGAGTCGCCATTCGCCGGGGGCGCAGCTCGGGAAGCGCGTCTGCCGCTGTATTGAGCGAACCCGGGATGTAAATGGCACGAAGGGACCTCAGATGCTTCTGACTCCAAAGGAGGAGATGACGAGCGAGATGCGACAGGTGACGAGAGCGCGAAACCGCCTTAACGGTAAATAACGCAACAGTCGCAATGTTATTGGTGTCGGCTAATACATCCTTCCCTCGCATCTCCATAGCGGAGCGTACAAGTCCCAGATATACAGCGCACCGCTCGCGGCAGTTGGGGTGCTATGCACACCCCTGAGACTGCAAGCCCGTCATACGTGGCTGATCATCCCGTGCTGAGGGCATTGCAATATACAGAATGCCAGGAGACCCCTCAGGGGCATATCTTCTATCGAAATGCCGGGTCTACCACGGGGAAAAATTTAAATGACACGCAGGTGCAATGTTTACACGGTGTATGTCGGTGTGCCACGCTCTCCTCGAGACTCGATCGTAAGCCAACGCTGAAGCGGTCTCATATGAAGCAGCTCGGGCGGCGTCACAGCCGCAGCATGCTGTCATATGTCCAGGAGCTTCTGAAATTGTTTCAGAGGGACCGCGTACTTCCCTCGAATTAAACCGAGGCAAGTCAGAACTGACTGGTTGCGCGCTCTTGTTAAACACGCCAATTAGTCGATCGAGTCTTATTTCCATACTGAGAAAAAGGATCCTCTGCACGGGGCAAAGTTGCTCTTTCCCAGTCGACCTGAAGACTTAAACGAGCGAGATGCCAAAGCATTAACTCTCTGTGTTCGCGCACGTCTGCCAAGAACGGGCTATTATAAGTCGACGTAGAAAAAAGCAGAATGCGAACAACGCTCTCTCTCTGACATTTTAATGCCGTGACTAGCACATGGAGACACGGAGAGAGAGAGACAGCTCGAATGGTGTACTCCGTATTAATATGCCCACCCCACAACGCAGAGCGAAAAACGGTCTAAAGCGAGGGGAGATGGACACATAAAGTACACGTCTACAGGTCTAAGGCTGCAAACCGATCTGAATATTGAAATACGAGCCTCGGCGTTATCATCCAAAAAGAACACCTTCGTAGAGCCGGTGCGTAAATCAAATCGATCGTAACCCGCCGCGTATTTTGGGTACTATGAGATAAACGCTGGAAAAACCCTATCATCATCATCTCGGTAAGAGGGACCGGCTCGAACATCCTTCGCCAACAGGATATCGACTTTTGCACGCAGTACATGTGCATCGGACGCTTTCACCACAGTGAAACGAAAGCCCGAATTTTGGGGAGTGCCGGATTCGTAACCGAGGCGGGTCGTGCGTAAAACCCAACGAAACGGGCTGGGAACTGAAGCCAAGCACCCAGGCACCGTACGAGGAGAAATAACGACACTACCGAAGTACCCGCGGTGGGGCAGCGAAGCGAGACAGGTGGGACTGCCGGTGCGTCTGCTGTGACAGCATAAACATCTACAGTATGTGTGTGTGACACTGACCTGAGCCCGCTGAGGGTGACGGTCGTCTGGTCTCCTCTGCGGAGAGCGCAGACTCCGATAAGGGTGCTGGTGGTCCGGTCTCCTCAGCGGAGAGCTCGGACTCCTCAGGTCACCCGCTGGCGATAGAGGAGAGGTAGGGTGAGCTGGTGTGTGCCCGCTCACGGCTCTCTCGACCCTCTGGAGACCTGGAGAGGGAAGAGGAATGCACTCTATGTGTGGTTAGTGGGTACCGGCTAAACAGCCGGTGGAACATATGCAAACCAAGGATTTTCCACCCGACCCTCTATCGGGGGAAGGAGCTCCATCTCCTGAAGAGTGATCCTCTGCCAATCCGGGTCGCCCTTCACTGGCCACTTAAACTCCCGATTTTCACGGGAAGCGGCTAAGCGGGCGGGCGAGCTGCTGACGACCGGTTCCCCTGCCCTGCCGAGATGGGGTCCGAGGAGGGGAACGGAGGTGGTCGCCGCAGGACGCCGACGGCGAGAGGCAGACTGAGGAGCCGGCGTGGTGGACCAAGGGCAGCTCTGTTCCGCCGGGGCATGACCTAGGAGATCGCCTCAGTCTGTGCAGCGGAGCTGTACGACTCCCCTGGCTCGCCGAAGAGGCCGGTCTGTGAGACAGGAGCATTCAAGTTGTTCTCGTCTGCGTCCGTCATGTCAGCCAGACACAGCCAAAGGTCGCACGACTGAAGGTCGCGGCCTCCCTGGTAAATCCTTTGTGAGCCTGCAGCAACGTTATTACGTGCAGGGCTGAAGCCGCCTCTCCGGCATGCCTGATGGGCAGCGTCCGTAACCGGACGACTGTCTACAAACACGGGAGGGAAGGGTTGGGTGGTCCCTCCAGGAACGCATCCCGCTCCACTGAAGGGATCCCCGCCCTTAGCGGCTCCGTGGTGAGGGAGGTGAGGGGTGAAAGCTGAACGGCCGGACGGCCGCAAATCACGTCAGCTCTTCATGCCGTCGGGGAAGAAAGGCACAGGAGGAGAGGACCGAGAGGCCCGAGCAGCTCCGAAGTACCAATCATGTGGGCGGGACGGTTCGGGCGGAGAGGGGTTAACCTTTCCAACTCTACCGTCTCCGCCGCTCGCGGGCACGGCCGCCATCTCCGGAACGACTCTGCCTCGGAGGAAAAATGGACACCCCTCTGATGCTGCAGAAGTGACGGGACCAGCAGGAGGTCCAATGGATTCGGCAGACATCGTAGAACACGACTCTGCAGTCTCCACCGGAGCCTCAACCGGCTGAGGATGAGAAGGCCGGTAGGTGGAGGACGCATCCTCCGTCCTACTCAGCGTAGTGACGCGAAGGGCGCCCTGCGAGCGCTTGACAGCCGCACCATGGCGGCGTCAGCACTGCAAAGGCGCGGACAGCGTTCCCGTAGAAACGACAGTCGTCTCCGCAATCCAAGAGGGTTATGCTCTCACAGAGAGAACAGAAACTCTCCACGAACGCAGCCCCGGAGTGCTCGATGCCTGAGCACGAAGACAGCGCTCGTGACCGTCACTGGAACCCTTATACTTCTCGCATCCAAGATCGCACGGGCGAAAAGCTATCCTGAAAAGGACGCTGATCCCCGCATATACGAGAGAGTGGCTGCCTTTAACAAGGCACAAAGCTCTCTCGTATCACTCTTTTAGGGAAATTCACTCAGATGCTTAGTTGATGAGCGCACAGGAAGGCAACGCACACACTAAACTCAAAACAATAAACAGATGTAGAGCCGTGGAATAAGCGAAGCGTCCGCTGTGATACTGCTAGTTCAACCAACTTCAGCAATCAAATCCCAACAGAGTAAAGTAGCTTCTCAGTAGCAGATAAAGCCGGCTTTCGAAGCGAAAAAGCTAATTTCCCTATTTGCACCTGCTGCTTATATACGCACCTGGCGGGGCGGCGCCAGCATTATGCAAATATCTCAATGCCAAGTTCATTGGCGTTTTAGTAGTATACGAAGCAGATTGGTCTCTCTAAGCGAGTTCCCAATTCGTCGGTCACGACGTGACGTCGTAGTGACAGACTGAAAGGGAACTAAGAATTTTTTCTTGAAAATCATTTTTTCGCAGTGTATCTGTATATCGCTGTTCTACTGACAACATTAAAGCAGGAAATAAAGGGCTGTAGTTCAAACCGGTCGTTCGTTGTAGGCTTTGAAAAGCGAATTCTGTTAAAGAAAAAATATCGCCTGGCAGTAAACTTTGAGATTTATCATTTTACAGCTATTATTTATGCTCCAACAGCAACATTATGCACTAAATAGGGTTTAAAAAAATGGGATCAGAAAGAACGTGACCTTTAAGCACAATTTCTCACAAATTTTGTGTTTTTTTGTCTAAAAACTAGACTTATTTTTTTAGGTCATTTTGTTCATCAACACTGAAAAAAATGATTAATTGAATAAAAAAAAAAAAATTAAGGTAAGTGGTTGCAATCAATTTATTTAAGCTACATTTAAACAAAAGTTTTATATTTTATTTTACTTGACTAATATGTTTTGTTTAAATGTAGCTTAAATAAATTAATTGCAACCACTTACCTTAAAAAAAAAATTCAATCAATCATTTTTTTCAGTGAAGAAAATATCCTAATTTAAGAATCTTTAGATATTTCTACTGAAAACAAGATAAAAATACTAAGTAAGAAAGTCAGTTTTTGGAGTGTGATCACAGGCGACTATGTGAAAATCTCATAGTTGAGATTCTCCGAGCAGAAGAGCCGTGTCAAAGCAAAACTGATGCTAAAAAGCCAAAGTCTTGCTAAATTCTTGATTCAACAACAGACAGAGGAGCTATAATTAACTAGGTGATCTTGTATCGACAAGTAATTTTGTTTCAAGTGCATATCTATGATAATAATGTCCAAATATATGAATGGCGAATCCAATCAAACATTAGATATGAGTGCATATAAGGTAAGATCGATGCATAACAACCCACTGTTGTTATGAAGAGCTGCATTATTTGAGTTTGTGAGTATGATTATGTTTGTGTACAATCACGTCTGTCTGTATTTACACTCCTGAGCTCAGAACAGTGGGGCGCCATGCGCCGTAGAGACCGAACTCGGCAACAACGAGCATCGGGAGTCTTTCTGTGTTTTGCATGCCAAATTGCCATTTCTCCACTTCGTAAAAATCATCTTTTCAATGCTATAGCTAAGAGAATGGCCATTATTTATTCATGCAAAGAGAAGACAACATTTGCTGACCACAAAGAATTTGTAAAGAATGGCCTGATAAACAATTTTTTGATGTCTATTAAAAAATGCTGTCACTAGAGCGCTACCCTTTCAAAAAGTACACCTAAAGGGTTCATATTAGTACCTCAGAGGTACGTATTGGCACCAAATATATGCATATCTTTATACCTTAATGTTACATATTAGGACTTTTTGAAAGGGTGCTACCCCATTTACAGCTATGGCCCATTTTTTGAACATTTTTTTCTGACAGTGTACTGTATCATGTTGCAAATAATTCTGTAAAAAAGCAATAAGGTAAAGAAGGTTGTGCTATGTGATGCCTGAGAGGCTTTCAGCCGTGACTGCAGTCATAATATACCACAGCTTTGATGCTTTATTGGTCAGTATTAAATGTATTATAGGCACTTGAGATCTGCTACTTTTCTCTGAAGGTGGAGCTCATGATGTCACCTTGCATTAGGTGTTTTTTTAAAGCTGCACTGACAGTAATGCATGAAGTGGCACATAAGAGATACTGACAGGTGGGCGAACAGGTGGAACAAGTAGACTGAATTTAATCGAAGTGATGACAGAGGCAACCCCTGCATGTTAGTGGCCCAGGCAGACACCTGCATGTCGAACAGCGGAGGTCAGAGAGATGCGGGGGGGGGGGGGCATGGGATGAAAAACCTGTAAATGAGAGAATGAGACCAGAGAGGGAGGTGGTTAGACGCAGTGGTGATACAGTACACACAGCGTCTGGATTCACGCCTGCAGGCTTACGCACACACACAAACACGCTCAGCAGTGAGCTACACATGCAGCTCACGCACCGTCTGAGATATCAAAACCAGCCTCTGCCATTTCAAACACACGCACACATGCGGTAGATGACAATGAAAGGGTCTGCATCCCATTCAGTCATGTTGTCATCATTCGCTTATTCACTTTTACATTCATTGATTTACATTCAGGAATTTGGCAGACGCTTTTATTCAAAGTGACTACAGTGCATCAAAGGATATACGTTTTTTATCATCATGTGTGCTTCCTGAGAATGAACCACATCACCGTTATGTAATTTTCAGTGTAATTTTTATAGTTACCTGAAATTGAATGTTTTGTGCGTACTATTGATGAAGAAAAATGACCTAAGTGTTAATAAATAAATAAATGTAGAAATACAGAAATAAATAAATCAACCAATACATTAATGCATAAATTAATAAGTAATTAATTACATGCATAAATTAATGAATTAATTCATGTAGAAATACCAAAATAAATAAATGAATAAAAACATAAATGCATAAATAAACAAGTAAATAAACACGTAAATGCAGAAATAAATAAGTAATTATCAAATGCATAAATAAATAATTATTTAATGTAGAAATACCGAAATAAATAAATGAATAAATACATAAATGCAGAGATAAATAAATAAATATATCATTTTGTCAAAAGGATCAACTTTTATTTTATTATTTTTGCATTATTTCTGTTATACTACATTTATTTATGTATCTCTACATTTATTTATTTTTACATTTATTTATGCATTTCTACATTTATTTATTTATGTGTCCATAAGGTAGGTGGTCCCAACCTCACTCAATGCAGGATTGGTTAAAAAAAAAACGTTGTGGTTGTGGCTCCACTTCTGCAGCTACATGCATACAGTCCTTACATATGACAGACTTTTTAAGAACTATTGCTACTGATAGGATGCATGAGCGATGAATTTAGCGTTACCTTGTCCGGAGAGTGTTACCTGTGTTTTCACACAGATTGTTTTTTTAACCAATCCTGCATTGAGTGAGTTTGGGACCGCCTACCGTATTAACATAAGGACACAGAAATACGGAAATAAATAAATGAAGAAATGCATAAATAAATGAAAATATAAATCTAGTTTAACAGAAATGGTGCAAAAATAATAAAATCAAAAATACTTTTGACAAAACGATACATTTATTTATTTATGAATTTAATTATTTATATATTTATTTTTGTATATATGTATTTATTCATTTATTTATTTCCGTATTTCTACATTTATTTATTTATTTATGTATTTAATCATTTATTTATTTATTAACACTTATTTAGTCATTTTCGTCCTCCATACACTGTCAGCCAGTGATTTTCTTATTTGAAATGGCATTCAAATAAATCTAAAAAATAAAGTAAATGGTGGCTTTTATTAGGAAACGTTAATATATGCAAATTAATATTTGTATCAATTTGATAAATGAGTCCCATTATTGACTCTCTTACATTTTAAAATCGATTTACAGCCCTACTTATTTACCATGACTGAATCTAGCTGATTATTATTGTTTTTAATTAACCGAATCAACATTACTTTGTTTCTATAAAAGAAATTTTTAATAGTCAGATCAGGTTGAAGTAGCGCTTTAAGATTCATATTTTCAGAGTACAGTCTCCGTGTCGCAGCATGCACACTGCATTAGCTGGTTCAGTGCCAAAATGGTGCCCATGTCCCATTTGCCCGGTGTTGGTTTTGGCTCCACCCTGTCACTGGTGTGTCTGCTGTTGAGAAATTAGCACAGACTCACACCTCTCTCTCTCTCCTCTCGCCCCATCTGCTCCAGTCACCAGCTAGCCTGATCTGAGATCTGTATTCCCAGAGCTCGCCGCTAAACGCACGATGCACACAACAACCATGATGTTTAGATTACATCAGCATTCAGCTTTTGGATATTATACACCAAATCCTTGATTCTGATGAGAAAGGCATTGTGTCAGTTACTTTAATTGGTAAAAGTGCACCTTAAAAAATATTTTTTTAATATATAAATAATTTAATAATCGGTAATTGTATTTGCAAAGAGTAAACGAAGAGCTCAGATGCAAAAGCTGCTAAATGTAATCTCAGTCAATAATGAGGTTATGATATTAATAGGGCTGTAAAAAGATCAAATGCGATTAATGGCGTACAAAAATAAACTTTTGTGTTTGCATAATATATTTATGTGTGTATTGTGTGTAATTATTATGTATATAAATAAATACATACATGTATAAATTTAAGAAAAAAAATGATTTACGCAATTTTTTTATAAATATATATAAATACATGCATGCATACATGTAGATGTTTCCTAAATACATGCATGTGTGTGTATTTATATATACAAAATGATTACACACAAGTGCACACATATATATTATGCAAAACAACTTTAATTTTTTTTCCGCGATTAATTGGAATTCATCTTTTGACAGTCCCGAATGCTCTTGGAAATACCGCTTCATTGGAAGAATACGCTAAACGGCACCTCGATTTTTTAGCAACACGAATTTGGCATCACAGCGCCCCCTAATGTGTGGTGTAGTTTCTTTATTTTTACACTCTGCATTTCATCATTGCCAATATTTTAAGTTGTATCATCAGTGATTTTACAACTGTTTACTTTAGTGTCTTGTCCAAAGAAGTGGATCTTTTGTGGAGGTTTGGCCAAAAAAGCTTCCATGCACTTAAAGGGTTTTGCAACAAAAGACTTTCAAATTTGTTAAATACCAATAAAATGTTTGAGTACTGTACAGTATTCAGGCTTGTTTTGATGCAGGGTTTGATTGACAGGTGGGTTGGCGGTCCTTAGCCATTGTTATTTTCATCTGCAATATATGCTGATACTATGTAAATGGCCCACGAGGTATAAAGCAAAAAGATAATCTTCAAAAGTAAACTTTATTTCCTCACCTCTTTCCACACTGTAAAAAAGTTAATTCAACTTTAAAATATTAATTTTTAATATCTGAACAAAAGAAAACAAATCATGGTCTATATGCATTTTTGTGACTCGTCCATATGTTTTTCATTAATGTGCTTATGCAAACATCTGTCTATATTTCGTTTTCTTTTCATCCGTCGCCCATGCTAGCAACATTCAGCACATTACAGAGCACCTGTGGCCAAGTATAGCAAGCTGAGTGTGTGTGTACGTGTCTGCCCCAATTGCACATAAAATAGGTCAGCACCAACCAGCATCCTCTGTAATCTACACGTCCTCTGCATATGCTAATTATAAAACGAATATTACGTCTCAATCCGAGTCCCTGCAGGCGCAGACATCGACATGCAATCACTTCCTCTCCTGTTATCTTTTAACATCCTCCATAAGCATGCAGGACGATTGCGTTCAGAGCATGCGGACAGGTTGAAGTGGGTCACATTTACAGTAAAAGGAAAGTTTAGCGTGTCTTTTGCGTAGGCTGATGCTTGAAGCTTTCCTGTCTCTCTCCCAACGCAGACGTACACGGAAAGGTTAAAGCGTGGAGCGGGAGCTCATCTGTATGAGTGGATGAGAGCTTTATCCTTAACGGCGCTGTTGCACAAGGACGACCGAATCATTGAAATGCACAGCAGAGCGCTTCGAGAAGCCCATTAAATTGGAAAGGTCTCTTTAATGTCTCAAGTGTTTCTCCGAGACGCCGATGAGATTCAATAGAGAATTTTAAGTGTATTGTTACTACAGCTATACTGCAGATCACAGACGAGATCTTACATTAGCAAATGATTTGAGTTACGCTACCCACAATGTCATTTTATAGCTCTGTACAGTTAAGGCATGTCAACAGATGACTAACTGTGTCTATTTCAGTTCTAATAAGGATTGTAAGGACAAAGTGCAATATCTTAATAAATCATAACTGAAAGAAAACTAAAAAATATTACAGCAACCTTTTAGCAATAACATTCTGTACTGAGACTGCGATTAAACCTAAAAACTAAAACACAAGTATGCAGTAAATGCTTTAGAAATATTCTGATTAAATGAGTACTGTTCAATCTCAAGTAACTACTTTATTTTTTAACATGGTTTCTTAATGGAGAATGGAGCAAATTGTTTTTTTTAGCAAAGACTTAGCCAATACAAACATATCTGCATTAAATATGTGCTAATAGCATGAAGACACTGAGTAAATTCTAGTGATTTACCAAATATTTTTATTTTAAAACAAACCGATAACATCAAAGAAAATAAAATAGGTAACAGAAGTGAACATTAAGATTCACAGTCATAGCATCAATATCATAAAATATACAGAAAGAAAATGAGAAAAGTAACTTTTGATCTTCACACGGCCTTCAGAAGATCCACATGATGTAACTTTCTCTTAAAAATGTGACTTGTGGATTATTCCTAGATTTTCAAAGGGGGGAACGTGTTGGGTAACAGGACTAAAATGTGCATTTTATCTAAAAAAAAATAATGACTTTTTTAATGATAAAAAATATTTAAAGCAAAGAAGTGTTATAAAAAAAAAAATTAAGGATATCTGAAGAATTTTATGCTTTATATAAAGGAAAATTATAGAGATAAAGAGCAGGAACGAATAAAAAATGCTATTTTTCAGTGTTTTATGAAGTTTTTATTAATGTTTTAAATTATTTAGTTTAAATTTGGTGTTGGATTATGACACTTCGCCTAACTCTTTCAACGCCATTGACGAGTTATCTTGTAAATTATCTGGATTTAAAAAAAAAATTGACTAATCTTTTAAATATGGGTATTTTTCTTCAAAAAGACAATTTTTGGCATAACGCTGAAATAATAGCATTTATCTCATGTCAATAGTTATCTCGTCAATTAAGAGAAAACATTTGCATTAAAAACGTGTTCCTGGTGAGTTTTTATGGTTATCTGCAATATCGCAATTATAGATTACAGACTTACCAAATTTATAAAAAAAAAACTGAAGCAAAAAATTAGTTTATTAATTTAACACTCCGTGTATGTTTTGATAATCGTTCTGAATCTGATCTATAACAAAATTCCTTCACAAAACTGCTATTATTTCAGCGTTTTGCCAAAAAAGTGTGTCTTTTTGAAGAAAAAATACCCATATTTAAAAAATCCAGATAATTTACTCACCACCATGTCATCCAAAATGTTGATGTCTTTCTTTGTTCAGTCGTGAAGGAATTATGTTTTTTGAGGAAAAAATTCCAGAATTTTTCTAATTTTAATAGACTTAAATGGACACTTGACACTTAACTCAACACTTAACAGTTTTTTTTTCAACAGAGTTACAAAGGACTCTAAATGAAATTATGTTTTTTGAGGAAAAAATTCCAGAATTTTTCTAATTTAAATGGACTTAAATGGACCCCAACACTTATCACTTAACTCAACACTTAACAGTTTTTTTCAACGGAGTTTCAAATGACTCTAAACGATCCCAAATGAGGAATAAGGGTCTTATCTAGCGAAAAGATTGTCATTTTTGACAAGCAAAATAAAGAATATGCACTTTTAAACCACAACTTCTCTTCTTCCTCCGGCTGTGTGACGAGCCAGCGCGACCTCACGTAATTGCGTAGTGATGTGGTAAGGTTGCGTGTTATATATATGAATTACACATTTGCGGACCATTTTAAAACTGACACAAAGACATTAATTAGTATCATTCCACATACAACAACGTTGGAACGGTCCTCTTTCTCCACACTTTTAAACACTGGGGCGTAGTTTCGCATACATCATCCGTGACCACTTGATGTGATGACGTTTTGCGTGAGGTCGCGCTGGCGCATCACAGGACCGGATTTAAATGAGAAGTTGTGGTTTAAAAGTGCATTTTTTTTTTCTTCGTTTTGCTAGAAAAGACCCTTATGCCTTGTTTAGGATCGTTTAGAGTCATTTGAAACTCGGTTGAAAAAAACTGTTATGTGTTAAGTTTTAAGTGTTGGGGTCCATTAAAGTCCATTAAAATAAGAAAAATCCTGGAATGTTTTCCTAAAAAAAACCATAATTTCCTCTCGACTGAACAAAGAAAGACATCAACATTTTGGATGACATGGTGGTGAGTAAATTATGTCTTATATATTATTTTATATAAGAAAATGGACTAATCTTTAAGAGCTAAGAGAAAAAATATAGATGAAACGTTGTTTTTCACATTTTGTTTGTTTATTGTTTGTTTAAAAGGGGCTGTTCTTTCATTTTATATATTTGTTTGTTTATATATTTTTCTGGAAGGGATTTTTTGAACTCTTGTAAAAATCACAAAAAATGCTGGCGGGCAACTTTAAAAAACAAAAAGGATGGCGGAGAATGAGTTAATAATAAAATGCATTTTAGAGTTAGTTTTTTTTGCATTTTTATACATAGAATCTCCTGTGGACAAAAATGGCACCGATTCGTTGGTATGGCCCAAAGATGATCAAATCAAAACCTCTGATTTATTGTAATAAGAAATTAATTGTACCAATATGACATGATGAATAGGAGCGTCAATTTAGATTTGATGTTGACTTTGTGCCAGATTCCCTATAAATCAATCCTTCATTCTGATTTTACTCAATAAAACTGGTAGCTTTACGTGACTGTCACAGCTTGGGAGAGACGGCTATGGTGATATACTACAGGTAATGACGCATTTGTGCTGTCTGGATGCATATTTAAAGATATCACAAACCCACTGCCTCACTGACTAAACACATACTGTATATAAGAACGCACACACACGCACACTTCTTTCTTTGGCCTATAAAAATGTACCCTGTACTCATCACCACTGACATCTAACCGGCGTTTTCTCACTACAGTTGAATTCTGTAATTTCACCTCGAACAGAAACGTAACCTTCATGTGCAGACATTGGTTTGACTGTAAAAACAGCGTGTGGATTCAATACTGTCCAAACAAAAGGTTAATCCTGATGTATGTGTGCCGAATCAAAGGCCAGTGAGCTTTTTTGGCAGACTGTGATATTGATGTAGCTTTAAAATATTGTTTAGAAAAAAAACTATTTATCTCTTTGGTTTTTAGTTTGCCACACAAAAGCTTCCTGTAAAGAACATATACTGGAATTCACTTATATTCGCGTACACACTGTTATTCACTTATAATCTCAAATCAGTTTAACTCACACCTTTATCTATTCAAGCTTGCCCTGTCAAGATGTATTGTGCATTGTCCCTTTTTTTCTCTTACTGTAAAATTACGTTTTGGAATTAGCAACAGAGGCTTTAGATGCGATATATAAGGGAATAATCATACTCTCAACAGCATTTTAAGGACAAAACCTGATAAATGTCCTCTTATGTATCTTATGGCTTATGGTTTATTAAATTATTAAAAAATTACCATTGCATTATTCTCGAATAATTCAACCGCTCGTCATCTATTATTCCTTATTAATAAAATATTTATTTCTGAACAGCCCCACATACAAAAATAAATAAATCCATTGTTATTACCCAACCATAGGTTAAAACATCCCAGCATAGGTTTATTTAAAACCCATTGCTTGCTTCTGTCTATGGGTTAAAACAACCCAAAATCTTTTAACGTGTAGGCTAGCCCAATTGCCTCAATATCACACCATATTAACAAAGATTTTTTTTTAGGAATTCTGAGAAAGTTTGTGATATTAGGTGGTTTAACTCATCTATACAATTACAAAAGGTTCTATGGTAATATCAAATTTTCATTATTTTATTTATTACAAATTATTTACCATGGAGGTCAAATGCCAAAGTCTGACTTATCTTGTTTTTTGCATGCTCCTTGACAATCAGTAAATAATTAATAAAGTTTTGGAACTGGACCGAACACTTCTTTACTAAACACTTTTTATGAAATGCATAATCCTTTTTTATTGATATTGACCGAAATGTGATAAAACCAAGGATACGTTAAATTTAAAGGTGCCGTAGAATGTAAAACTGTATTTACCTAGGCATAGTGTTCAGTTTAACCACTAGTCAGACCGTTAACTCGTTCCCCGCCACTGATGAGTTATCTCTTCAAGTAAGAGAATAAAACATATAAAAAAAACATAAAAAATGTTTCTCTGAAGAATTTTTATGTTAATCTGCTATACCGCAATTATCCACTAGATGACGGACTTTCACAATTTATGAAGAACTGAAGCCAAAACGTCATTTACTAATTTTAAACTCTGTGTATGTTTTGATAATCGTCCTGAATCTGATCTCTAACAAAATTTCTTCACAAAAATGCAATTATTTAAGCTTTTTTGCAAAAAAAAAAATTATTCTTAAAGAAAATACCCATATTTAAGAGTTTATAAGCAGAAAAATATAGATGGGATGAAAAATTTTCCTCGTTTTGTTTGTTTGTTTGTTTACTGTTTGTTTGAAAGCAGAGGGTCTGTTCTTTCAGTTAATATATTTGTATGTTTATATATTTTTAGAAGAAAATTTTCCTGGAAGGCTTTTTGTGAAATGTTTGTGAAAATCACAAAATAATAAAAGTTCTGTACTTGGTAATGACATATTGTAAGCCTGGAACACGATTGTTTCCTCATTCTTATGTAAACCACTGCAAACCACTGCTGGATAAATGACCAATTTCAACATAACACCAACTGTGACGTTACAATCGAGATGTACGCCCCAACATTAAATTGTACATCAAATTAAGTACAATGCTAAAAACAAAGTTGTGACGGCTAAGTTGTCGCTATATGCTAGATAATGTTATGCTAGCGTTTAGGCTGAAGTTCTACTATTGGCATTAAAGTTATGTTTTTCAGTAAGTCCATACTGAAAAAAACAAAAACTTATCACTCAGAAACGTGAGAAACGGGAGACGCTAGAACTTGGAAACATCATATCACGCGACACAGCTTTGTTTAAATTCAAAACTCAACAATGGCACGAAAGAAGAAGTGTGTTTTGGGATGTAAGGAGAAGAAAGCCAGCCTTATGGAAACAATGGATTTAGTTTATTATCCGGGGTAGCAGTGGAGTATTGCGTATGTGTTTGCTGCGCTGGATTTTCCCAACCGGGTCATGAGTAAGTACAGTGTTGGGGGTAACGCATTACAAGTAACGCGCATTACGTAATAATATTACTTTTCTGAAGTAACGAGTAAAGTAACGCATTACTTTATAAATGTACAGATTAATATCTCTTTCACCGCCAGCATTTTTAAAAAAAGTTGCCAGCCAGCGCCAGCGTTTTTCATGATTTTCACCAAAGTTTAATGCCTTCCAGAAAATGTTCTCCTTTAAATATATAAACATACAATATATCAAATGAAAGAACAGACCCCCTGCTTTCAAACAAAAAAAACGTTTCATCCTACCCTCATTGGTTCTTTTGTAATCAGCTTTTGAATATGGGTAGGTTTTTGCAAAAACACCATATTTTGAGCAAAAAGCAGAGATAATTCCATTTTTATGACGGACTTTTCATAGAGATCCCATTCAGAGCGATCTTTAAAACAGACACGGACATGCAGCAGCTTGCCATAGGGCAATACTTCCGGGTTTAAAAAGTTGCGGAAGGGCGCCACCTGGTGGATAATAGCGGTATTGCGGAAAGACGGAAAATCTCGTCATTGGCGGGGAAGCGTTTTCTCTTAATTGACGAGATATCTCGTCAATGGCGGGGAAAGAGATATTTGAGTTACTTTTTAAAAAAGTAATGGGAGTTACTTTTCAGTTTAATTAATTCAATTTAAAAATAAAATAATGTACTGAATTAAACTGAACATATTAACATAGAATTAAGCACTCTGTGCGCCTGAACGGGAACAGTTTGAATCAGAAACGGAGATGGCAGGCAAGAACTTGACATTTTTACGATCATAAAAACACCTAAAAGGCCTGAAAGAGATCAAGCCTCAGCCAAGTAAGAAAAAGAAACGCAAAAGTAACTTAAAAGTAATGTAAGCATTACTTTCCATGAAAAGTAACTAAGTAATGCAATTAGTTGCATTTTGGGGGAGTAACTTATTATTGTAATGCATTACTTTTAAAAGTAACTTTCCGTAACACCGAGTAAGTAAGACTTCTTATGTTGGAAATAGTCGCGTGCATATTATATAAATTACAAGAACATGTAGTGAATCATAAGTTAAACAGTGTTGTATAGTAGAGTTGGGGTACTCGAACTTGGACTCCCAATTTTGAATAAACTCGGACTTGTCAGGCACTCGGGTGAATTTGTACTCGGACTTGACACGGACTTGGACATTTTGGACTCGGAAAATATCCCGAGTACAGTCGAGTCCACGTCATGTGAAAAAACAGCATGAACTTGAGATGAGAAATTAATTAATGTCTCGTACACACTGCAAACTTTCGAGAGTGACAACCGCATTTAAATGCGGGAGTGAATCCCCTAAATGTTCGTTTCATGTCTGTACAGAACAAGACAAGATAATGTGATGATTGACACAGAAATAACCATAGCAACGTTCTGCCGTCTCGCGTGCTTATCACTCACAGCTTTGACCAAAATAATCTAACAGGATTGTGTTTTGCAATGAACCTCCGTCCAGGCGTTGTGTATTGTACGCTTCTTTTGTGAGGCTGCTTCACAGCGCGCGGTCTTGCAGTGTTGCCGGGTCCTCGGCTTTTTTGTACGTAAATACCGTAAATTACTGAAGTGTGTGTGTGTACAGAACAGGATTAAGCATTAAAAGGTGAAGTGACAACCCAATTTAATATGCAGTGTGTACGGGACCGTCTCCCCTCCAGTTATTTTACTGCAACACACTGGCAGGCAGCAGCCAGTCGCATCATACTTGCAGACAAACACATCACACACATCAATGCGTGGCTAGCACGATGTCCTCAAAGTCAGCAATAGTTTGTTTTGCTTACGAAAATCATAAAGAAATTATTTGCATGACATCTGGTAAAAAGAAGATACCTCTATATCCCATTATTTTCTTTGAAATCAGTTTTGATAGGAAACTAGTTGACATAGAACAAAAATGTTCAATGGCAATGACATGATGCAAAAGAGGTATTTTTATTACATTTTTATATTGCCATTGGTTAAATGGGTTGAAAGGTTAAAGTATTAACAGAAAGTAACCATTTACAATACAAATTTTGTATCTTTTTTCAATTTAATTACTTTATGGACTCGGGCGGACTCGACTTAGACTCGGCCTTTAAGAACTCGGACTTGAGTCCAACTCGGACCCTTTTGGACTCGGACTTGGACTCGGACTTGATGTTTAAGGACTTGGTCTTGACTCGTACTCGACAAAGGTGGACTCGGACCCAACTCTATTGTATAGTGTTGCATGACTCGTACTCGCTCCTTCCGCAGTATAACTCTGTTATCTGAAAGATTCGGTAAAGCTAATCTTTCTTTTATAAATCTGATTAAACTAAAGACTCTTCGAAGATTTAAAGGATGTCATACTACTCTATAGGTACTCCAGATTAACATGAGAAATGCCGAAATAGCGTGTTTTACGTGAGCTTTAACCTTTCGACGGACACTAGTTTGTGTGCGGGATGACGCTGCTAACAATATCTATAGCCTACTTTTAAAGGTCTACATGTTTAGCATCAGTGTATGATCTCTGTTTTGAGATACAGATGCTCTAGCATCATAAATGGGGTATTTTGTGACAGAAGTCCAGATGACAACATGCTAAATATAAACGGGACTTCTTACCTTTGATTGTATATAACGCTCACGAGTTGAATCCAGTCTGTTTCAGATGTGTGAGTAACCCATGAAAACGTCTAATAGAATACATCCAATTACCATTTTTGTCCACAAATAAGAATAATCCATGAAATATATATATATAGTCTGTTATTTACATCAGATTTCGCAGGATCGTCTTGTAATAGAATATAATATACAATCTGAGGACTATTTACGTCGTGACACTGCATATGAGATTACATCCGCATTCAAACATTGTTTTTAAAAGTAGGCGGGAGTGTAATACATAATATCCTAAATATTGTGACGTCATCTGACTCGCTCGTTCCTCCAATGACTTCATGGAAAATAGTGATAGACAAAACGTGTAGCCAATTAGATAACGAATCCAACGATCTTTGTGTGACGTTTTATTTCCTGGTGTGGAAACTGCATTTTATATATTACTAACATAAGGATAAATAATAATAAGAACGAACGTGTATGCATATAAACAAAGACTTTTATGTAAGGGCTTACTGGCACTTTGAAAAGGCACTAGTCTTACAAATATTTTTGGGCCTATTATTGACCTCAAACCTGAAACATAACTTCTATAGACTTGTGGCTTTGTGACCGTTGCATTCCTAGGTTTCACACACATATTTATCATTAAGTTTTTTAGTAATAAAAAAAATGTATGCAAAAAAAAAAAAGATTATTGCAATGTAAATGAAGCTCAAAGTATCTTCTCTCTAATGATACCGTAGTTATGCTTTTACTCTAAATGGTTTAGTAAAAAACTTTTCAAGAGGTTAAAGCCTTCTATGTAGGTATCAGAGAACAATGTACCATATTGTACCTATGCATTCTTTGGCACCTTTAAATGAACATACGAATACTTAACATCTTTCTTTGCAAGTCGGACTGGCAAAAATGCAACGAAAACAGCCGTGCAACACTCCTTGGAAAAGACTTTGACATTTTGTCAGCAGAGTGAAAGCACAGTGGATGTTATAGTGCTTTTCCTGTGAGGCTGTTGAGTCACCGACAGAAATGATGCCATGTGTCATATGTAGGCGCTAGACGCCACACAGATGGAGTGCATGAGTGTCTAGTTCCTTCTCATTTTTTAGCATTTATTTAAAGAGACAAAGACGGTCTGACTGGCAGATCAGCTTGTTTGACTACAGAAAATTACGTCTTGGTTGGTGATCTGCGTGTAATGCCTTTAATTTATTAGTTAAATAACAGCAAGCTTGTAAAGGAATAGTTTATTCACTCCTAAACCGCTTTGACCTTTTTTCTTTTGAGAAGCACAAAATGAGATTTAAAAAAAGGAATATAGATGGTGATTCGTGCTTTGTCTCTGAACAAATATCGATTTTTCTGTCATCTGTCTCTTTTAATGCATGTAAACTAACTTGAGTTTCAAACAAAATATCTTTAATATTACATTTTAACTGTTTGATTGACATCTTGCAATCTAGTGTGTTTACTTATAAGCACTTTTCTACTGATAAATATTTATAGAAATGAAAACTTTGCAGATTCGTTCAAATCTGTTTCAAATTTGACCTCGGAGAAAAACAATCCATCACAGCGGATCATTAGGTAAAAGTGATTTCAGTATTCCAGTAATGGAATATCATTACTGCTTTACTACTTATTTCACTACATTCCCTCAATAAAAGTAGGAAAACTTAAAGCTTTTTAATTACCAGCAATTAGTCATGAATCACAGGCTATTATCGCCGCCGCTAAGGACAATTTTTTTAAACCAGACAGGAAAATTCAGGTGACATGCAGAAGACGTCCATTAATATGTCAATCTACACGAGTCTCTCTTCTCTGCTGTAGAGCTGTTGTGTTCATATGAGTCATTTACAGTATTGCACTTCACACGAACCTGAGCTGGAGTGAATCAGTCATCAATCTTTTTAAGTGATCCATCTAGTCGAGTAAGTGCACTAATGTTACCTTTGACTAACCAAAACAACTTTGCATTTACATTTGAGGCGTTTAACTTTAATTGCACAACATTATGAGCGGCTCCTCATTACATCTGACTCTTTAAATAAATTCACAACAAAAATCTAAAAGCATATTAGGGCGTCAACTTGCAAGTGGATAAAACAGCAACCAAGGAAACATTTACATGATCTCACTCATTTTTATGCATTATGGGTTCAAGGCTAATTTACATATATGCGTTTTCGTTTTAACTGCGTTTTAAAGTGAAAGCTCACCCAAAAATGAAAATTAAAAAGTCACCAAACAATGTCTATTTAAACCAAACTATGTCTATTTGTCTAATACCTATAGGAATTCGAGAGTGACTAAGCTGTTTGTTTTTGTTTTGAAGTCAGATTTGTTTGTGAAGAATACAACGAAGATTAATTATGAAGATATGTTAAAGGAACATGCTGAAAATATGCTAATTTACCAGCTCCCCTAGAGAGTTAAACATTAAATTTTTACTGTTTTGGAATCCTTTCAGCTGATCTCCGGGTCTGGCGCTAGCACTTTTAGCATAACTTAGCATAATCCATTGAATCTGATTAGACCATTAGCATCGCGCTAATCAAACAAAAATAATCAAGGATGTTGCTGCTGTAACATGACTGCAGGAGGCGCAATTATATTACGCAGCAGCCGAAAATAGTCCCCTTAGTATCTTTCAATAGAAGGGGTCTATTTTCGGGCACTGCATAATATGCAATCGCACCTCCTGCAGCCATGTTACGGCAGCAAAATCCTTGATTATTATGCCAGAATGAGAGTATAGTTACTAGCCATATCGGCCTAGAAAATCACAACTTTTAATTTTCTGTTGGTCTTTTTTCTTTTACTATAAAACAGTCAAGTTTTAAATAGGAAAAAGATTGTTACTCTTTGAGGGCAATGCTAATGGTCTAATCAGATTCAATGGATTATGCTAAGCTATGCTAAAAGTGGTACAGCCAGACTCGGAGATCGGCTGAATGGATCTCAAAACAGTAAAAAACAAATATTTAACTGTAGGGGCCCTGGAAAATGAGCATATTTTGGAAAAAAAGTGTAGTGTCGCTTTAACTGTGTTCATTTTATAATTTCACACATCTAGTTGGGTATTTTGTGCCTCTTTTATTACACCACATGAATTCTAGAAGACACATCTGACACATTATTGATACTAAAAAGAAATGTGACCACACACAAGTTAAAACAACTTGGTTTTGCAAGTTGACATAACTTTAAAAAAAATTGAAATTGATTAACTTTATTTGATAAGTTAAAGTAACATAAAAGACCCCAATCACTTTTGGTAGTTATTACAGAGCAACCTGTGAACGTAAACATTTTCCTCTGGGTGTAAGGCAGCACTCTCGAGACAAACAGATACCAATTAAATTCACGCAGTTAAACTCAAATGAACATAAATAGCATCTTCCCTGAATCTTTCACTCGGTTGGTCACTGTGATGTGATGGAATTCAGTGTCTGTCCCATGTCACTTAGTCATTGTTTCGTCCCTGCCTCCCCTCGCATGACCTCATGCCCTTTGAGCTCTTTCATGATGTCCCACCATAGGACTCGGCGACCTTTGACCCCAGGTTCTCAGCGCTTGAGCTCATGGCCAGTGGGAACGCGGGGTCGTCCGCACGTTCCGAGCGTGACACATGCGTGAGAACGGGGGGATGGGTGGGAGAACGCTTGCTTGTATTGATACTCCTCTCTTGCCAGGTCTGCTGAATATCAAAACCGGGACTTGCTCTTTGTTCGGCCGACAAATGCACTACAATTGATTAGAAGCTGAATTCTATGAGAAGAATCGGTCTTTAACAAAGGGTTTTATTTCTTCTCAGGCTTTTGGAGCTCAAAGGGTCATGCTAAGAGAAGTGTCTGTCGATATATGAGAATTCATCAGGCTTAATTCATGAAGACCAGGCTGTGGTTCTCAACATGCATGAGTTATTTTCAACCAAACGTCCTATGGGTGATTATGTGTGGTCCACGGTAACATATTTTTCATTGCGAAAGTCAAATGTGAAAAGGGAATAAACAGAAATGTTACAAAATTTCATTGCGTCAGATAATGTAAAAAGTCACACAATTGCATTGAAATACCCAAATAAAAAAAATAACAGAGATGTTATTCAGAGGAACACCAATGCAAATATATAGATATATGTGATGAGAGGTATACACTTAAAAAAATCAGTATTTAGCCCAGCACAGGGTCAAAAAGGCCAAAGGGTTAAATTAGGGCTGAACAATAATTCAATACGAATATATTTCACAGTATATATTTTTAATAATGGTGATATGGTTTCCGAACACATTTCCCATATACATTACAGCGTCCCATGGCGGTCAGGTCTAAAAACGTCTTCTTCCTTCCGAAGCGCGCTCCCATGGCGTCTTACGTAGCTAAGCAACCAAGAGCCGCTTTCCGGGACAGCAAGGAAAACGGAATACTTGATCGGATTTAAATTGCTCATCTGCACCTCGCTTCAAATCCTAGTGTGGTCACCATGTGATCATTTAATCTGGTTGGGACTTTAAAGTATTTGCTGAGAGAAGAGCTGTCACACAGAAGTACGAGAAGGAGGTACAGGGTTAGTTTCCAATAGTGCACGCAGCTTCCAATAGTGAAACCAGTACCAGTAATGGAATGAGAAAATAGACTTAAGCTATCCAGTGCCCAGGTTAGAAAACAGAAAAGATAAGAAACGTGCAAAAGATAAAGGTATGCATGACGTTTGTAGTTACAGACATACATTGTGGGCATGCTTTGGAGTTTATCCCAAGGCTTTTTAAACATTCATACAATTATAGGATTTATATCGTATCGGGCGAAATTTAGAAGTATATCAGCGATAGAAAGGTTGGCCGTATCGTCCAGCCCTAGGTTACATTAACCCAGAAAATGTGTATATTTGTCCCATAAAGGTGTGCATTGGGGCCAATCCTATGGATGCTCCAGGGCTCGAGCAGCCACCGAAATGGCCGAGCATGAAAAAACGCCAAATATGCACAATTCATTTAAATAAAAAACATTTGGGACATTCGGGAGCATTCAAGTATACAATGCTGAAAAAGAGGCACTTCAAATTTCGATTTTGTGTCTAAAACCACGCAGTTGCTAAGCAACCTAAGCGACGCCTGTCATTGTGCCGAGCACCCAGGTTAAATTACAAACCACTGGGTTGGGTTTGTCCCTTTTTGACCCAATGCAATGTTCAAAATAACCCATTTGGAGGATACTGTACATTATTTAATGACAAATAATGTACAAGGGTCATGTATCACCATGTCACAACAAACGCACAAGTGAATGGTTTTAACATCACAAGTGATGCCACAGCAAGACTCTCAACAAGATAAGTTAAACCAAGCATAAATTTGCACATTACTTTAGCATTTGGATTTATTCTGCTTTAATTTTTGAATGTGTCTCCAGGGAAACACCCTAATGATGTCACACGAGTTTTAAAAATCAATTCACTCTTCAGTTTTGCAGATATACAGTATAATAGGATATTAGCGTTATCTCATTCTTTTTCAAAATGGTGATGAAATATAAAAACTACTTTCTTAGAGATTTCCATTGATATGTCGTTTTTTTTTTAAGATTATTACAGGTTTAGAATAGGATATTAGTGTTATGAATATGTAATAACAACTTCGGCCCACTAGTGGGCCAATGACATTTTAGAAAATTGCTCTCACTACATCATTCTTTTTGCAAAGCTTTGATGAAATATGAAAACCACACTCTTATAGCTTTCCAATAATATATAATTTTGCTATTATCGGATTAATAGTAACGTAAACAATTTGGTCCCATTCAGGGGATAACCAGCCAAAACCTGGGGCTCCACCCACTTTAAAGTGAACATCTTTTCTGGTTCATTTCTTCAGCATCTGTAACATGTTTAAGCTGTATTTTACGACAAATGTTTTCATACCGTATCGTTACTCAGCCGTTTCAAACTTCTCTCTGTCCCACGGTAGCCCTCTAGATCTTTATCCATTGCTCACAAAAAGGTTCGAGACCCCTGCTCGATAAAATACTACAATGATACAAATGAAACTTTGTTTTGTCAGAAAAAGTTTAGGACATCAACCAAATCAGCCTGTTTTCAGCAGATTGCTAGCAGGCATCTTTTCTGCACCTCAAAGTTAAGTGTTTGCCTCAAGGAAACTCGGTTGTTATACTAATCTTTACACCAATAATATTAGCACATGAAGGGTGGTTTCACCGAACGGGCTTATCCTAGTTGCAGATTAAAATGCATGTTTGAGCTACCTTCAGAGCCGATCCGCCCTATACGCAGGCTACGCGAGCTGCGTAGGGCACCGCACCACTAGGGGGCCCCCTTGTTCTTAACTTCATGCAGCGGTGCACAGACTAGCTGGCGAGGGAGCCATTTGAAATTATTATAACAAGCAGTCTGATCTCACGATACTTTAATACAGTTGTAAGTCCATCTATGCAGCTCCGCATGCGGTTGACGCGCCCATCAACTTGTGTCTTCATTCGGATATTAAAGCTATCCGCCCGGAGCAGGAAAGACAAGTGCCATGCAGGTGAAGTAAAAAGATTAAGACCACAAAATTCCTATTTAGTCTTGAATAACAGTCTAAATCCCTAGAT
The DNA here is from genome assembly GCF_030506205.2 of Paramisgurnus dabryanus. Classification (NCBI taxonomy): domain Eukaryota; kingdom Metazoa; phylum Chordata; class Actinopteri; order Cypriniformes; family Cobitidae; genus Paramisgurnus; species Paramisgurnus dabryanus. Next base: position 6,259,836 of record NC_133338.1, on the reverse strand, counting down.
TCAGTTTTAGTCCAGTGTGTTTTGTTAGAAATGCTTGTACACATTAATAATCAAAATCTTGCATAAGTGTTAAAAAAATAAACACAATTATTCATGCAAGATGTAGTGTGACTCCTGTTAGCATTTAAAAACAATGCACATTAGGTCTAATGTTTGCATATTTAGAGAATGATTTATGTATTTTGGTCTGTTTATCTGTGGAGTTTGATCATGTCAATTGGGAAATCTGTTGAGTTATTTGTTATAGTTTATCTGACAGCTATTTTGGTTTTATTTTATTCATAATTTTAAATTAGCCTGATAATCTCTTAAAAAAACAATATATTTGGCAGTAGACCTTGTTTTCTATTAATTTCTTTCTATTAATTGCATTAACCTGCTGGCTGCTGTCTTTCTTGAACTCTCTCAGATCTTTAAGTATGAGGCCAAAGTCCCCGGCCTCACTTTGACCCACTCCGAGTTGCGTTTGCGTTTCATCTTCGTCCTTCATTACGCTGCTAGGGGATGAGGTTTGCCTAGCACTTTCGACGTCTAGTAACTCCGTCTGCTTTGACTTTTTATTTTTCCCTTTGGGCATTCTCGAGACCCACTGTCTTAAAACACCCTGTAAACTAATTTTTTTCTAAATATTCGAGTTCTGGTGGGTAATTATGTCCGAAATTGTAAGAAGCACGTTCTCTAAGCTGCCATCCCCTGGTTCATCAAACCGAACCCTAAGTTCGCCAGACCTTGTTTTCTAAGTACTAATGTGACAGATTAAGGGCTTTTCAGAAAACATGTCTCAATGTTATAATAAGGAAGTATTCTGATGAGTGTCACAGTAATGTACAGTGGCAAAAATGTAAAGCTATAAGATAATACGTGTTTAAGTTAACATTTTGTTTATACAGTAGCTACATTTAAGTAGAGATAGTGAATTTTTTTATGTACGCGATGACAGGGGCCCCTCACAAATTTGCTTAGGGCCCCCAGAAGGCCAGGATCAGCTCTGGCTACCTTCATTTAAAAACATTGTGTATATTAGTGCCATTGTTTTGTCTCAAGATGCACACCAGTATTGTTTTTTGTAAGGAATGTTGGTCCATTAACTTATCCTGGTGGATGATATGAATCAAACTATTCAAGAGAAAACTGTCTTTACACTTAAATGCAGTCCATTATATTTTTCAAGAAGAATGTGTCTGAACCGGGAATGCTGCCATATTAAAGTCATTCTGACAGAGACTAAGTGCTTTCCATTGAATTTCCATTAAATAGATCTGAAGTACTCAGTTATTGGTTTATTACTGAAGATTACTTTTGTTAATATTAAAAATGTAATACTAAACTAAAAAAATGATGACAGAAGTCATACACAATCAGACATTTTGTCCAATTCTTATTCTCTCATTTTGGACCAAACATGCTTCATGGGCCACAAAAATGTCAGTCAAACGAGCCACTTAAAACAGTTCCATTTAAACCCAAAAGGGTCTTTTCTTTCTGATGCCTTATGAAAGATTTCAAATGTATATATTTTGTAGTAGGACGTTAGGACATTTTCCATGTATTAATGCATTAAGATCTACGGGCTGTTTACATCTGGTGTTAGGATGCATTTTGATCAATGATATCATAAGTGGACGACACTAAATACAGGTGTAAATGGGGTGTAAACATTTTGAGCTCATCCACTTTCGACTCTATTCAGATGCACTCGAAAACACATTCAACCGGATTGCTTTTTTATAGATCCTTATGTGTTCGAGCAGCCACAAAAGACCGCTTACTCTCCACCTATTGATCTAATGCGTAATGTACGTATCGAGCACAATGTTTGTACATCAGTCGTGAACCTTGATACTACATAACAGCATCAAAACTTTTGCAAATGTGTATGTAACTGTGTGTTGTAGTATAAGCAAGCACTCAGTCATTGATTTCATTTCAAGCTGAATCCTTTCAGCCTTTATTTCCAAGAAATTGCATGAAGGAGTTTTTGTTCATGATTTGGTCTCGTCGTATATTTGTTGATGTATAAATGCATCCAGCCCAGCGCATTATTTTTTTCACTTCTCTCTTATTTCCCTATCATATTCACTTCAGACCCCAAACTCGGCGCACTAACAAATGAATGCAGATGTTCAAGAACCATTAACACAAGCAAACATCATGAAAATCATTCAGTTGTGTTTTTTTTCCGTAAACGGTACCAGCTGTGAATTCTCAATCCCTAGCAATGTTTACGACAGCAAAGTTATTACAGATGCCCAACATCATGTCCCTATGTCACCTCGGAGTCTCTTATATATCGCATGCCTACTTGGCCATCACAAGCTTCTGTCATAATGGTTTCCAGCCGTCTCAGCGGGATCCTGAAATGCTCTGTTTTTCTTGAGGTAGTAGAACAATAGCCGGCCCTCAGCTCTTCTGTCTGGGAGGTGTAGAGATATGAGTCCCGCTGTGAGAGTGACTTTGTACTCCAACTTTCCATGACATCTGTCTGGCCAATGTGATCTCATGAGAATAGGTTTGTATTTTTACATACACCACACATACATATACATATACACACTGAAACGTTTAATATCGACGTGTTGACAGGACTAAAGGGCCGTTCACATTATAATAATAACTATAAAAATATAGTTTTGAAAATCGTTTAATATTAAAGACAAAAGCGGAGTTCGCACCAAACCTGTAATGATAAAGATACAATAAACGATATCGTTGGGATCACTTTCTGAGGGATTTTCCCACACCTGATGAACGATAAACCATTGACAGCCAATCAAATCTATTTGAACTTCAAGTGCACGCGCACTTCAAATGATAGCGGAAAAGCTCAATGCGGAGGTCTATAACATAAAATTACCTCAGGTATCCAGCGCTGATGCAGTTGCTGTGGAATTCACTACGTAATGCTTTTTTCCTACAACACTGACTACGCCAAAAGGTAAGATATAACTTACACAAACTAGATTAACTTTTTAAACTTACGCAAAACGCAGTGTGTTGAGAACATCTGCTGGTTACCTGCTGTGTAAATGCAACAAGAACAGCGTATTTACATATTCAGTGACATGTAAACAATTGCAAAAGTTTTTATAACAAGAAATATCCATTAAAAGTAAATGTCATTAAAGGCAAGTATTTGTGCAAGTGCCCCGCGCGTGAGCGAATTAGCATAAAGTTATCGTTATAATGTGGACGCTAATATAGTTAACGTTATAGTTATCGTTATAATGTGAACGGCCCTTAATACGTAATTATTTACATATAAACAGCTTTACAGACGTACAGATTTGTACATATTCCTATTCATAATTTATATTACTTATTTATTTAAGATCATTAACTCATTTACCTAATGAAATGTTTTCAGAATTACACAATATTAACTCTTTCCCTGCCATTGATGAGTTATCTTGTCAATTAAGAGAAAATATTTGCATAAAAAAAGGTTTCTGAATCATTTTATGTTAATCTGCAATACAGTGATTATCCACTAGATCAGTGGTTCCCAAACTTTTTCAGCATGTGGCCCCCCTTGTGTACGGTGCATTCCTTCGCGACCCCACAAAGAAAATTTGTGACAAAAAACTGTTCTAAAACTCAACATTTTAAAAAAAACTAAAAAAAAATAATTTATACAAAAAAGTAGTGCTTTTGGTTAGTAGCCTTATTTTTTAGGTTTAATTACACAGAATTCATGATAAATTTATGTATTTCATAAAATGTCATAAAACTGGGGCACCCCCTGGCACCATGTTTAAAAACCACCCCGATTGATAATCGTTCTGAATCTGATCTCTAACAAAATGTCTTCACAAAAACGCAAATATTTGCATTTTTTTTTTTTTTTTTAGAAAAATACCTATATTTAAGAGTTTTTAAGCAGGAAAAATCATATATAGATAGGATGAAACTTTTTTATCATTTTGTTTGTTTGAAAGCAGAGGGTCTGTTCTTTCATTTGATATATTTGTATGCTTATATATTTGTAGAAAAAAATCCTAGAAGGCATTTTGTGAAACTTTTGGAAAATCACAAAAAATGCTGGCAGGCAACTTTTTGAAAAATGCTGGCGTGGAATGAGTTAAACAAGATTACACTTTAAAACCTTATGCTGCGTTTACACCTGCCACTTTTGGGGCATCAAAATTGCGTCTACTGCGCGTAGTTTGCTGCTTGAACAGTTTAAATGCATTTTGACGCACATCAGATGCGAAATCCGCTTCTTGTGGGAGGGGCAAGTGCTATGCGATTGTCTGTTTGCAAGATGGCTGATGTTGATCATGCATTCATCGAGAGAGTTACCGGTTTGTATTTGGTCAGCTTACTATAAGGGGAAAATAGTTTTAAAAAACGACAGGAATGCCGCTGGTCGATAAACGTCACGTGACTCAAATGTGAAATGTGTATTTACAACTTAGCAGGTTGCCCAATGTCCTCACTGACACTCTCTATAGGAATAAGAACTTGTGTCGTATAGCTCCGGGTGACTGCTCACGGACAATATCAAGCGTTCCTTCATGTTGAATGAGTGACTCTTGGTTGCGATGACGCCTTGTTATGGTTCCGCTCTTGGACACGGATTTAAACACATATCATCATTTACAATGAGAAATGTCGGCAAACTGGACTGAAGCAGAGATCAATGAATTTGTCACTATCATTCACCAGCATGACAGAACAGCGCATCACGCGCTCCTTACGATCTTGTCAAACAAAAATGCACGTGCGTGTTTTTTAGAAAGAGAAATCACGTATAAACTTCAGACGCTGTGGAGAAACACGCCACATGTCTTTACTGGATCTTTACAGTATGTGTGTGAATGCAGTGTGAATGAACCAAAAGTCAAACGATCCCGAAAAAATCTCAGACGCATTTTTTTGTGGGGTTTTTTTGTAATTTTGGGGGGTATTGTGGGACAACGTTTAAAGTTAACCAAAAGGTTATCGGTTCAAATCTCACAGGAGGAGACCTATAATCATTCAGGGATGTAACGATTAAATCACGTGTCCCATTAAAAATGCCTGTCTGTAATCGATTATGAATCGCAAGGCTGCAATTTGTTTTTTCATGCACAGCTTGTGAGTGTACTACGGTATTTGGTCAGTAGGAAGTCCTTATCAATCTAAAATCATTATGAGTCGGAGTTGTTTATGATGTGCATTTAAAAAAGCAACACTCGTTAAATAAAAATCATTCAAAATATTCTTAATTATTATTATTTGTAATCCTACTTCTTCTGTGGCACAAAGGGAGTTTCTGCGTGAGAGCGCCCCCTGGCGTTCGGATGTGCCGGGATTTCACCGTAATTCATTCAAATTCATTCATTGAGAAAACACGCATTTGAGTGGCTAATCGTTACACCCCTAAAATCATTGTTTACTTACAGTTACGCATTTAGGAGATGATTTCGTCCAACAGCACGTGGTTTAGCTGTGGTATAAACAAACCATTCGTAGCATGATTGAAAAGCTTGAGACTTAAAGACTTAATAAGTAACAAAGTGTAGGTCTAAGATCAATGGCCAATTGCTAATTCATATCTGTGAAAGCTGAGTGTAACTGTGCCAATTTTTACGTGTTCCTACTAGAGTTTCATAATAACTTCATGCCTGAAACAAAACTGAAAGCTCATACACAAAACAAAAGCCTTTGTAATTTACATTCAATCAAAGCATAACTACAGTTTTACTACTACTACTACTGTAATAGTAATAATTACAGTAGTGTGGTACTATTGCAAAACTGTAGATAAAACGGTGAAATCATATATTACATTACATTACATCATAATATATTATAAAACAACTAATTGGGCAATTTAGAATGCAGTAGCACACAGTTCCACAACACTTCATCTCAAAATTCCCTTTTATCCAAAAATGGTCTCTAACAACATACTTGCCGATGTTGACCCAATCTACAAAGTTTTTTAGCAAGATGTTCTCAGAGAGAGTTTGCTAATTGGACGTCAGTGTCTGATCGCAAATTCCCATTCGGCTGGTGTTTGGACCATGCAAAAACTGTTAATCCCGGCATGTGCTTTATAAAATCTTTTTTTAATTTTGGCCGAACCTTTCAGGCACGATTCCCATGAATATGAAAGCAGCTGGAGCTCGGGTGCGCAATCATCCGGGAAGCAAAATAACCTGTGCATGCATTTTAGATTAACAACTGACAATTGACAACTGATAAATTGTGCATGGGATGCACATACACTTTAAACATTCCTTTTAGTACTTAAATTAACTTTAAAAAATAATAATAATAAGATTAATCAACTTGAATTTACAATTCATTTGAACTGCCTTGATAAGTGAGGAGTTGCTATAAATTATAAAAAATAAAGTTGAAATACCTTAAACTAATCCAGTTTCATTTTTATAATCATATCAAGAAAGTTAAAGAAATATTCCACTTTCGTAAAAAAAATTCCAATAATTTACTCACCCCTATCTCATCCAAGATGTTTATGTCTTTCTTTGTTCAGTCGAGAAGCAATTAAGTTTTTTGAGGAAAACATTCCAGGATTTTTCTCAATTTAATAGACTTTAGTGTTTTTATTGTTTTTTTGTTAGCTTTATTTTTTTGTTATGAAGGCTTAAATTTAAAAAAAAAAATCAACTGCAGTTTGATTGATACGTTTTTAAAAAAAGTTGCCAGCCAGCGCCAGCGTTTTTCATGATTTTCACCAAAGTTTAATGCCTTCCATAAAATGTTATTCTTTAAATATATAAACATACAATATACCAAATGAAAGAACAGACCCTCTGCTTTCAACCAAAAAAAAAAACGTTTCATCCTACCTTCAGTGGTTCATCCTACCTTCAGCTTTTGAATATGGGTAGGTTTCTGCTAAAACACCACATTTTGAGCAAAAAGCAGAGATAATTCCATTTTTGTGACGGACGTTTCATAGAGATCCCATTCAGAGCGATCTTTAAAACAGACACGGACATGCAGCCGCTTGCCATAGGGCAATACTTCCGGGTTTAAAAAGTTGCAGAAGGGATCCACCTGGTGGATAATAGTGGTATTGCGGAAAGACGGAAAATGTTGTCATTGGCGGGGAAGTGTTTTCTCTTAATTGACGAGATATCTCGTCAATGGCGGTGAAAGAGTTAATTGGAATGCTAAAAAAAAAAACAAGATTTCTGAAAAAAAAGTTTTATCGTTTTTGGAAGCAAACTCTTTTGTGCTTTAGTCTACTCTACATACCCTACTGAAAAATTTGGCCAATGTTAATTGCTGCTAAGAAAAGGGTTCTTGGGTTCTCCAGGGTTAAACAGCCTAAGCTTGACCTATTAAAAAAAGTGGCACAAACCCTTCTAAAACCAGCCAACTAGCTTAGGCTGGTTTTAGCTGGTCTTTTCAGTAGAGTTCTGTACAGTTGTAACATTGTTCATTGAAAATCTACATACTGCGTAAAATGCAGTAAAACGCTGTGAAACGTAACTAAATTGGCCTTTTTGTTTGCCCTGAACATGCAAAGTTGAAGAATGCCTTGCTTGAGAGTTTGCTTGTGGCTGTGTTTGACGGATGTATAATGGACCTAATTGGACTACAAACACTCGGGGTTGAAATTGAATTAAGGCCGCTGCAGTGGTTTAATTAAATGTGATCCTAATGTACTTCATTAAGAAGGCTGTGGCTGGGAAATCATGCAGTAAATCTGAGTCATTCAGAAAAACTTGTGAAGTCAAAACGGGGCTCTCAAATGATTAGGAAATGTTGTGGCAAATGTTCACGTCATTAGAGAACAATGAAGAAAAGAGAACTAAACCACAAGAGAATTTGGTTTTAAGTTCAGATCGCGAACCAAAAAGTTGAAAATTATTATTAGACTAAACTAAACAGTATCCACAATTATCAAAATGACATGGATAGGCTAAGGACCCTTTAAAAAATTCAGAACTGCAGCAGAACAGATGCATCAAATTATTCGTTTTCCAAAGTGACTGATCCAAACTTAGTTTGTTTTGATGCAACCAAAGCAGAAAAATACATATAAAGTAAATAAAAATTGTTATACTGGACTATAGAAAATGTGATGTTTCGAGCACAACATTGATGAAGATACAGCCTGATCTCACCGATATTCCAGCCCAGTCTCACGCAATTTCGTTATATAGTCACGTATTTTTTGATTCTTTTTTCGTGCTATTATCACGAAATTTCGTGTTTTTTCGTGATCGTATAACGAATTCCTGTTTTCGTGTGATTATCACGTATTGGTTACTCAACTGTTTTGTCCTATTTTCTTACCATTGTCGCTTCGGTTTTTGTACAATTGTACAAAATACAAATGTCATTGTATGCATTGGTGGCGATTTCTTTTTCTGCTGGTGGGTGCTCGGCAAAGCATCACACAGCGCTTAGGTTGCTTAGCAACAGCAGACGCTACAGAGGCTTATACACCTAATTCAGCTTATTTATCAAACATTGTAGATAATAAAACTCGCGAGATCCACACTGTAAAAAATACTTTGCTACCTCATACGAAACATTTCAATCAAGTGAACCTAAACTTTTAACCGGTAGTGTAGTACTTTACGCCTTATATTACAGGAATTGTAGTCGTGCAATAGATTAATGTGTAATGTAATGTGCGCTATTCTGGGTCAAGTGCCCATATAAGGACATTAACCCTTTAACTGCTACACCAAGAAAAAGGCATTTGACAAATATTTTGTTTGCATTTTTTTATCTCCTTGTGACGCTAGTTAACACACTCGATTGACTTTTTCATTTTTTAAATATCGGCCTCTACCAAATGGTTGATATGTCACTTAAAGGAATTCATACACATACTATGGAAATCAGAAAATATGAACTATAATACTATTTAAAAAAAAAAAACATAAAATAAAATAGTTTTGTATATTAAATCTTCTTATTTGTTGAAGTTAAATTATTAAAATATTTACGGTTTTCATTTTAACACACGAAATGAAATGTTTTCTTGTTTTTTTTACCATAAAAAATAACTAAAAGTAACAAAAATAAAGATAAATAAAAGAAGGCAAAAGATAGTAATACAATGGCATTTTAGGTTAATTTATGATTCAAGAAACACTGTCAAGTGTGGTAGTGCAATAGGATTTTTTTCTTTTTTTGATAAATAAACATTTCTTTCTAAACCAACAACGCTGTGTAGAGTAAGCCAACATTAGAAACAATCCTACAAACAATATAAACATCATTTCAGAAGTAATTTCTGATTAATTAATCAGTAATTATGATTTTCAAACATTAATTATATGAAATCATTATATTTATTAAAAAAAAATTCAGAAGTGGATAAAATACATACTTAAAAAAAAGAAAAATACATACACAAAATTTTTTCTCAATATATTCAATTAGAAATAACAAAACCTGTGTCATATTCATAACTGTAAATGTATATTTCTCAGCAAATAGTAGGCCTACATTCTAACTGCAAAAATAGATGATCTGAAAATATTACTTTAGCTTTTCTACATTTACCATAAAGTGAAAAATCAACCGTTTGGTTGAGCATGTTTTTTTAAAAACATACTACGTTTTTTCATGGCACCAAGTAACATCATTTTGTAAAGTTGGGGCTCTTACATGTAATATGTCAAAAAAATATGCTTTCCTTGCAAAATTTCAACAAGACCAGTTCACATGACAGGAGTTATTTCTTTCTCTCTGACATCCATATAACAAGATGTGTTGTGACAAGTGCTGTTGATTGACACACTGACATCAAGTGAAAATATTTGGCATACCATAGCTCAACCAAATAGTAGCGATGGCTCAGTCAGCTTGAGTTTAGTTAGGTACTCCTCTCAATAAAATATAGGGACTTAAAGGGTTAACTGTACTTCCTGCCCTGCTTATGTTACAGATTTACTTTTCGAATATAAACTTTCCAAAACTTTTACAAACCCCAATGAAGAATGAATTGCAAAAAATGTTTTTATCCTCGCATTGGGTAGTTTTTCAAGCAATTCTGAAAATGTGTATTTTGCAAAACGGCAATGGCGCATTTTTAGGTGACCTAATGCAAGTCACATAAATAATTTGAAGACTACACGGTGTGTTCTAAAACCTCCCAGAAACACTCCAATACGTTTTTGCTCCCAAATACAAGTTGCTGTCCTTGCAAATAAAGTTTGGATAACACGCCTACATCTCTGATGTAAAATAATGTACTGTTACCTCCAAGAAACACCTATACACTCTCAGAAATAAAGGTACAAAAGTTGTACCGTTTTAAAATGGTACACCTTTTTACCCAAAGTATGCATATTAGCAGTTCAAAGATACAAACTTGTACCTAAATGGTACATATTAGGATCTTTTTTAAAGGGTACTGCCCCAGTGACAGCTTTATACCTTTATTTATGACAGTGTACGTTGCCGCTCTTTTGTATACAAGGCTTTCCTTTGCATTAATGTTTGGATAATACTCTTAAGTTTCCTCCATTTAAAAATAATGCCTGGTGGGGTGGATGTAATATTAGTAAACCTACCAACATCAGTCGACAACGTGATGTTTGAAATGTGGTAATTTTGCAAGTCTTTTGTCGACATTAAGAAAACAACGCTAAAGTTTGGAAACGCAGCTCATGACCCATCTGGAGGGGAAATTGGTTATCATGTTGAAACAAGATATATGATTATGAGAGTTATTCAAGCATTGTTTTTAATTATATCCTTGTATATACTGTAGGCAGAGACATCTTGCTCACTCATGTCACCAGAAATTGCCAACTCATGTGAAAATGATAAAAGTCCTTTAGCATAACATCATTCAATAGCAGAAAATGTGCATGCATGTAACAAATGATAGAATAAATGTTAAAAAAGCTACTCTGTCTGAAATATGGGGAGTACAAACAATGAGTTCTCTATTAGTTTGTGATTTCTGTAATGACCAGAAAAGTCTTTACTTATTTAATATTTTAATAATATTTTTAATACATGCATTATGACTTATTAACACAGTTAAAGAGTTGGATTCCTCATGCTAAACATGGGCTTAAAGAACCATTTGGAGTATTTCTGTCCCACTGAATCTGTTGCGTAAGCTGTACAGGAAGTACAGTGAAAGTCCTTATATGGGCACTTCACCCGGAATAGTGCACGCACAACCAACCAAGAGCTGATACGAAGTCACTAGAGAAGTGTGTTGTTGTTTGTGAGGGAAAGTTAAGCTTGTTCAGCTTCCCAATGACTTCAGCTTCCCAATTCAGCTTCCAATACTTATACTGTGTTTGACCCCTTTTCGCCATCAGAATTGCCTTAATTCTACGTGGCATTGATTCGACAAGGTGCTGAAAGCATTCTTTTGAAATGTTGGCCCATATTGATAGGATAGCATCGTGCAGTTGATGGAGATTTGTGGGATGCACATCCAGGGCACGAAGCTCCCGTTCCACCACATCCCAAAGATGCTCTATTGGGTTGAGATCTGGTGACTTTGGGGGCATTTTAGTACCGTGAACTCATTGTCATGTTCAAGAAACCAATTTGAAATGATTTGAGCTTTGTGACATGGTGCATTATCCTGCTGGTAGTAGCCATCAGAGGATGGGTACATGGTGGTCATAAAGGGATGGACATGGTCAGAAACAATGCTCAGGTAGGCCGTGGCATTTAAACAATGCCCAGTTGGCATTAAGGGGCCTAAAGTGTGCCAATAAAAACACACCACCAGCCTGCACAGTGGTAACAAGGTATGATGGATCCATGTTCTCATTCTGTTTACGCCAAATTCTGACTCTACCATCTGAAGGTCTCAACAGAAATAAAGACTTATCAGACCAGGCAACATTTTTCCACTCTTTAACTGTGCAGGTTTGGTGAGCTTGTGCAAATTGTAGCCTCTTTTTTTTATTTGTAGTGGAGATGAGTGGTACCCGGTGGGGTCTTCTGCTGTTGTAGCCCATCCACCTCAAGGTTGTGCGTGTTGTGGCTTCACAAATGCTTTGCTGCATACCTCGGTTGTAAGGAGTGGTTATTTCAGTCAAAGTTGCTCTTCTATCAGCTTAAATCAGTCGGCCCATTCTCCTCTGACCTCTAGCATCAACAAGGCATTTTCGCTCACAGGACTGCTGCATACTGGATGTTTTAAACTTGCTATTCAGACATTAAAAAAAGGTCAATAAGTTAATAAATTGTTTTGTTTTAATATTATAGCTCAGTTATTGGCTTTCAGTGATCAATACTCCACTAACCCATAAAGGATTAAAAGGTGCCCACACCTCTCCAAAAACAAGGTGTATTACAAAACCTTTGAATGGGTCAGTGGTTTGATGAATTGCTTTAATTTATTACCACATTTCTTAATTAATCACACTAAAATAATGTGTTAAAATCGACAGCCCTATTTATAAATAAACAAAAGCTTTGTCTATGCAGCTCAGCTGAACAAATATAACTTCACTCAATTCAAATGATTTACAATCAGTTACACTTAATTTAGTCCAACGCAATTACGCCCGATTGAGAAGTGTCTTAATCTCAGGGGGGTAGAAGACAAGCAGACGAGGAGTTAATGAAGTCATTTGTGGAGCACCTGATCCCAAGTAAAAGTTATCACGCTTATTAACCTTAAACAAAAGAAACAATATTTGTCTACCACTGTGTGCCTAACACCATATACAACAGGTCTATTGTTAGACATTGTGTTCAGCTCACGGTGGTAGACAAAACATATAGATGCAGCCTCAGCAGCTAAGCTGATTTTCCATGTGGTATATGCTCATGCCTTCACGTGCTATTGGATATTTCCCACTTTATCTGAAGATTACGAGCTTGTTGTGTTCAGGTGCTTTATTGTCGGAAAGACAATAAACTTTGACTTTTCTGTTTCTTCGATAAATGTTATGTAATTAATAATTGATGACAAGCCGTTGAATTATTCTAAAATAATCCACACCCAAGGTGGTAATGCATCACAAAATAGTTTTACAGAAAAATTATCAACTCCTGTGGGACATTTCTTAACCAATCAGAATAAAGCATTCAACAGCCAAGTGTTATAATAAAATGCAATGGTTTCACAGACAAAGAGGCCTATAGCTAAAGCCAGGACTAGGCCTTAGTTACATTAAGGGATGGTTTCCCAGACAGGGTTTAGGTTAATTCCTTAATAATGTTAGGTCATTTAAGAATTTTTCACAAACATTCCTTACAAAAAACAAAAAAAGTGTTTTTAAATTAAAGCAGCTCATACATGCATTTTAGTCTGGTACTAGGACAGGTCCTGTCCAGGAAATCGCCCCTAGAATGGTTAAGCATCTTTTATAAACCTGACATATGAAAATATATTACTGTTGTGTATCTTGAGACAAATCAATGGTACTGGAAAATGTTTAACACTGAAAATGTGCTACTTCAATGACAAGACAAGGCAATGAAGCTGTTGCGAATAAATCTAATAATGCATACCTGCGACAGCGGAAATCCTTTTCTCATCTGCAATTTATAAAGGTGGGGGCATGCCCATCTTGGGAATTTGTATATTCAAATTATTTTCAAACTTCCCAGAGGTAAACGTGACATCAGAGGGCATTGATGTACAAATTTTCCAAGAAAACTCGTATTTACAAGTATTTATTGGCAGTATTGAAAACAACCCAATATTTAAGCAAAAAGGTGACATCTGTGTCTGTAAAAGTCTTTTTCAGTATTGAAAACAGTGTGGAGAAGCATTTTACCACATTTCAGGATAGTAAAACCCCAATATAGCAACAAACACTAAATATATATATATTTAATTTGGGTCTATAGAGTTGCTTTGGAACAAAAAAATTGGATTAAATTGTCATGCGAACATCAAAATCTTTACAAGATTATCTGCGTACACTTCAAAACTAATCAACGTATCCAAACTTTGCTTGTTCAAGGCCATAAATGAGATAAAGTCACAAAATTTCAAATATTTAACTTTTTTCCGACAACTCAAAAATCTTAACGGGTCAAATCGACCCAGAACATAATAAAAGGGTTAAGGGAATATTCATTAACATATGTGACCCGTCACGGAAACCAGTGACACAAGTCGGCAACACAAGTTTCGAAATGATGAGAAACAAAGTTTTTTTTCAAAATTTGCGATTTTCGTTTTATTGCAGAATCTGTTAGTTGAGATCACGAAGAAGTCTCTCCATGTTTGAGATAGCAGTTTTTGTATATTTAAAAGCGTACATTTTGCAGTTAAAATTGGCTTGTCTTTCCGGAGATTCTAACGTGCAGCGGGGGGCGTCATTGTCTGTGTGTATTTACATACTGGATAAGCGGCTTGTGTTTTCGCCCCTGCCCCCACAGGGAACAGCGTGACTACTAAATAAGGATAGTTCGCCCAAAACTGAAAATAATGTCATTAATGACTCACCCTTATGTCGTTCTAAACTCGGAAGACCTCCGTTCATCTTCGGAACACAGTTTAAGATGTTTTAATGTTAGATTTAGCCCGAGAGCTTTCTGTCCCTCCATTGAAAATCTATGTACGGTTTCCATGTCCAGAAAGGTAATAAAAACATCCAAAAATAGCAAGAATTACGACTTTATTCAGCATTATCTTCTCTTCCAGCTCTGTTGTGAACCGCGTGAAGTCATGTGACTGTAGTAACATGGCTGACCTGTTCCTCAGACATGTTTGCTTATTTTTTTTTTTTTCAAACTTATAGTGTGCGTCTCCCCAGACTGTAAACGAAACTCGGGCGCACAAAACAAAAGAAAAAAAAAAGAAGCTGGGGGCGGAACAGATAACAGTCAGCCGCATCGTACGTCAGCCGCGTCACTGACTTTATGTGGCGCCGCAGTCGGATGACGTCAAAGTACCGCGAGAGCTCTTCAAGAAATTTTAGTAGGTAGTTTAATTTCGACTCTCTCTTGTGGTATTTGACGTCATCTGTCTGTCAGTTCTTGCAGCGCAACATGAAGTCAAACACACATAAGTTACACAGAGATCGTTGAATTCGTTATATAATTGGCTACATGTTTTGTCTATCAATATTTTCCATGAAGTCATTGGCTGATGGAGGAACGAGCGAGCGATTGCTTACATCTCTAAAGGACTTTACGTTTTCGACGGTGCTCTTTGGATTATCTATTATACTACCTCCCTATTTTGAATACAAACTTTGAAGGCGGGTTCATGCGTTTAACGGAACGTAAATACCGGAGTGTAATCTCATATACCCTAGTTATGATGTAAATAGTCCTCAGATTGTATATTATATTCTATTACCAGACGTTCATGCGAAATCTGATGTAAACAATAGACTAGATATCTATATTTCACGGATTATATGCATTTGTGGACAAAAATTGTCATTGGATTCACACATCTGAAACAGACTGGATTTGACTTGTGATCAACACAAAGGTAAAAAGTCCTATTTATTTTTGCATGTTGTCATCCGGACTTCTGTCACAAAATACTATATATGATGCTAGAACATCTGTATCTCAAAACGGCTTTACAGGGGGTATGGCTTAGCTAAATGAGATGTAAATGAGCCCTACTGTCCAAATCTTATCAGATTTCCATGTGTTACACATCGTTGGAAAGCTTAGAAACTGCACTTTCAGAATCTGTGAATAACTCTAAATGCCCCAGATCTGACTTGTGTCCCTACTTTCAGTGACTTGTCACATATGTTGTTTTGTGTTATAATTTTATTTAAGGAAACAGTTTGTGTGTCCTTATGAATATATAATTATGAAGACTTAACCATTTTAAGACACCCTGTGCATTGTTCTGCATTCAAGTCTTTCCTTATAGCTTTATGAGATTAATTACGATACATATGAAGAATTTTCCAGTAGACTCATGAGAATGATTGAATGCGCTGTTGTTATTTACATTAGCATGCGCACAAGTCAAATAAATATGCCAGTATGACTGGGGATGTTAATTACTGTTTTAATTTAGTCAGTCCACGCAAGACACTCATACATATACATTTCTAAGCAGACTTAAAGTTATGAATGCTGGGAAGAGTGCAAATGCCATGAAAATATGTTTAACAATTTTTTAAAAGCAAAACATTTACAGTATATGCCTTTATTGTGAGATGGTATTTTCTATTGATGTCACTGCTCCACAAATCAAAAGAAAATATTTTATTTACCGGTGATCATGTCTCATCATGCACTACATTAATGATTCACCACAATTACATAATAGTCAATCAATTAATAAAGATCGACTGTTTTAAGCCCAAGCTAATGCATCATTAATATAGACCAACCGTCTGTTCATGCACAACAAGAAGCTGAAGGGAGATCAAACTAAATGTTTCCTCTCTAATGATCAGTATTAGCACATTTTTACAAGGTTTAACAATGAATTCACAATAAAATACTGTATTTTTAATTATATTGTAAATTTTATGATTTACAGTAAATCATTGTTCATGCACATCAAGAAGCTGAAGGAAGTTAAACTAAATGTTTCGTCTCTAAATTAATTTTATTTAACTAAGTTCGGGAGTAGCATGTTCATGTGATCCAACCAAACAGCGCCAATAATACCACTAGATGTCGATGTATAAAAAACTGAAGCAAAAAAAATCTTTATTAATTTTACACTCCATGTATGTTTTGATAATCATTCTGAATCTAATCTCTTACAAAATTCCTTCACAAAAATGCAATTATTTCAGATTTTTGCAAAAAAAATTATATTTTTGAGGAAAAGGACCCATATTTAACAGTTTATAAACAGAGGAAAAAATAAAAACGTTTTTTTGTTTTCGATTTTGTTTGTTTGTTTATTGTTTGTTTAAAAGCATCGGGGCCGGTCTTTCATTTGATATATTTGTATGTTTATATATTTTAAGAAAATTTTCCTGGAAGGCATTTTGTGGAACCTTTGTGAAAATCACAAAAAAATGCTGACGGGCAATTAAAAAAAAATTTGGTGGGGAATGAGTTTTACACTATTAATTTCATTTGACAAGAATTAATAATAAATTAATATAATAAAATATTGTATTTGAATTTTATTGTACTGTAAATATAATGATTTACGGTAAATAATTGTTTATGCACAACAAGAAGCTAAATGAAGAACAAAACAAATGTTTTTATTTGGAAAGATTTAACAATGAATTCATAAAATAAAATACTGTATTTTTTATTTTACTGTATAATGTATTATATTATATTGCACTGTGAAAAGATGTTTAAATAATGTTTTGGTTAAAGTCACCTTTACAGTGATTAACATTCCTTTAGTTGGCTCATTTTTATCATAAACTGTGCCTTATACAAAAAAAATGGGAATTTGGTTGAATGAGCTTAATGTTTCCACATAATTGAACTTGACAAAACCGTGTTGCTCTAATGTCTAAATATGAAAACTCTTTCATCATTCATTCACCTCAATGTCATCCCAGATATATGAATATATATGACACTCCACAACTATATATTTAACCTTTTATTGCCCTGATGTCCCTCAAAAGCTCCCGTATCGTTTTCACAATCATATTAATGTAATGTACAGTTCTTATGATAATTTTCTACTTTTCTATATAAATCTACTTTTTTATATAAAAGATGATTAAAATACTGGTGTGGTGAGCACATATCTCACCAGTATAGAATCTCCCCAAGATTGTTTGCCAAATGTTTTTAAATGCAAGCAAAAAAATCTGCTAATGGGGTAAGCAAATTTTTCTTGAATTTTTCTTGAATTAAGTGTTTAAGAAAAAATTTCAAGATTTTTTTGCTTACCTCATTGGCAGATTTTTTTGCTTACTCCATTGGCAGATTTTTTTGCTTGTTTTATGCACAAAATCACTTAAATTTAATATTTTTGGTCTAAAAACTAGATAAATTTTCTTGGGTCGTTTTGCTCATCATGAAAAAGCATCTTTATTTAAGAAATGTTAGATATTTTTACTGAAAACAAGACAAAACTACTAAGAATTTTTTTCTTGAAAATCATTTTTTGCAGTGTGGTAATTATCTTTAACACTAGAACGAACAAGGCGTCATTTTGACCGTTTTGAAATTTGCATAGTCAATAACTTTGTCTAAATAAATCATAAAGCCTTGCTGCTCCCTGACTTTTCCTAAAACTACATGCATTTTCATTAAAACTAGTTTAAATATTTATTGTGTGAATAAAAACAGAAATATAATCATTTCTATCTATAACGTCCACAGGCAGTCATTTTGCGCTGTTTAAATTGAGTTTTGCCAAGTTTATATTTTGCCGGCGCTATAAGTGAAGTCAAGCTGTGTTGCCTGGATTATACAATTTGGGCGGACTGAACCATTTTATGATAATTGAGAGGGGGGAAAGGGGCCCACGGACGTTTGTGTTTCCTAAACAAATACATTTTTTTTGATACCAGGAAAAAGCAAATAGAATAATTTAAAGTTAATAATTTTTACTATTAAATATTTTTTAGCACCACAATTTTGGGGGCCCTCTTACTCGTGGGCCCCGAGAATTGTCATTGTTTACCCCCCCTTTACAGCACCCCTGGTCACACAAGTGCTAGAAACGTCAAGGCTTTAATGGGAAAGAGGGAGTCACTGCTTGAGTCCCATTGGTAGGTGCACCTGAAGGTTGCTCATCATTTGCATAAAGTTGAACTTTTCTCAACTTTGTTGGTAGCTAGACACGCCCACTTCCTGTCACCAACGGTCACTATTGCTCTGGAAGTTGCCAATTGTTCTAAAATGAAGGAGATTTCATCACCCTGGTGTGCATGCAGCTTTAAACAGCAACTACATATTGTAAAGAGAACTGATGTAATGGGATACTACTTCAAAATCCAACATAAGCCCCTGGATAACCTCTGGGGTTTGGAAAGGTACTGAATCTCACATCACTTCTGTTTCTTTAAATGGCCAATGGGCTCAGAATCCCACACAGCCTTTATTTCAAGAGTCCAGTTATTATTTTATTAATAAAATCCATTGGCTGAGGAAGAAACACAAGTCAGATTTGAAACATCTGTTGGATGCCACTGACAATACAGGCTGTCATGGTGAGTTTACAGTGATGGTCATTGTAAAGTCATTTTAAAACCGTACTAAATTCCTGAATCCTTCCAACTTCTGCTTTATTGGGACAGGGGTCTACTTCAGAGCTGGGCTTTTGAGGTTTCTTATTACCTCATCTTTTCTATCAAGTATTCATTTTGCTGTAAGTTTTAAAAACTTTTTTTCAACGTTTTTTTCAAGTTCAAGCAATTTCATCGCATAAAACTGCGTAAATATCCCACACATTCCATAGCATTTTATAAGAAAATGTGCTGCAAGATCAAGGATTTTTGTCCGCAACAATCACAAAAAAACTCTGCGTTTTTCTCGAAGGACTGAAAGATAAATACTTGTTAGTGTTTAACGTTCATTTAACTTTGAACAAACTGTTGACACTAAATAACATAGATTTAAATCTACACTAATACTGTTATTTTTACAGATTTTTTTTTTATTTTTCTACTTATATTGTCTGTCGATTTTTCTGTGTTTCCCCTGCTTATTTTAATGTAAAGCTGCTTTCACAATTGGTAATTGCTTCAAAGCGCTACATAAATAAAATTTAATTGAATTCATTCGCCCAGACAGCAGACGACTCAGGACCAGATCCGCAGCTCTGGTGCAGATCCGGCCCGGAGTCTTCTGCAGTCTGGGCAACCGTGGTCAGAACCAGAAATAAAACGCCTATGCAAACCATAAGTGTATTTTAAAAGGTTACCAATAAAAAATAAAAATGCACATCATTCAAAATGCATTTTAACCAACCCAGTCTCCTGAGGATGCGTATAAATAGCACGAAGTGTAAAACTCGTGCAATACATACGCCAAATTCCACTTTGGCGTGCATATGATACGCAAGTCCTTCCCATTCACTTAAACGGTGCATCTTTTTTTGTCGTTTTTTTTATTGGTTTCTCAATTTTTTTCTGTTTTTTAAACCATTTTCGCTTGGGTTTAGGGTTAGATTTTAGATTTGCTTAATGAGGTTATTTAATATACAGGTTTCTCCATGTTTTTGTCCATATTTAAGCCATGGTCGCTTGGAGTTGGGTTTAGAGTTGGGGTTTGAGTTAGGATGTCATTTTTATATAACAAAAAGCTGTTCTAACCCTAAACCCAAGCGAAAATGGTAAATAAATCAAAAAAATTGAGAAACCAATAAATAAAACGACAAAAAAAGATGCACCGTTTAAGTGAATGGGAAGGACTTGCGTATCATATGCACGCCAAAGTGGAATTTGGGGTATGTATTGCACGAGTTTTACACTTCGTGCTATTTATACGCATTTTCAGGAGACTGGGCTGTTTTAACTGTTACATTTAATTTCTTATTTCTTTCTGTTCAGCTGTCTGAACCTTTTCTTCATCATTTCCATTAATGGTGACATGCACATATCTTTCAGCAACGTAGATGGAAAACTATTGGGGAAACTATTGCTTGGGGAAATTACGGGGAAACTCAGTTTATATTTGTCTGCTGCGATCGGAAAATAAATATCTTATTGGGCTTTTACCTGCCTGCTTATTTTATTATTGTTGATTTATATACCGTAAGAAGTTTTAAATCCTTTCAATTGAATCTGGAGACAAAGCATCAAATAGTTTAACTTTGTGTCTAATATCTATTAAGTAATGTTTTAGTTGTGAAAAGCTACAGTAATAATGCACAGAATTAATTTGCTGCTGCTTTAATAACCAACATGAGATTAAAACAAAAGGGAGCGCCTTAAATGACTAATTTCATTCACCAAAGGCATTTCAATTACATTTACATTTAAATCTTTAATTGGGGAATATTTATTCAATAGGAGGGATCCAAAATTCGGGTGGATAATTTTAGATGTAATAAGCCTAAAAAACCCAAATATGATTAATGCAACTATACCCATAGGGCTTCTCATTGGTCAATGTAGGTTTCAGACCTTTATCTATATTTCTTAGCTAAAAACCGCATTTTATGAAGATATGATCAGACTTTCTGTACATCAGACAGGGTTCCCACACCTTAGTTAACTTCAAATTCAAGGACCTTTCAAGGACTTTCCAGGTCCAATACCCTCAAATTCAAGGACACATTTCAAGTAAGAGTAAGGTTACATCGTGTTACCTTTTATGATACATTGTTACTTGCGGTGACACTTTGGGGACGCCTCCATGGGTAAGTTTGTCTAAATGTGTATATCAAATTCAACCATTGGTAACGCTTAACAACAAAGACAGGGTGACGGGGGAGCCAGGAAATATATCCCTATCTGAAATATTGCCAAAGACGTTACAGGGATGCAGGAAGTATGGCAAAGGAGACGCAGCGTCTCGTTCCCTTCTCAGGGAAAAACAGTTACATACGTAACCAGAGACGTTTTCATGTGTCAAACACAACTATGCAAAAAAGCATTTTGGTTTGAATCAACATTCGCATACAGAAGCATTTTAAGCAAACAGTTTAGCACGTGTGCTTAAAAATCTAGAATTTTTATGATATTATCCTACAGGGAATAATACAGAAAACTTCTTGCATAAAATAGATTCAAACACTTTCAATGACCTGCATCTATGTATGTATATTTTCAAAAACTTCCCAGGGCCTTGAATTTTTTCACCCAGATTCACAAACTTTTAAGGATTTCAAGGACCCGTGGGAACCCTGATCAGACTCGTTGTTGGTCTGCCATCTCTTTTAAAACCTTTTTCTGAACGGTCAAAAGTCGAAAGTGCAAAGTTTTTTTCTGTGCTTGAAAACGGCGTGCAGAACAGATCAAAAAGACTATTCAATTTAATACGAAAACATGGTCAATCACGAAATGGTCAGAGACGTAAATCCCGAATATTGAAGCAGGCAAACCCAAGAGCAAGATGAAAGGATCTTTGTTTAGAAACAGCCCACACTTTTTTCTCTTAGATAAGGCATCATCTATAATTTATTGACCCAGATCTCTAAACCTCCCCCCACACAAGTTACATGAGAACATATATAAATATATTTCTTATTTATGATGGAAGGTCCTTTCTTGACAGAGTCGAACAAAACACAAATTGCCTTACGTGATTGGCACATTGGACGAATATAAATGTAAATAATCAGATTGAAATCATACAGTTGACTAATTTTTGATGATTTAACTCGACACATTTTTCATTTTGCGGCTTTTATACAAGCTACGGCTCGAAGTTATTTGGTTAACGGGATTGGTATGTCTCCCCGCTCATGAAAATGAATCCTCTTTATAGCCAGACTAATGAAATTACCCCTCACGGGAGATGCCAGCAGTAAGTGCTAATGCGTTCGCATATCATTGTTTATCCCTGTGCGAGTAACGCCGCTCTAAACGCCACACGTGGTGGTGCTTCATAATTTGTCGTTAGCAATTTTAGCCCATGCTGTGCAATATCAACCCTCATTCAGTCTCTGTCAGCTTCAGCTGAAATTTCTCTAAAGAGTTTTTCGAAATTGGCCATTACGTGTAAGCGGGCCAATACTGACACTTAGAAAAAGTTGGACGAGTTAGTTGCCAGTTGGTAACTTTATTAGAAGTGCAACAAACAACATGAATTGACGGTGTGACCCACGCTGATCTAAGATATGGAAAAACATTGAATCTTAATAGTCAAAAGAGAGTCTATAAATGAAAAAATATAGTAAATACTAGCTAGGTGTTTCTTGTGTAAAAGTAACTTTGCTCATGAACCGTACTGATGTCTACTGTGTGTGAATCATTCTCTTGAGTCGGTTCTTTTTAACAAACCTGTTTGAATGATTCATTAGTGAATCAGTCACGAATGCCTAGCGAGATCATATGTTATGGAAATGCATTGGTCAAACATTGTGGGAACCCTGAATCCATTATTGAAAGCTGTTTCTCATCTGCTGTGCCGACATCCGCTATTATGTATTATCACACAACACATGTGCAGCTATAATAATGATACGTCTTTGACTTCCGGTAATTTGCTAAAACTGACAGCATATTTTCATTACTTTTTGCTCTTTTTATCCAGTGCTTTTGTAAAGTAATGCCTGCCCTTTGTGTGCACGGCCATTAAAGTTAACAGTTTTGTTTGTAATTGCCGACTATTGTATGAATATTCGCGGAGGTAGAAGGTCCATTGGGGTTTCTCTTAACTGACTAAAATTGAAATCAGTCCAATTTTTCTGCTTATGTAAAACTCTAAACTATGCTAATGCTATTGTAGTGCTTGTACAGTCCATTATTAACTGAATGCAAACAGATGAGTGGTAAAACTAGAGGGAGAACAGGCACTATTATATTTATTTTAAAGTTTAAGTTTGTGTTGATATCAGTGCTTAACTTTACCTAGAAATGGGACGATAAATGCAGATACACATTAATAATATCTGTCCAATTACGATTCTGAATCGCACAGCCGATATTGTGCACAGCTTTTTCATGTACTACCGCTTTTGATCAGTAGGAAGTCCTTATAAATCTAGAATCACTGTTAGTTTGAACACTCAATCAATCAAACATAATCATTTTTACAAATTTTTTATTGTCATCAAATATCTGAAAAGGTTTGAGGAACAGCAATATAAATATATGCTTAAGCCATTTCCTGGAGATGCGTGTGCAAATGAAAGTTGTTCTGTGCCGCATATTGAGTTTCTGCACCAGAGCGCCCTCTGGCTTTTGGATGTAGCGGCATTTCAGCGTAATTTATTGAGATGCATAGCAATGATTAACTGTACTATATCAAAATGTTTTTATTTTGCAAAATTTGACTTTACTGCATTCTGATGCATAACAATATTCTTGTCATTCTATTACTTTTAAAAATACAAGTTGTTTTTACCCTTAATACTTAAGTACATAAAAAATGTAGTACTTTCTTATTAATAATAAAGTCTAACGAGTAGTTATTTTTACTCTTAAAAAGGTTTTTTGATTAATTTAGGTTTTAAATGAAGTTTAATATGAAATGTAGTGTATTCAAAAGTATGCTATTATGCTGTAGAATGTAGTACACTGTAAAAAAAATTCCGTAGAAATTACAATGTTATTGCAGCTGGGTTGCCGGTAATTTACCGTTGATTTAAATTTATGTTATTTACTGGCAAGAGTTTGTTCAAAGTTAAATAAATTTGAAATATTACCAAGTCTTTATCTTTACAGAATAAAACTATACAATAACAGCCTCATGCAAAGCATTCTGGGAACCAGAAATCATCATCAACCTTTTTCTGTTTTTTGCTTCAGATTTTGTTTCCCAGAACGTTTTGCTTGATGCTGTTTTTTTAGTTTTACTCTGTAAAGACAAAGACCTGTAAATGTTAAATGTTCATTCAACTTTGAACAAAATGTTGCCAGTAAATAACATAAATTTAAATCTACGGTAAATTACCGGCAACCCAGCTGCAATTTCTACGGATGTTTTTTTACAGTGTAAAGTAAAAGAAAAACACTGATAATTACATTTAAGTAACAGTACTTAGTACTTTTACACCACTGGTTGATATCAGATGATCCCTTATTTATCCAGCTATGCAGATTTGCAAATTATTTGAGAAAAATCTGCAGTGTTTTCTCATTTTGTTGTGAAAATAAAAGTGATATGCACAGGTAGGTATTTATACACACTGCTTTCATTTATGCAAGATTATATACACAAGGTGCGATTTGTAAAAAAAACAGAGGGGGGATGATTTTCAAATATTTTTTTTTATGAAAAATACATTATGAACCACAGACTATTCATTTTTTAGGGTATTAAGGTATTTCTTGTAACTGTTGAAATATGATATGTATAGAAATGTCTTACTCGCAACTGACCTGGGGTGCATTTTCCAAAAGCATTGCCAACTACTGTTGTAAATTTCATGGTTACTGACAAACTTCAAGGATTTGGTGTTTCCCAAAACCATAGTTCAAACCATAGTGGCAAGCTGCGTCGCAAACGTTTGTGTTTTAAACAACAGCTCTTCACGTGGTTAGAAGCATAGTTCGTTGTTATTATAATACGTTGGTCATGCTTTTAAACAAAATAAACAAAAAACATGTAGTGTATTCTATCCATCATTCTAAATATATACAAATTTTATTTGACATCTTTAAGTCTGTAAACCGAATTAAAGCGCTGTATTTTAAAACTGCGCAAATCGTAGATCTACAAGCTTTAAGACCCTGGGGAATCCCTGGGAGAAGAGACGTAAGATGGAACTTGCACATGAATTAAATATCTTGAAATAAAACCACAAAAAACTAAATCACGGTAATAAAAAAGTTATTTTAATGCAGTGTACATTATTGACATCTATAATCTTGCATTAAATCGATTTAAACAGATTAATTAGTACACCACCTCCCATGTGACATCATCAACTATGTTGTTAAACCAACATGGTTCAATCGACAAATGTACAACGAAGTTACTATGTTTACGGGAAACAGTCTTGACAAGGTTAGTTTCTCCAACTTTGCACAATTACAATTATGGAACCTGAACTGCACATGCCTGAATGTATTCCTTCTTTATACTTTGCCCCAGAAATACAAAAACACTTGTTTATAATCATTATATTTAATAAGAATAAAAATGCAATGGACAGTTTACTCTCAATATAACAATAAATAGGCTATATATGCCTATACTTAGATATGACATCAGACTAAGAAAACAACGTTTGTTTGTCTGGTGATGGACTTTTGACCTCCTTTTTGCTTTCCTGTGTCATCCTGGGAGTTCCCCCTCGATTCTAACGAAAGTAGTTTCTGCTTTCTTATTCTCAATGGTAGTATTTCTTGGATTTGTTTTGTGACGGTTCTGTAAAATACAATGATATGCTGCTTGGTATCCTTGTTTTTGCACTTAAATAGACTATTGGTGCTTGGCGACATTTGAAAAATCCAGGCATGGAAGAAAAAAGAATCATGACATAACCAATGTGCACCGTCACCTATACTCCATTCCTGATTTTACTGTTGTTTGCACTGGCAGTGTTTTAGTTAAATTAAATTATCTTTATTTTAGGCCATTTATATGGCTGTATGATGACCATTAATCATGGGGGGATACATTTTTGTCCCCACCGGGGATTGAAAATAATTAATCAGAAGCAGCGATATAAACCCAGACGGGGGAAAATCGCCCCCATCACCCACAGCAACTCACCCTGCATACACATTTTATACATTCTGCTTCTTTCAACATACTGTTACAGTCATGCTGTTTATCATTTACTAATCACGAGGAAAAAGCAAAAAATAAAATAAACCCCAGCTGATTGTACAGGTATATCCCTTAACACAGAGAAAATCTTTTTCGTGATCAGTATTTCATCGATCTACGTTTGATTAGTTTTTTTCTATTGTTCACCATCTGACAATTGTTATAAAACTTATTTGTCTCTAAAATATCAAAACATATTTTAAACCAAAAAATAAATAAATACTTTAAAAAGAAGAAATACTATGAGAAGAATAAGACTTGTTTTCAGAGAAGTAAAAGTGAAATTTTCTTACCCTGTTGGCAATTTTTTTTTTATTTGTGCATTTGGCCTGGTATCTATTCATATTTGTAATTTTCACAAAATCCAGATTTGAAAGGTGTCCAGTATCGGAATTTTTTAAAAGCTCTTGAAGCCAATTTTTTTGCACATACAAGATTACGGTCTGAACTTACTATTATTTTTAGTGGATTTTAAAAAAATTCCTACAGAATTATTTACATTTTTTTGATTATCATTATCAAAAATTATCAACACCTCAACATGATATTACATTAAATATATGCATTTACAAACTCATGTTTCGGTAATGAGAACAAAAAATTTGTCTAGGTACTTTTATCTGGAGAGAAAAATAAGAACTGCCTACCTGGTAGCCATCTTGAGTGTCACAGTCAATTATGTCCCTTCCAACAATTTTTTTAAAATGTTAGTTCCTTGAGGGCTTAAACAATGATTGAAAATTGTTGCGGAGGATGAGAAAATTGGTCTCGGACGCATTTATATTCCTTATTATTGTCTCTACATTTACCAATGATCACCAAATATCACGTTTCTTTACTGTAAATGTTTATAGTATAACATGCACTGAAGCTTTTTATTTTTTAGATTATTTAATTATAAATATTTCCATGTCAAAAAACCCAAATCCAGTCATGGACACGTTGCGGTAATAAAAAATTTCCCCTTAAATGTAGAAACAACAACAAAATTGGTTTGTATGATGTCATTTGAAATCATGTGCAAAATAGTCCATGAAGTGATGTTTGTAAATGTTTGATAGCATTTACTTTTTTTATCAAAATGTTTCATGAAGTCTAATTTCGCGAGAATCACCCATATTCATTAGGAGCTAAATTTTGGGCTGCTAATGCAATACTGTACCAAATTGTTAGGTTAAACAAGAAAACCGACCGAAATTTTATTCTAATTTTTATATACTCTCTTCATGTTTGGATATTTAAACTGGAAAACAAAATTTCATATAAAAATATTGATTCCCATGCAACGCAAAATATAACATAGTGATATTCTGCACTTCCATATGCTGACAAAATGTACAGTAATTCAGACTTTCACCAATCGACTTGATTCAATAACATTTCTCGAGTGAATTTGTTGTCAAGAACGTCATTAGAATTCATGAAACATCGCACAGAACATACTCAATCTTACATCAGCCACGATCAGCGAGTGCCACATTATGGAAATGA
The DNA here is from genome assembly GCF_030506205.2 of Paramisgurnus dabryanus. Taxonomy (NCBI): domain Eukaryota; kingdom Metazoa; phylum Chordata; class Actinopteri; order Cypriniformes; family Cobitidae; genus Paramisgurnus; species Paramisgurnus dabryanus. The sequence goes on along the minus strand of NC_133338.1, from coordinate 6,232,182 downwards.
CCGTGAGTGGCGTTGCGCTGTGATTACGTGTGGGCTTTTCACCTCCATCCACAGCCTCATTGAGGTCCACTTAGCTGCCTCATCAATCTCATCCCAGCCGGTGCTGTCCGCATGCACTACTGTGTCTCAAAAGGCCTTTCTTGGACATTTGAATCATTAAGCCTGGCTTTCTTCTACCCGACCGCATGAGTCAATTCTCCTTCTCAGTTTATGCGAGTTTATGCTGACACTAAAGGGGGTTTAAGAGCGGGAGTGACTCGATTAATGCCAAACAAGGCCCATTCGCTCTTCAAAAGCTACATAACAATTGACAGAGGTGGACAATTGGAGAAACCCACATGGTGTAGATGCATCCAATGGATAAGCCAGTTGTGTGAGGATGGCTGAGATTTTTTTTATATGCAAATCTATGTTGATGTTGTATTTACAGTAAGATTAATAGATGCACTGTAAAAAAATCTTTGTTGCACTTACATTTTTAAGTTGAATTAATTTGAAATTATAATACATTTCAACTTTCTTGACCAGTGAGGAATTGCGGTAAATTAAAGTTATAAAGTTAAAATTAAAGTTGAAATAACTTCAAAGAAAGGGACACTACACTTTTATGAAAATATGCTAATTTTCCAGCTCCCCTAGAGGTAAACATTTGATTTTTACCATTTTTGAATCCATTCAGCTATTCTCCGGGTCTGGCGGTACCACTTTTACCATAGCTTAGCATAATCCAGTTGAATCTGATTAGACCATTTAACATCATGCTCAAAAATAACCAAAGAGTTTTGATATTTTTCCTATTTAAAACTTGACTCATCTGTTGTTACATCGTATAGACTGACAGAAAATTAAAAGTTGCTATTTCCTAGGCCGATATAGCAAGAAACTATATTCTCATTCTGGTGTAATAATGAAGGACTTTGCTGCCGTAACATTGCTGCAGGAGGCGCAATGATATTACGCAGGGCCTGAAAATAGTCCCCTTGGAAACTACATAGCAGAGCACTATTTTCGAGCTCCTTACCCAATTTTAACCCAGTACAAGTGCAAGTATGCATTTTAAACTGTCATTTTTACACTTAAAACAAATCCAGAGTTGAATGCAAGTAATATGCATGGGCGTAGAATATGTGGGATTTTTCCCAAACTTTTTCCGCACTTTTCAACTCTGGTTCTGGCTAGAGGGGATACAGCTACGGCCAAATCTCGTGAGATGTTGGGTTTAGGGTTAGGTATGGGGGTAGTATTAGAATGATAAACAGCGGTTCTGGCAAGATAGGATACAGCTACGGCCTAAATCCTGTGAAATGTTAGGTTAAGAGTTGGGTTTGAGAGTAGGATTTTGGCTGTAGCTGTATCCCTTTTAGCCTTCAACCTATCGCCACCATTCTTGCCCATGTTTTTTGTTTGTTACTTAGATTTTAGTGAAGTAACATATATCCAATCACAAGTGAGTGTTTTAAAGTCCAATCACCTTTCACACATGTGCGTCTGGTTGAGCTTTGAAGTTTAAAGGACGGGAGCGGGAACAGCAGACGTGTCACACGTAGTGATATTACGCACTGTCCAAAAATAGTCCCCTGCTATTGAAAGTAACCAATGGGACTATTTTCGGGGAAGTGCGTAATATCACTACGCCTGCTGCAGTCATGTTACAGCAGCAAAGTCCTTGATTATTACGCCAGAATGAGAGTATAGTTCATACACTGTAAAAAAATACTTTCCTGCAATTTTTTGTTAAATCAACTTAGATTTACAAGTCATCTCAACAGAGATGAGTTGTCACAACTTATAAAATATAGTTGAGAAACGTCAACTTAATTTTATAAGTTATAACAACTCACCTGTAGTTATAACAACTCATCTCTAGTCAAGATAAATAATAGTAAGGTGAAATGACTTGTAAATTCAAGTTGATTCAACAAAAAATTTTAAAGCAGCAAAGTATTTTTTACAGTGTAGCCATATCAGCCTAGAAAATCACAATTTTTAATTTTCTGTCAGTCTTAGTACACGATGTCACTACAGAAGAGTCAAGTTTAAATAGGAAAAATATAAAAAAACTCTTTGGTTATTTTTTAGCGCAATGCTAATGGTCTAATCAGATTCAATGGATTATGCTAAGCTATGCTAAAAGTGCTAACACCAGACCCGGATATCAGCTGAATGGATTCCAGAATTAAAAAATCAAATTTAGTTTAGTTTAGGGGAGCTGGAAAAGTAGCTTTTTTTCAAAAAACGTAGAATGTCCCTTTAAGACTTGATGTGAATTCAGCCCTGTGCTGTCTGTTTCTAATGTTAATCAAATCTATATAAATGATGTAATGATGCAATTGTGCATAGAGTGTATATATATAACACAATAAAGCCGATACGAAAGAAGACGTGCTTCATGGCATCTAACCTTCAATCTAAAGGCACGTGATGAAGGTCTAGAATCTTCCATCTCGGACAAACAGCAGGCCTGCTGATTCCCAACTCAGCGGGAGATCAACTGAGGCCAAGACATTGTTCATGACCCAGCAAGAACCATGTGTCCCTCCTTCACCGGAGCTCATCTCCAGCTGAGACAGATACTGCCGCTACTTAGCATAATGTTTAAGTTTAGCCAAAAATGTGGGGGAGGTTAACTTCTATTTGTTGTGGACTTTTTGAAATCAACTCATAGGTGACAATTGCTGCCAGCATGCATTCAGAAGCAATTCACGTCACGAATAGTTATGGGGGGTTTGGGGGTCCATACACAACAAGAGAACAAAGTTAATCAAATTTTTCAATTCACATTGAGCTTTTCATTGGACTCTTCCAAACGTTTGTTAACTTGTGAATGAGAAAGGCACTCTTTTGTGCAGAAGCAACGCAAAGATTTTTCTTGGTTTAACATAAAATATAATTATGTTACTAAAAGGAAATATTTTTGCACCCCGATCGTTTAGTTACCAGACTTGTCTTTGTGGTGAAGTGAGAGGGGAAGGCAAATATAAGAAAACCCTAAAAAAGCAAACTAAATCCCTTACAGGTGGACATACGTACTCAAGGAAACTTTAAAAGGACCTCGGAGCAAAGCCCACAAAGAAGAACAAACTTAGTGTACTCTTACCCAGATATGCCTGACTACACCGCATTAACAAGTGAGCTGGGTCTTTATAAATGGGATGGTTGTAATATTTAACAACTTGCAGGTGTGGGACCAAATGGGTCTGTGTGTGTGTGTGTTTGTACACTGTACTGCAACGTTGCACCTCTGGCTTTGGTAGACATCAAAGTTCTCGGCTCTCATTTGTGTCTTTAGCACTTTAACTACAGTACTTCATCCTACTATCCATAAACACTTCGGCAAGCATGCTAGTCAACTTTTATTGTCTCTTTCCTGTGTTTAGCCAGTCTTCATTTGTCTGAATTGGATTTTGTCAGCCTGAATTCACTGTAAAAAAAATCTGTAACTATACAGCTGGTTGCCAGTAACTTACTGTAGAAGATAAAGACTGAAAATGTTTCATGTTCATTTAACTTTGTACAAACTGTTGCCAGTAAATAACATAAATGTAAAATCTACAGTAAGTTACTGGCAGCTAGTTGCCAGTAATACCCAGTAATACTGTAATTTCTACAGAAATTGTTTACAGAAGGTGAGTATTAGATAGACCAGCCTGGTATTTGCAACATTTAATCTTAGCATTATTTTGCTTTTACAGCTACAAAACGTAAAACATTTACAAATCTTTCATACCATAAAGATTGCTGTATAATTTCCCTTTTTAAAATGTTATTGATAATGTTACAACACTAACTCTACACACAAACACAAAAAATGTAAATACATTATTCTTTTTATATTTACCTCCTGAGACATATGTGGCCATCACTTTTTTGTTGTTTTTTTACCATAATACTTAATTCTGTGTAACTGGAACCTGTCGTACACAAACGTGTTCAAAGAAAAATATTTTATTATTATATTTATTGGTTCTTCCTAACCCCAAATAGCTGAAAGAAATCTAAAAAAAGTCAAACTAAAGCTCGGGTCTTAGGAGGTTAAGCATCGTAATGGGCAGAAATGTGTAGGAAAATTTTAGTAACGATATTGCATTTAAAAAAGATTGTTTTAAGCCACTAATACAGTCTAATACCCTAACATGTACTAGAAATAAGTTAAAAGCATGACAGACAGACAAGTGTAATCACAATAATTTATTTATTGCCAAATTTCAAAAGCAGGTAAAATGAGGATGTGCTGCAGCCGTGGTCCTCTCTGGAGCTTATGATGAAGTAAAGAGAAGTATTAAAGTTATAAATCCACGAAAACGTTAATCTGGTTTCTCTCTGGTAAGGCATGCATTTCAAATTTAAGAAAAACATCAACTAAAAGACAGAAATGTCACAAATCTGTGACGTAGCATGCAAGAGCCAATGAGCATTTGATATCCCTGCCGTAAAGCAATGTGTCGAAAAACTTCTTGTGGTGCAATGTTTGAATTTAAATTCATGACAAACGCGAGATTTGACATTTATGGTCGCTGATGAGAACTGGGATAAAGATTGCTGGATAAAGGGTGGAATTTGGATCTGTTTCTTAAAATAATATGAATTTTAAAGATGTGGATTACAGCAAATGAATAAAATTATCTTTTGTGAATTTATTTTGTGTTTTTGTATAATTATTGTTGCATAGGAGAAAACGCATTTTGCGTGTCATGATAAACTAACTAAATATTACATAATGATTAAATGATTACAGAAATGTTTTATTCATTTGAAGGTTTAAAAGTGTAGTCTTGTTTCAAATAAAACACCACTGTTTTTCAATATAATATTTTACAATGTTCTTACCTTAACTTGGACGCATTAATATATATATATATATATATATATATATATATATATATATATATATATATATATATATATATATATATATATATATATATATATATATATATATATATATATCTTTTTTCAACGCTTCGTGAACGTGTTAGCATTTAGCCTAGCCTCATTCATTCCTTGGGATCCAAACAAGGATGAATTTAGAAGCCACCAAACACTTTCAGGTAAGGTAAAAAATAGTAAAAATAAAAAAAAAATGTGGTGTTTTAATATTGTAATTCTCTGAAAGTCATGAACCTAAATAAGTCTGAAAATATGATTGAAAACATTTCACTAATTTGAGTAAGAAACCCCAATGCCTGCAATTTTAATTTATGAATAGAAATACGTACAAATTTGAACTTCTGTAAAGCTGTTAATATGTAAATAATTAACGTATTAGTCCTGTCAACACATATTACAATATTATAATATTGTATAATATAAAAAACAATATTATATGTTTCAGCGTGTTTTAAACATAAGTAAATGTATGTGTGTTACAACCACACTTTGCGTTTAAATGCACACGTATACTTATGAGATCATATTGAAATATCATATCTAACTAAGAGGCTGTTTACACCTGATATTATGATGCGTTTTGGTCGATTGGATCACAAGTGGATGATGCCAAAGACAGGTGTAACCGGGATGTAAAAGGTTTTGAGCTTGTCCACTTTCGACCAAATTCAAAGGTTGTAAAAAACGCATTCGAAACAGCCAATTGATCTAATATGTAATGTATGGAGCAGAATGTTTTAACATACTACATGACTTCTAGCGCAAACACACATTAGTTCACTAGTTCGCCTGCGCATTCAGCCTATTGAATGATGGTAAAATAATCGGATATCGTCACTGGTAAGGCATGGAGACTGACTCGCTTAAATCGACTCTCGGGATGGTGTCCCCAAAGTATGTATGTGAAGTTCCAGCTCAAAATACCATATAGATAATTTATTATAACATCTTAAAATTACCACTTTGTAGGTGTGAGCAACTCCTCAAATGTGTCCTTAAAATGCAAATGAGCTGATCTTTGCACTAAATGCAGTGCTGTGGTTGGATAGTGCAGATTAAGGGGTGGTATTATCCCCTTCTGACATCACAAGGGGAGCCAAATTTCAATGACCAATTTTTCACACGCTTGTAGCGAATGGTTTACCAAAACTAAGTTATTTGATCTTTTTCACATTTTCTAGGTTGATAGAGGGGACCCAATTATAGCACTTAAACATGGAAAAAGTCTGATTTTCATGATATCAGATACAACTCACTTATGTAGGATGAAGTCTCCTTTCTGTGTCTCTTCCCTGTATATTAAACTAGCATCATTGTTTTTTAGAAACAGGCGTTTCCTCTTGCATGTTAATAAATTGTGTTGTTTAGTGATTTGGCCCCAATTTGGTCCGTGTTATACAGACTCCTCTCTGTGTGTGTGCAGCAATGGACATTCTTTGCTATTGTCAATTAATCTCCATTTTCCGCTACGCAATTTTATAGCACCTGCCTTATTGGCTCTAATGCATCTCTAAGTACGAAACAGGCGGTTACATCACCAGCACATCACTCCTAGTCAGCGACGTCTGCGACTCAGACGCCAACGATTACTTTAGATAGAGGAAGGCAGTGAGCGGAGAACTATTGATGGCACAATTATTGTGCCAAGATAGCTGTAACAAACACGATGAAGGCTTTCAGGTGCCTCATGTATGTATCATTTTGCACAGTTCATCACTGCATGTTATTCTCTTACTGTAGCTCAGTTGGTAGAGTGATGTGTGAGCAGCTCAAAGGTCATGGGTTTGTTTTTTTGAGAACACACATACTGATTATATGTAGAATGTAAATAAAAATTGAAAAGTTACCTGGTTGCTTTAAAATTTTGAGTTAATTCCACGTAAAAATATGAGTTAACACCAACTTTTAATTTTTACAGTGTATAGCTTTTACTGTAAGTCGCTTTGAATAAAAGTGTCGGTCAATTAGATAATACATACCTTTTTTCTGCGTCCGTGTCCGGCTCGCCGTGCACACGTCTGCGCAGATTTCCAAGTATAGACGTTTTAGCAGTAACAACGTAAATATAAGCTGCTTTCGTGGAACACACGTAACTTTCTGTAAAGTTTATTTATATAACAAGCAAAATAAACAACACAAAGCTTACCTAGGAAACAAAAAACATTTGTTGTTTTCGACGAGGTATTTGTTAAAGAGTTCAGTTTAGCAACTAGTCAGACCATTAAACAAACAGAAACAGGGTATAAAGTTCCAACCAGACACAAAATTGCGTCACCGCACGTACATCCGATGAAACCGTTTATACTCATCGCGGCTACGCGCGGATGGCCGCGTTTGACACGTACCGCAATACAATGATTTATTATTCAAATAATTACTCTACCAGGCTGTCAGGGCAGCACTGATTCACAACATTTACAGTACATTAAATAAATTAGGACAGATGAAGAAAAATTGTGGAACCACTATTGGTTCAAACAACAAGACAACAAAGAACAGGAATCAAATATCATGGAGAATTTTTTTTTCCACAGCTTTCTGTTCTTGAAAGAAGTTAAAATAAAAGAAGGAAAGACGATTGGCGTTTGCAAATGTTGTTTATTGCCTTTCTGTAATTGTTTTTAGTGTAGGGTCCTGTCTCAACAATTTCACACGCATGCACTTTCATACGCGGACTGTCCACACGGTCTCAAATTTTGGGCAGCACGTGGACGGTGCTTGTGGACGGCATCAGACCCTCCTGAAGACGAAAATTACGCCATGCGAATTAGTGATGGACATTTTTTCGTTCATTTAGGTGACTCGTTCATTTTCTGTTCGTTCACCAAAATGATTCGTTCAGACTCGTTCACTGATTCGTTCAGTGACCATTTCTTAATTTTACATAAATATATACGCCAATAGGTGGCGAAGATGTGTGTCATTATGTGTTATAAGACAATAAAAGACTTTTTGCAAAAACTCATTAGTTTTTAATAAAACTCAAATTGTGAAAAACTAAGATATATTAAGTCACACGTACATTTATAGTACATATAATCTGGATTTGTTGTAAATAAAGACTCCCGTGCTGTGAGTGATTGGCATGCCTCCTCTGGTTCAGTCAGTCATCAGATCCTCGTTCACGAATCATATAATTTCAGTCATGTCTTTCAAGACTTTGTTCAGACGCAGATGACTGATTTAAGTTCAGTGAAAGGGTGGATCAAACTATATAGATATATAAAACTATATTAAACAGAAATACGATTTTTTTTTAACAGTAATTACCTTGATAATCATTTGTATTAAGGTAAATAGTCCGCCTAAACATGGTTAATATAACTTTACTAAAATAAAACCACATGATTCTTTCACAAGATTGTTTACGTTTCACTCGCTTTCTGTACGATCCCTCTCATTCATTAGGTTGTTACTTGTACCAGTCATTCAGTTTGTTTAAGAACGCAATCTCTCTCTCTCTCGTTCGTTCAGACTCAAAACAGCGGCTCGGTCAGTGAAGGGCGTGTTCATTCAGTACGTTGAGCCAATCATATGCTCGGCCACAGCTTATACTCGATTGCCATTGGCTCGTACTTTTGTCACTCTTTGAAGGCAGAAAGAAAGCCTTGCTTCATTTGTCCGTGCTCCTCAAGAAGGGATTCAATTTCAGTGAACGAGAAATATGAGTCAATGGATGGCGTGAATGAGAACAATTCATTCACCATTTTCAACAAGATTTGTTCAAAAAGAACGATTCGTTCACGAACGTAACATCACTAAGCGAATGGAGCACATACACAGACGTCACCTAGAATTTTTCGGCTTCAGTTTTAGCTTTCTTGGCTTCTAGCGCAATTGCTAAAGCTTTGCATTAGCAGGGTAAAGGTCATTGACATACACATACTCATAACAAAATGTATAGCTTAAATGCAGCGTAAGTTACTTCGGATAAAAGTGTCTGCAAAATAAATAACAGTTGGCTTGACAATTCATTATCTAATGCATTTGTATAAAAGTGTGATTTTAGCATTATTACTTTGGATGTTTGTTCAAGTTCAATCAAAGCTTGCGGCAGGACTTCACCGAAGGCTAACGAAGAGTATGGCGCTGTTTGTGAAGAGACCACTAACCTTCAGTTCAGCATTTTGTGCAAGGGAAAAAGGGCAGAGCCTGTTTTCAAGAGAAATCACAGAGACAGCAAGGAAAGAAATGACAACCCTCAGGGTTTCTATAAAAAACTGCATAAGCAGAGAGTAACAGCCTTATGGGTTGGGTGAATCACATACGTAGTCATAGAAAAACGCTGATGATTCGATATTATTGACCTGTTTGCAGTTACAGCAACGACCTGGTTATTAGACTCCATTAGACAATCTTGTTGGTTTATTCTCACAGGCACTTTGTCTATTTTTTACAGATTTTGATTATTTTTGTTTATCCTGTGCTGTTAAGATCACTGCTGAAATACAGGTGGGGATAATTGCGCATGTCTCTGCCAAATGTGCAAAGTTTATTTTGACTGTACACTGAACCAAAGAGATTTATACATGTGTCAGGTTTAGTTGATAAAATACTTCTGCCTAGGATACACTTCTCAAGAAGCCTCCTCACTCCTCGTTCTTTGCGGTAAAATTAAGATGTCCTACATGATGGCAAAGCTCGATTGGTTTCTGGGTCATTAGATGTAGGAGGTGAGGAAGCATATTGAGAAGCACCAGTGGTCTTCAGGAATACCAGAAAATTGCAGGCCAGTGAGTTTGATTAGGGTTAGCGCTAAACTCTGCATGAAAGTGGATCTTGTGGGCCAGAGTTGAGAACCTCTGACTTAATTCTCAGGGGGTACTTCATAATTGAGGTCAAGGGGGCAAAAAAGTTTAAAAAGCCCTGAAATAATAGTCCATATATAGGCACAATAAAGCACAATCCATTATTTTCCGAAGATGATTATTGTAGTTATCTTTTAGTCTTTATTTCAAATTCTAGCTTCTCAAATGACAACTGACATCAGTGCAATGATCCGTAAGAAAAAAAAATGGAATCCGTTTTTTTGCTCGACTATGTGTATGAGATACCGTATTCCTTTAACTTACAAAGGGAATTAGTTTGACTCAGATCTGGAAAAAAAACAGCAAAAACGCAAAGTTGCTTTCATCCCACAGAGAAGCGCGTCTCTGCTTGAGGAATCTTTGTTTTTCAGCGTCGCTCTTAAGAATTCATTATGAAGTCATTGTGGAGCGAGACTTAATTAACCAGTACAAGGCTTAAACCCGAATACATCGTTCTCCCTTGAACACATGTTGGTTGTTGTTTCCTCAGTGCAAAGACACAATTTTCTTAATCAGTATTTTGCCTTGTTTTCATGTAAACATCTTCAGAACGACATGCATAAAACACACTCTTCTGAAGTAAAAATTGAAGTTAAAACATAATTACCAATGTCAAAAGCTTTTGTTTTAATATGTCACCCTGTATCAAATGGAGTTTTATACATCATCTGAAAACGAATAAATAAATATATATAAATACGTTTTCCATTGATGTATGGTTTGTTAGGATAAGACAATATTTTGGTACAAAAAAATCAAAATATTAAGACATTTTGAGAAAATCATATTTAAAGTTGTCCAAATCCAATATATACACTTACCTAAAGGATTATTAGGAACACCATACTAATACTGTGTTTGACCCCCTTTTGCCTTCTGAACTGCCTTAATTCTACGTGGCATTGATTCAACAAGGTGCTGAAAGCATTCTTTAGAAATGTTGGCCCATATTGATAGGATAGCATCTTGTAGTTGATGGAAATTTGTGGGATGCACATCCAGGAAACGAAGCTCCCATTCCACCACATCCCAAAGATGCTCTATTGGGTTGAGATCTGGTGACTGTGGGGGCCATTTTAGTACAGTGAACTCACTGTCATGTTCAAGAAACCAATTTGAAATGATTTGAGCTTTGTGACCTGGTGCATTATCCTGCTGGAAGTAGCCATAGAGGATGGGTACATGGTGGTCATAAAGGGATGGACATGGTCAGAAACAATGCTCAGGAGGCTGTGGCATTTAAACGATGCCCAATTGGCCCTAAAGGGGACTAGAGTTTATTCCAAGAAAACATCCCCCACAACATTACACCACCAACAGCAGCCTGCACAGTGGTAACAAGGCATGATGGATTCATGTTCTCATTCTGTTTATGCCAAATTCTGACTCTACCATCTGAATGTCTCAACAGAAATCCAGACTCATCAGACCAGGAAACATTTTTCCAGTCTTCAACTGTCCAATTTTGCTGAGCTTGTGCAAATTGTAGCCTCCTTTTCCTATTTGTAGTGGAGATGAGTGGTACCCAGTGGGGTCTTCTGCTGTTGTAGCCCATCCGCCTCAAGGTTGTGCGTGTTGTGGCTTCACAAATGCTTTGCTGCATACCTCGGTTGTAACGAGTGTTTTTTTCAGTCAAAGTTGCTCTTCTATCAGCTTGAATCAGTCGGCCCATTCTCCTCTGACCTCTAGCATCAACAAGGCATTTTCGCCCACAGGACTGCCGCATACTGGATGTTTTTCCCTTTTCACACCATTCTTTGTAAACCCTAGAAATGGTTGTGCGTAAAAAATCCCAGTAACTGAGCAGATTGTGAAATACTCAGACCGGCCCGTCTGGCACCAACAACCATGCCACGCTCAAAACTGCTTAAATCACCTTTCTTTTACATTTTGACATTCAGTTTGGAGTTCAGGAGATTTTCTTGACCAGGACCACACCCCTAAATGCATTGAAGCAACTGTCATGTGATTGGTTGATTAGATAATTGCATACAAATTTAACAGGTGTTCCTAATAATCCTTTAGGTGAGTGTGTATATATATATATATATATATATATATATATATATATATATATATATTACGGTAGGAACTTGATCTCTACTTAAAAAAACAACAATTTTGACCCATACAATGTGTTGTTGGCAATTGCTACATATACCTGCGCTACTTATGACTGCATTTGACTGGTCCAGGGTCACATAAACTACCAAGGAAAACAGAATAAAATGTGCACACATATTTCAAATTTACTCATGGATAATATTTACTATATAATAAAACAATGTTCATGTTCAAAGCCATCTTATAATGAATACTCAACAACAATGGTTAAAATTCAGGTTCAAGGTTAGTAAACTATCATGTTAACACTTGCAAAGGCTATTCGTCTCTCTGAAAAACCGAAACTGTCATTACCATCGCACAATCCAAACCATCTCAGAATATCTCACAATGACCAAGACAATGATCAGATCTTAAATCATAGATAAAACAAAGTTGTTTTCAAAGTTTCAAGAAGGACATGAAATAGCTTAAGTTACTTTGGCTGAAAGTGTCTGCCAAATGCATAAATGATCACGAAATTACAAACAATTAAACTACACACTGAAAATTGCTAGGTTGTTTTATTTTACCCAACAATGGGTAATTGCCATTTTGTGCATAAAACAAGCAAAAAAATCTGCCAATGGGGTAAGCAAATTTTTCTTGCATTTTCTTTAATTTAGTGTAAACGAAAGATTTTTTTTGCTTACCCCACTCAAATTTGATATTTTTGGTCTAAAAACTAGACTTAATTTTCTTGGGTCATTTTGCTCATCAACAAAAAATTTTTTTCTTGAAAATATTTTTTTGCAGTGTGCACTGTAACCGAGTTAAATTTAAATAAACATACACCTGCGGGCCTGTGCCCTGTTTTGGAGTTACTTGAGTTGTGCATTAGGACTTTCCTTTCTGCCCTATCGTTCCCTTGGCCCCTTGCAGATGTGCACTATCACTGTTCCAGCAAAAAATTACATCATCTGCTTTGTGCCAACTGCACCGATTCACAGCCAATCATGAGAGGTTTATTTAAAGACATCAGCGGTCCCTGCCTGTGTCGCCTCGCCACATGTTTACCGCAGAGCCAAGTTTGTTTTTGTTCTCCCAGGCCTTGCTGTCTCCCCGCGACTGGAGAATACTGGATACGAGGGACAGGGACACTTGTTGCGTCGGTCCCATTGCATAGCGTGCTCGATCGTGCACAGGTGGGTTTGGACACTGGAAGACGTGTTTGGGCCTGTTTAGACCCACACATGCACACATACATACACCGTGCAAAGCTCTTTACACACACATAGTTTACAGTAACAGCTGCACAGGTGTTATCTCGTTCACACCTGCCCACATAAACAAACACACACAAGCATTTAGACTCTGACGCATATCCATACACTGTAAAATTCCTAAAATGTTTAAACAACTTGTATTTATAAGTCATTTAAAATGTTTTGCCAATTTAAGGTCGTCTTATAGTTCAGAGTTAGGATTAGGATTTGATTAACATTAAAAACAGACAGCAAAGGAGTACAGTACGTGCACAAATACAAAATACTGCTTACATTTATTTAAAACGGACTGTGTTTATGGGGAAAATCGCTGCATTTTTAGTTTTGAGTAAATAATAAACTCAGCCTTGAGATACGGTATTACGGCCACGCGTGTCAGATGACCACACAAACAGTTTTCAAACAGCGTGTGAGTAAATATGTTTTGCGTCGTCTTGTGCTTAAATACAGTATTTTAATTGGCAATACCTGAAAGCATGTGAAATGATCGCTTGTGCCGACGCAGCATGAGACGAAACTGTTCCTGATCTCATCTTTTGAACTGTGAAGCTCAACCAGACCCGTGTACGCGAAAGATAGTTCGCATTATAACGCTTACTTGTGATTGGATGTATATTTCTTCACTTAAATCTAAGTAACAAACAAAAAACATGGGTGGGAATGGTGGCAGCGTTTTGAAGGCTAGAAGGGATACAGCTATGGCCAAAATCTAAAATCTCACCGGATGAGCCCTGTTTTCATCCTAAACTACCCTCAAACCTAACCCTAAACCCAAAATCTAGTGGTGAATGGTAGGGGCGAGTTGAAGGCTAGAAGGGATACAGCTATGAACTATTGCCAAAATCTGAAATCTCACCAGATGAGCGCTGTTTTCATCATAATTGTATCCCCAAACTTAATCCTAAACCCAACATTTCACAGCATTTAGGCCGTAGCTGTATCCTATCTAGTCAGAACAGCTGTTTTCATCCTAATACTACGCCCAAACCTAACCCTACACCCAACATCTAGTTGCGAATGGTGGCGGCGAGTTGAAGGCTAGAAGGGATACAGCTATGAACTTTAGCCAAAATCTGAAATCTTGCCGAATGAGCCCTGTTCTCATCCTAATTCTACCCCCAAACCTCATTTTAAACCCAACATCTCAAGCGATTTAGTCCGTAGTTGTATCCTATCTAGTCAAAATTGCTGTTTTCATCCTAAACTACCCTCAAACCTAACCCTAAACCCAACATCGAGTGGCGAATGGTAGTGGCGAGTTGAAGGCTAGAAGGGATAGAGCTATGTACTATGGCCAACATCTGAAATCTCGCCAGATGAGCTCTGTTTTCCTCATAATCGTATCCCCAAACTTAATCCTAAACCCAACATTTCACAGCATTTAGGCCATAGCTGTATCCTATCTAGTCAGAACTGCTGTTTTCATCCTAATACTACGCCCAAACCTAACCCTAAACCCAACATCTAGTTGCGAATGGTGGCGGCGAGTTGAAGGCTAGAAGGGATACAGCTATGAACTTTAGCCAAAATCTGAAATCTTGCCGAAGGAGCCCTGTTTTCATCATAATTCTACCCCCAAACCTCATTTTAAACCCAACATCTCAAGGGATTTGGGCCGTAGTTGTATCCTATTTAGCCAGATCCGCTGTTTTTCATCCTAAACTACCCTCAAACCTAACCCTAAACCCAAAATCTAGTGGCGAATGGTAGTGGCGAGTTGAAGGCTAGAAGGGATACAGCTATGAACTTTAGCCAAAATCTGAAATCTCACCGTATGAGCCCTGTTTTCATCCTAATTCTACCCCCAAACCTCATTTTAAACCCAACATCTCAAGGGATTTGGGCCGTAGTTGTATCCTATTCAGCTAGATCTGCTGTTTTTCATCCTAAACTACCCTCAAACCTAACCCTAAACCCAAAATCTAGTGGCGAATGGTAGTGGCGAGTTGAAGGCTAGAAGGGATACAGCTATGAACTATTGCCAAAATCTGAAATCTCACCAGATGAGCGCTGTTTTCATCATAATTGTATCCCCAAACTTAATCCTAAACCCAACATTTCACAGCATTTAGGCCGTAGCTGTATCCTATCTAGTCAGAACAGCTGTTTTCATCCTAATACTACGCCCAAACCTAACCCTAAACCCAACATCTAGTTGCGAATGGTGGCGGCGAGTTGAAGGCTAGAAGGGATACAGCTATGAACTTTAGCCAAAATCTGAAATCTCACCGGATGAGCTCTGTTTTCATCATAATCCAATCCCCAAACTCAATTCTAAACCCAACATTTCACAGCATTTAGGCCGTAGCTGTATCCTATCTAGTCAGAACTGCTGTTTTCATCCTAATACTACCTCCAAATCTAACCCTAAACCCAACATCGAGTGGCAAATGGTGGCGGTGAGTTGAAGGCTAGAAGGGATACAGCTATGAACTTTAGCCAAAATCTGAAATCTCACCGGATGAGCCCTGTTTTCATCCTAATTCTACCCCCAAACCTCATTTTAAACCCAACATCTCAAGGGATTTGGGCCGTAGTTGTATCCTATTTAGCCAGAACCGCTGTTTTTCATCCTAAACTACCCTCAAACCTAACCCTAAACCCAACATCTAGTGGCGAATGGTAGTGGCGAGTTGAAGGCTTGAAGGGATACAGCTATGAAATATTGCCAAAATCTGAAATCTTGCCAGATGAGCTCTGTTTTCATCATAATCCTTTCCCCAAACTCAATTCTAAACCCAACATTTCACAGAAATTAGGCAATAGCTGTATCCTATCTAGCCAGAACCGCTGTTTTCATCCTAATACTACGCCCAAATCTAACCCTAAACCCAACATCTAGTGGCGAATGGTGGCGGCGAGTTGAAGGATAGAAGGGATACAGCTATGAACTTTAGCCAAAATCTGAAATCTCACCGTATGAGCCCTGTTTTCATCCTAATTCTACCCCCAAACCTCATTTTAAACCCAACATCTCAAGGGATTTGGGCCGTAGTTGTATCCTATTCAGCTAGATCTGCTGTTTTTCATCCTAAACTACCCTCAAACCTAACCCTAAACCCAAAATCTAGTGGCGAATGGTAGTGGCGAGTTGAAGGCTAGAAGGGATACAGCTATGAACTATTGCCAAAATCTGAAATCTCACCAGATGAGCGCTGTTTTCATCATAATTGTATCCCCAAACTTAATCCTAAACCCAACATTTCACAGCATTTAGGCCGTAGCTGTATCCTATCTAGTCAGAACAGCTGTTTTCATCCTAATACTACGCCCAAACCTAACCCTAAACCCAACATCTAGTTGCGAATGGTGGCGGCGAGTTGAAGGCTAGAAGGGATACAGCTATGAACTTTAGCCAAAATCTGAAATCTCACCGGATGAGCTCTGTTTTCATCATAATCCAATCCCCAAACTCAATTCTAAACCCAACATTTCACAGCATTTAGGCCGTAGCTGTATCCTATCTAGTCAGAACTGCTGTTTTCATCCTAATACTACCTCCAAATCTAACCCTAAACCCAACATCGAGTGGCAAATGGTGGCGGTGAGTTGAAGGCTAGAAGGGATACAGCTATGAACTTTAGCCAAAATCTGAAATCTCACCGGATGAGCCCTGTTTTCATCCTAATTCTACCCCCAAACCTCATTTTAAACCCAACATCTCAAGGGATTTGGGCCGTAGTTGTATCCTATTTAGCCAGAACCGCTGTTTTTCATCCTAAACTACCCTCAAACCTAACCCTAAACCCAACATCTAGTGGCGAATGGTAGTGGCGAGTTGAAGGCTTGAAGGGATACAGCTATGAAATATTGCCAAAATCTGAAATCTTGCCAGATGAGCTCTGTTTTCATCATAATCTAATCCCCAAACTCAATTCTAAACCCAACATTTCACAGAAATTAGGCAATAGCTGTATCCTATCTAGCCAGAACCGCTGTTTTCATCCTAATACTACGCCCAAATCTAACCCTAAACCCAACATCTAGTGGCGAATGGTGGCGGCGAGTTGAAGGATAGAAGGGATACAGCTATGAACTTTAGCCAAAATCTGAAATCTTGCCAGATGAGCTCTGTTTTCATCATAATCCATCTCACAATCCCCTCTAGCCAGAACCTGATTTAAAAAGTGCGAGGGAAAGAATCATCTTTATTTTAAGGTGGGAGGGACATGTCCCACATGTCCCCTGTTTATTTCACCAAGCACAGTGCTTTTGGTCCGCATAAAACAGATGCATTGTTACATTTTTGGCAAGGAGCGTGACTATAAATGACACATTTTAAAGGTGCAGTGCGTACATTTTAGAAAGATCTTTAGACAGCAATGCAATATAACATAGATAACTGTGTTGTATAAAGACCTTACAAAATAAACTGTATTGTTTTATTATCTTAGAATGAGCACTTTTTATCTACACACCTTACATGGAAGCCGCCATTTTGTGCCTTCATGTTTCTACAGTAGCCCTAAACGGACAAACTTTTCTATATAGCATTTGTCATAACGTTGTCTCAGACGATGACATGTTTGTCCTGTGCGGCTACCATAGCTTCTCTATGTGCTTCGAAATATAGGGTGCAATACGCAACCTCACCACTAGATGCCGCTAAAATCTACATACTGCACCTTTAAAGCAACACTATGTAGTTTTTTTTACCTTTAAATAATGTCTCTAAAATTATTTCAGTGATAGAACAACTTTTAACTGGACAAATTGTACTGTTGCTGCAACCTGAGCAGCCTCCTAGCTGCTACAAGCACACTCGAAAGTGGCGGTGGAGGGTAGGAAACACAGCCCCGCCCCTCCCACTGCCTGCAGAAGAGTGTCTGATACCAGGCACTGTTGCACTTTTCAACCACATGGGGGAGCTGTAAGTCATTTTTACATGGAAACTACATAGTGTTGCTTTAAGTTTCTATAAATTATAAAAATAAAGTTGTAATAACCTAATAAGCTAAGTCCACATCTCCGATGTGATCATATGATTGTAGATGTGGTACTTCCTTGACAGTATCAAGTAACAATAGAAGAAGATGAACAAGGCCAATCCCATATATAAACCCTGCATCATACGAAAAGCTGCGGTGACCGCAACAAATAAAGCGCTTCGTTGAAATTCTGCCCTGCGTTTAAGTAAAACCACATTATCGTAATCAATTAAAGACTTCCTTTGCAGTTAAAAGGGCTGTGAAATCCGGCAACAAGATTGTGAATGTAAATATTTCCTCTGTCGCCTCATGTTAAGCGAACAGTGGATTCTGGGAATTTAATGCTGCTGATCAAAGCGCACGGGTAAGAGCAGGGATCACGCGGGGTGACGAGACACAGAATGGCCCGGTTCGACTTTAAAAGCCTAATTTATTCACCCCACACTGAGCAGATCTGGCTCGAGTTGCTACAAGTCAAGGGTCGAACATTACCCATGTCATAATTTCGCTGTTTGGAGGCGGGAGTCCAGTTGACTGTGAGCTTTCATTAAACAGCGGTCCGGAATGATCAACGTTGGCCTGATTTCATTAGTATGTCTATTAAATGTCTATTCACACACATGTTCTTGAGAACAAACTAATGAAGTTCATATGATGCTGGAAGAGTGTGAGCCGTTTCTTCATAAAACATTTAATAACCCTCAATATTTCTTGTGTATTCAAAGAAGTCGAGATCAAAGCGTTGGAGGTGGGCCACGGATGGAGCGGGACTCAGGTGACACTCCTAAACGGCTTAGAGGAAGTGAGTGATGAGCTTCTTACCCGGGGTGGCGTTCCTAAATGGAGTGTGTCTTGATGAAGGAAGGCGATGTGTGAGTTTTCAAGCACTTGAAGCGTCAGGGTTAAAGGGACAATACACACGAAATAAAAATTCGGTCCTTATTAACGCACCCTCATGTCGGTCCACACGTGCATGACTTTCTTTCATCTAGGGACCAACTTTAAAGAACTGGAATGGTCATTCTTTTGCAAAGTGTTACACAGAATAGGGGCGAAGCTTTCAAGATTTAAAAACAAAGGAAAAGCGTCATTCATGTGTCATAACAGTGGTTCATTTGGATCAGATAAATCTGATATGCAAACAAATCGCTCAAAACCTTTGTTCAGGTTTCATCCTTTCTGAGACATGGCTGCTTCTTTTATAAACTTGGAATGTGATGCACACCATTTGGACCTTTTTGTGAAAGAAGACTCCTCATGTTCTTCAAACCTTTATCTCATTCATTATGGGAGTGAAGAAAGTAATATAGATTTCAAGCGACATTTATTTACTTTAGGGTCAGTTTATGGTCTGCTCACCGTACCTTCAGAGACTTTCTCTCTTTTGTGTGGGAGTAAAGCCAACTCCAAGTCATCCGGCTCAGACAGCGACCTGACCGCCTCATCGCCTCTATCTGAATATCGTTGGTGTACTTTAAAATACTTATGTCTGCGCTGTTTCACTGAGGTCATTTTCTCTAGTTTGCAATTTCAGACTGTTGGCTGCTGTCTTTAAGCATCCATAGATAGATGTTCATGCTGGTCTTAGTGAAGTTCAATCCTGAGGTGAGTAGTTATCTATCTGACTAAAGAAAGAAAATATCACCTTCTCTAACTTAGTGAAGAAAAGAGATCCAACATGTTAAAATGAGATAAAATCCAATGCTGTTTTTTCTGAAAGCGCTAACATTTTGGTGGTTTTTTACCCCAAGGCTGAAAGGCACAAACTAAAAAAAAGACCTTTGACTCAACAATTGGATAAAGCAGGGCGTTTCAAATTTTTTGGTGTGCGCCCACTTAGTGTAGGGTGCCCACCCAAAGAATTTTCATGACATAAAACAATCTCAAACTTTAATGAATTGAATTAAACAACACATATTAAATTATACAATGTAGTGCTATTGGTTAGTAGCCTTATTTTTCTGAGGTTTAATTACACAGAATTTATGATAAATTATGTATTTCATAAAATGTCATAAAACCGGGGCCCCCTGGCACCATCTCACGCCCTGCAAGGGGGGGACTGCTAGCCAGTTTGAGTAACAATGGGTTAAAGCAAGCAAGTTTTTTCGGTTAAAACCCAGAATAGATTAAATTACAACCCAGTCCCAGCAAAAAATATATTTCTGAATATAAATGTTAATATATTTCAAAAATATACAAATAAATAAATATACTGAAATATGTTTACAAAATATATTTTTCACCGGTATATTTCTTGGCCATTCTTGAAAGTTTTGAAATATATTTAAAAGGAAATATATTGTAAAGCCTTTATATTCACGTCGAATTGAATTAATTAATTAAATAAATTTTTGATTCAGTTTTTATAAATTGGGTAATAGCAACATGTTTACTAACAACACAAGTAGCAGACTCAACCTAATATAAGTTTGCGTCATTTTAAAGTCGCAATGAAATTGAAATGAAAAACTATATATATTTTTTTAATATTGTGGTATTATTAACAAATGACTTATCTGTGAGCTTCATTATTTTTTAAAAATTCGTGTGTGCTCATAATCTTTAATCAAAAATGCAAATCTCCTCCCCTCCGGTCTGAGTACTTCACAATCTGCTCAGTTGCTGGGATTTTCACGCACAATCATTTCTAGGGTTTACAAAGAATGGTGTGAAAAGAGAAAAACATCCAGTATGCGGCAGTCCTGTGGGTGAAAATGCCTTGTTGATGCTAGAGGTCAGAGGAGAATGGGCCGACTGATTCAAGCTGATAGAAGAGCAACTTTGACTGAAATAACCGAGGTATGCAGCAAAGCATTTGTGAAGCCACAACACGCACAACCTTGAGACGGATGGGCTACAACAGCAGAAGACCCCACCGGGTACCACTCATCTCCACGTCAAATAGGAAAAAGAGGCTAGAATTTGCACGAGCTCAACAAAATTGGACAGTTGAAGAGGAAAAATGTTGCCTGGTCTGATGAGTCTCGATTTCTGTTGAGACATTCAGATGGTAGAGTCAGAAATTGGCGTAAACAGAATGAGAACATGGATCCATCATGCCTTGTTACCACTGTGCAGGCTGGTGGTGGTGGTGTAATGGTGTGGGGGATGTTTTCTTGGCACACTTTAGTCCCCTTAGTGCTAATTTGGCGTCATTTAAATGCCACAGCCTACCTGAGCATTGTTTCTGACCATGTCCATTACTTTATGACCACCATGTACCCATCCTCTGATGGCTACTTCCAGCAGGATAATGCACCATGTCACAAAGCTCGAATCATTTCAAATTGTTTTCTTGAACATGACAATGAGTTCACTGTACTAAAATGGCCCCCACAGTCACCAGATCTCAACCCAATAGAGCATCTTTGGGATGTGGTGGAAAGGGAGCATCGTGCCCTGGATGTGCATCCCACAAATCTCCATCAATTGCAAGATGCTATCCTATCAATATGGGCCAACATTTCTAAAGAATGCTTTCGGCAACTTGTTGAATCAATGCCACGTAGAATTAAGACAGTTCTGAAGGCGAAAGGAGGTCAAACACAGTATTAGTATGGTGTTCCTAATTATACTTCAGGTGAGCGTATACTGGCACGTTGATAACGTTGAATCTCATTGGTTCATGTGACTATCGCTTTCATACAGTATTTGTCTTTTAACACAAGAGATTCAATATGTGTCACCATACTTGAATTTACCGTGATAATTTGTATGCTTACAATAATGGTTCAATAAAAATAATCACAAATATGAATAGCTTTCACAATTTTATCTTTAGAAGAAATAGGCCTATATTGGATATATTGGTTTACTTCAATGATGGATAAATGTGCTTTCACCATGTTGACCACCAGATAACATGACAACATTTTATTATAAAATTATTTTTTTTGTGTTCAACTGACAAAGGAAGTCATATACACCTGGGATGGAATGAGGCTGAGTAAATTATGAGAGAATTTTAATATTCCCCTAAAATTACACACAAATAAGCATTATTATTGAAACACAATGCACACATTTAATACGAGTGTGCCGTTTTCTCAGCTGAATGCCGAGCTCAACAATAAGCTGTTAATTTTAGTCCATTAAATTCACTGGTATTGTGCCAAGTCATCATGTGCATTCCTGACACCAGCTGCCAATGAAGGCGTGTGTGGGCATCGAGCAGATGAACAAACAGAGGTCATGTTGCTGTCATGTCACTGCAATCCTACAGAACCAATGGGAATACCGCTATTTCCATCCTGTACAGATGCAAGGTAACAAAAATTGTACTGAAATCAGAGAGATGATCATTACTTCTGATTGTGTTTATCAACTAACAAAGTTGGCATTGCGCTCTGCCAAACCTCTTTTAATTCTCTACAACTTTTCACAGTAGTGGTAAAACTGTTCTGATCCGGTCGTAAAGGACAGAAAAGCTGTGAAACGCAAAATGAAGTGGGTCAGGCCACGGAAACTCATCGACATTACAGGCAGTAAGTCCTGGCCAGGCTGGAGGAAAAATTGTCACCTCCAATAAATTACCGCTTCACCCATCACTGGCAGGACTTTGAGGTCATGTGCCCGCAAACCTCTTCCATTGGCTGGAGGAAGTTTTCCATTCGGATCGATTTGACAGGTTACTTCCATAACCTTGATGCCCGGGTGGAGAATCTGAAATTCGTTGAAGTACACCACAGGAATGCAGTGGAAACTGACTTTGTCCCAAATGATGACATAGCAAGACTGTGGTGGCTGTCCTGGATCGATCTTTTGAAATATGACCATTGAGAAATGCCAACATTCTTAATTTTGGCATTATATATAAGTTATCATTTACTCATAATCACATCTTCATCTTTCCAAAACCGTATTCTTATTTCTTCTCTAGCAGAACACAAAAGGTGATTTTTTTTATATATATACTTGTGTGATGTTTTATATTTAATGAATGTGAATGCGAACAGTAGATGTTAAGATGTCAAATGACGAAACAATTGTATCATAAACAAGCACAGTTTTATCCATGCAATGGGTTGGTGTTACAAAGAAAAAATGTTTAGTTGGTGTCGCACTAGGAAGCAATAAAACAAGACAAGCTTGGCTATACTTAAATTTAGCTATATGACAATTGTACAGCCAAATTATAAGTTATGTATACTCCTTGTCAGTACAATGTAAAAAGTGAAAGTTGGATTTATTTAAAGGGAAATTTCTCCCAAAAATAACAAGTCTGTCATCATTGTTGTTACCAACCTGTATAAATTTCTTTGTTCTGATGAATACGAAGAAAGATACTTTTAGGAATGTTTGTAATCAAACCGAACCATGGAAGTCAATGGGGCTTATGAAAAATCTTCATTCATGTTCATCAGAACAAAGAAATGTATACAGGTTTGTTACAACATGAGAGTAGTTAATGATGACAGAATTTTCATTTTCGGAAACTATCCCTTTTAACTATCCCATTTTCCGTTTTAGGTAAAAGATCTAAGGTGAAATAAAAAATATATACATATTTAAATTGGTAACTCCTAGACATTGAAGACATTTAACAGTGAAAAACATACAAAAATTACTTACATTGGTAACCCCTAAAAAAATTTCAACTTACATTTTCTAATTTTAAGTAAACATTTTAAAGGCAAAAACTTAGACAAATTACTTCAATTTTTAAGGGGTTACCAATTTAAGTTTCAACTTTTAATTTTCTCATATTAGGGACAAAATTTAAGTGAAAACAATTACAAAATTACTTTATTTGTGGTAACTCTTGAATTTTTTCAACTTTAAAGGCACACTTTTTGGCCACTACCCCATGTATTTTTCACGTCTAGCGCCCCTAGAGGCCACAAGCGCCACAGCAACGGACCTACGACAACGGACCTACGACATTGGTAACCCCTAAAAAAATTTCAACTTACATTTTCTAATTTTAAGTAAACATTTTAAAGGCAAAAACTTAGACAAATTACTTCAATTTTTAAGGGGTTACCAATTTAAGTTTCAACTTTTAATTTTCTCATATTAGGGACAAAATTTAAGTGAAAACAATTACAAAATTACTTTATTTGTGGTAACTCTTTAATTTTTTCAACTTTAAAGGCACACTTTTTGGCCACTACCCCATGTATTTTTCACGTCTAGCGCCCCTAGAGGCCACAAGCGCCACAGCAACGTCGCAAAGGAAAAGAAGACAACTCTTTAGGTCACAAAGTGTGCCTTCCAGCATGTCATGTGTCATATAATAATATATCAATAATTTCATGGGTTTTATTTTCACCAAACGCCAAAAAATCGTGTAGCTCACGTTTACAAGCCAGTTGTAACGGTGGTCGCTTGGTTAAAGTTTATATTTGCCCTAAAGAGGAATCGAACCCAGATCGCCCATGTCGTAGGTCCATGACACCACCACGGTGCCACAATGTCACGTGATATAAGTCTCTCTCTAAACTCTCCAAGTAGCTTCCGGTAAAATTCACGTAAAAAAATACTGTTCAGGCGTCAGACAGGACTTATATATGCAAGCATTATAACATTACTTACTAGTCCAAAAGCATGAGGGCCAAGTGAGCATCGCATCGGTCAGAAACCCCTCCTCCTCCTTTAGTTCACGCCAGCGAGCGAGCGCTGGCCCAATATTGATCCTCGTCCTTCTTTTTATTCTGTCACCCTCCCGTTTTCTCTTTCTGGTCTCCTCTAGTAAAAACCTTGGGGTACTTTTTCTCAGTAGCTGCTTCGGCCATGACAAAAACATCTGGAAAATAAATAGTTGCGCTCCCACGTCCGAATTTGATGAAGTGGAAGTGACGTATGACATTAAGCAGATTTTTGTAGTTTTTTGTTTTGTGCTCGGGTTACTACCCGAATCCCCAAGTTTAAAAGTACAAGTAAAAGCAATACAGACCCCGCCAGGCTATGGTAGACATGTCATTCAACCTATTTTAAGTCGATGTACCATCACAAGGGTCTTGAAAATATATTGTGAAGGTTGAAAAACTACAAAGTGTCACTTAAATTGTCTCATTTAAGTATAAAAGTTAAGGTGAAAAAACTTTAAAAATTACTTTAATTTGGTAACTCTTGAAATTTTTCTACTTTAATTTTCTTATTTTAAATAAAAGATTTAAGGTTAAAAAAGTTTTAAAATTACTTTTTATAGTATATGTATAGTAAAATGGAAGTGAATTTCTTTATGAAGGTGATAAACTTCAACAGGCTTAAGTGTGTGTTAGATCAGTCATGCGGCAAGCATTTTAAGTAATCCGGCTCGGGCCAAACATCTCTACGGTGTAAATGAATATATGACCGCTGGGTTCGGCTGGTAGCTCAGCTATGTAACCACCTGTCCTCTTAATCATGTCTGGGCTTGTTGCTCGCCGGCTGACTCTGAATACTGCTGATCCTGGATCAGCGAACCTCTCATCAGATCCTACTGTTTATTAATACATGAGTATTTAAGGAATTGGACTTGGATCGGTGCGAAAGGACACGCTTGGAAAATCGACCAAATAAGCTTTAGAACGGTACGGCTGAAGTTCCCTGCAGTAAAACATTACATGACACTTTTCTTACTTCTTACTTTCCGAGTGCCTTGGAAAAGTTTAAATGTGGTCAATGTTGCTAATTCACAATGTAATCAGATTTATGCCTATTCAACCTTTTTTAATGAAAATAATATACATTTTATTGCACAATATATGATAATGATTTAGTACCATGGATTATGTCAAGGTACCATGGTGTGACCATCACAGTTCCCATAACTTTGGCTCTTTATAAGATAAAAGTTTGTGATTATTTCATTAAGTACTTTTTTATAAGCAATCTAAAAAAATATTTATTTTTTCTAATTTTTATCCTCTATAAACCAGCAAAATTTTTTCGAGTACATGTTCCAGAAGAGACAAATGGGTGTACCTGTGTGTATGTGAAAAAAAGAATCAATGCCAGGTGGAGAAAAAGCAAATGTTTGTGCTTTGTTTGTTTCCAGTAGCACCTGTGTGCACAACTGTGAAGTCCAGCTGCAGTTTTGATAAATCCCAGCTGAGAGCAGCCGACGAGAGATACAAACATAAGTGGTTGGACTCCATATTTCCATATTCAATGCACTCACATAATGGTAGGTCAAAAAGAGAGAGAGAGAGAGAGAGAGAGAGAGAGAGAGAGAGAGAGAGAGAGAGAGAGAACACAGAAAATTTTATATGCAGCATGAAAATTATACAGCCAAAGTAAGACACTTGAAAAATAAAGTTTTATTTTTTAAATAAGACATCAAATGTCTGCAACATTTCAATTTTTACTGCAAAATTAATATTCTGTCATCATTTACCCTCAAGTTGTTTCAAATGTGTATAAATGTCTTTGTTCGGCTGAATACAAAGGGAGATTTTTTGAAGAATGCTCGTAACCATGCAGATCTGAGGCACCATTGACCTGCAAAGGATAAAATAATGCTATAGAAATGAATGGTGCCCCAGATCTGTTTGGTTATTAAGATTTCTGAGCTGGCAGTAAAGGGATAGTTAACCCAAAAATAAAAATTATGTAATCATTTACTCACCCTTAAGTGGTTTCAAACTGAATACAAATGGAGATATTTTGAAGAATGTTTGTAACCATGCAGATCTGGGGCACCATTGACTTCCATAGTTGGATAAAATAATACTCTGAAAGTTAAGTTGTTTCAAACGTTTATAAATATTTTTGTTCGGCTGAATACAAAGGAAGATAAAGAATGTTTGTAACCATGCAGATCTGAGGCACCATTGAATTTCAAAGGATAAAATAGTGCTGTAGAAGTAAATGGGGCTCCAGATCTGTCTGGTTATTAATATTTTTCAGCTGGTATTAAAGGGATAGATCACCCAAAAATAAAACTCTGTCATCATTTACTCACCCTCAAGTTGTTTCATACGTTTATAAATATTTTTGTTCGGCTGAATACAAAGGAAGATAAAGAATGTTTGTAACCATGCAGATCTGAGGCACCATTGAATTTCAAAGGATAAAATAATGCTATAGAAATAAATGGTGCTCCAGATTTGTTTGGTTATTAATATTTTTGAGCTGGCATTAAAGGGATAGATCACCCAAAAATAAAAACTCTGTCATCATTTACTTACCTTTTAAGTTGTTTCAAACGTTTATAAATATTTTTGTTCGGCTGAATAGAAAGGAAGATAAAGAATGTTTGTAACCATGCAGATCTGAGGCACCATTGACTTTCAAAGGATAAAATAATGCTAAAGAAGTGAATGGTGCCCCAGATCTGTTTGGTTACTAATATTTTTCAGCTGGCATTAAAGGGATAGATCGCCTAAAAATGAAAATCTATCATCATTTACTCACCCTCAAGTTGTTTCAATTTGTATAATTTTTTTTCTTCGGCTGAAAACAAAGGAAGATATTTTGAAGAATGTTTGTAACCATGCAGATCTGGGGCACCATTGACTTGTATAGTAGGATAAAATAATACTATGAAAGTGAATGGTGCACCAAATTTCTTTGTTTATTAATATTTTTGAGCTGGCAGTAAGGGGGTAGTTAACCCCAAAATGAAAACTCTGTCATCATTTACTCAGCCTCAAGTTGTTTCAATTTGTATAATTTTTTTTCTTTGGCTGAAAACAAAGGAAGATATTTTGAAGAATGTTTGTAACAACGCAGATCTGGGGCACCATTGACTTGCATAGTAGGATAAAATAATACCATGAAAGTGAATGGTGCACCAAATTTCTTTGGTTATTCATTTCTATAATATTTTTGAGCTGGCAGTAAGGGGATAGTTAACCCCAAAATGAAAACTCTGTCATCATTTACTCACCCTCGAGTTGTTTCAAACGTTTATAAATATTTTGTTCGGCTGAATACAAAGGAAAATATAGAATGTTTGTAACCATGCAGGTCAGGGCACCATTGACTTCCATAGGATAAAATGACACTATCGATATGAATGGTGCCCCAGATCTATTTGAATATTAATATTTTTGAGCTGGCCTTTTTACCCTTATTAAAGGAATAGTTCACCCCAAAAAAGAGAAATTTTTAAGAATGTTTGTAACCATGCAGATCTGGGGCACCATTGACTTCCATAGTTGGATAAAATAATACTCTGAAAGTGAATAGTGCACCAGATCTGTTTGGTTATTAATATTTTTCAGCTGGCATTCTAGGGATAGAATACTCACCCCCAAGTTGTTTCAAATTTGTATAAATGTCTTTGTTCGGCTGAATACAAAGGGAGATATTTTGAAGCATTTTTGTAACCATGCAGATCTGGGGCACCATTGACTTCCATAGTAGGATAAAATAACACTAGACTCTAAAAAATATTTAACCCAGGGCTGGGTAACTATAGGACCGAACACATTTCAGGGTTAAAATGACCCAAATAATGGGTTGTTTTTACCCAACCGCTGGGTTATTGTTAATCAACCATGTTGAAACAACCCAGCAGTTGGGTTAAAACAACCCATTATTTGGGTCACTTTAACCCTAAAATGTGTTCTGTCCTATAGTTACCCAGCCCGGGGTTAAAAACAACCCAATATTTTTTAGAGTGAAAGTGAATGGTGCCCCAGATTTGTTTGGTTATTAATATTGCTGAGCTGGTGGTAAAGGGATAGTTAACCCAAAATAAATTGACCCAAACCTAAATAAATATTGTTTCACTGAACACAAAGGAAGATATTTGTAATAAAGAAGGAATCAGAAGCACCATTGACTTTCATAGTAGGAACGGGGCTCAAAACGGTTTGGTTATAAACACTGCTCCAAATTTTTTCCTTTGTGTTCTGCAGATTAAAGACATTTTAACAAGTTTGTATCAACATGAGAGTCAGTAAATGATTAAGATTTTTTTTGGGGGGGGGGGGTTGAACTATACCTTTAAGTTTCAATTACATTTCTATGGTGCTTTTCACGATGTGCATTGTTGCAATAGGTCTTTGCAAAATCCATGTTTTCCCAGCATGTTCCAAAGAGCACACGGTGTGTTTCAATGGAAGAAAAGAAATCTAACCTTGAAAATCGAATAATCAGGAAAAATATATCGACTCATTCTGTGCATCATTTTCCCGTGTTTAACAGTCACTGCAGGCATCGTGCGTCGTTGAATAATGATTTCACGTGGATGTTATAGTCTCGGGCCGTGTGCTGATTTCATGACAGTGTCCCTTCTCCGAGAATCCACAGCAATGTATTCCAGCAGTCAGTCTGCTCCTCAAAGCCAGCGTGTTGTGCAGTGGCCAGACGTGTTGATGTGACATTGAAATGTTCTTCTATAGAGGAAGCCAGAATCTTCATAATTTTTGCAGCCTGCCATGCTCTCCTGGGTACATTGTGTCCAAAAATACAGGCAGCAGGAAATTCTCGGCAAGCTATATCATATTCTTTGAAAGGCCAGAAACATGCTGAAAAAGCCCCCTCTAATTGCACACTACACAAGCTCTTTCCCTCCCCTCCTCTCTTTCACACCAGAAGCATATCACTCAACCCACACATCATCTGTATCAATCGTTTTATTGGACTCGGAACGTGTTGGAATATGATAATTCGGGAAGTGGGGGGTGAGGAAGAGGAAAGTTCAAGAAGTGTAAAGGAAAGGAAATGAGTACAGTGAGAGGATTATGGAATGGGGAGGACATGACAGGACAGGAAGGGACAGGGCAGGAAAAGTCAAAAAAATTGACTATACATTGAAGTGAATATAGGATAGGAAGGACAGGCCAGAACAGGAAAGGAAAAGAAGAAATAAGTGAGATGAGATTATCATTCAAATATGGCATATAGAGAGTGATAGAGCAGAAAAATAAAACATGTCATAGGAAGAACATGATAGGAAAGGAAAAGAAAGTAAACGAAAGACAATCAATGAAAAGAATACAGGATAGGAAGGGAAAAGGAAAAAAGTACAATAACTATGGGAAAAGAAATTAGTACAATAAGAAGAATATGTGATAGAAATAACAGGACGGGAATAGAAAAGAAAGGAAATAAATATAGTGAGAAGAATATGGTATAGGAAGGACAGGAATTGATAGAAAATGAAAAGTAAAGAAATCAGTGAGAAAAAGATGGCATATGAATGACAGAACAGAAAAATAAAAATGACAGTGCACAGTGAGAAAATAGTCAAATGTGGTTTAGGATGGAAAAGACAGGGCAGGACAGTAATGGACAAGGAAAGTAAAAGAAAGACGATCAATGAGAACAATAGGATAGGAATGATGGGAAGGGAAGGATCGGAAAAGGAAATAAGTACAACGAAAAGTAAATATAGGAGGAACAGGACAGGAATGGACAGGAAGGGAAACATTGGAAAAGGAAATAAGTATAATTTAGGATTGGAGAATCGGATTGGGCAGGATAGGAAAGGAAATCAGTACATTGAGAAGCATATGGGACAGGAAGGAAAAAGAAGGGAAAAGGAAATAAGTGTAGGGAGAAGTGGACAGAGCAGGATATGAATGGACAGGAAAGGAAAATAAATCAGTACATTGAAAAATATGGGACAGAAAGGAAGAGCAGGACAGGAAAGAAAAAGGAAAAATGTAGGAAGAACAGGATAGGGCAGGATATAAAAGGATAGGAATGGAAATCAGTACGTTGAGAAGCATAAGGGACAGGAAGGAAAAAGAAGGCAAATGGAAATAAGTGTAGGGAGAAGTGGACAGGGCAGGATATGAATGGACAGGACAGGAAAGGAAAATAAATCAGTACATTGAAAAAATATGTGACAGGAAGGAAAAGCAGGACAGGAAAGAAAAGGAAAAACATGTAGGAAGAAAAGGACAGGGCAGGATATAAATATATAGGAAAGGAAAAGAAAAGAATCACTAGATTGAAAAGAATATGGGATAGAAAGGTAAAAAAAAGGAATGGATGGGGAAGACCAAGAAAGCAAACAAGAGTACTTGAGAATAATATGGAGTAGGAAATCGCAGGACAGAAATGGATAGGGAAGCAATATGGAATATGAAGGAAATGAGTATTGGGAGTAAAAAATAAAGGATATGGAGAATACGAAAGGAAAACAGTACAGTGAAAATATAGGATAGAATGGACAGGAATGATCAGAAAGGAAGGGAAATGAGTACAGTGGGAAGACAATGAGGGACAGGACAGGAATTTGGTGGGAAGGGAAAAGAAGGTTAAAGGAAATAAGTTACAGATGAATATGGGATAGGAGAATAGGATGCGGCAGGATAGGAAAGGAAATCAGTACACTGAGAAAAATATGGGACAGGAAGAGCAGGGCAGGAAGGACAATAACGGAAAAGGGAAGAAAATGGGATAGGAGGAACAGGACAGGAATGGACAGGAAGGGAAAATAACAGAAATCGACATAAGTAACAAATGAATATTATGGGATAGGAGAATTGGACAGGAAAGAAGTAGAAAGGAAATTCGTACAGGGAGAAGAATATGGAGTGGGAAGGAAAGAACAGTAATGGATAGGAAAACACATATGAAGCAACGGAGTATAGTGAAAAGAATAATGAATGTAGATAACAGGACAGGAAAAGAGTACAGTGAAAATATAGGATAGAAAGGACAAGGCAGGAATGAGTGGGAAGGAAAAGAAGAAAAAAGGAAATAAGTAACAGATGAATATGGGATAGGATAATAGGACAGGGCAGGATAGGAAAGGAAATCAGTACATTGAGAAGAATATGGGACAGGAAGAGCAGGACAGGAACAGACAGGAAGGACAATAACGGAAAAGGGAAGAAAATTGGACAGGAGGAACAGGACAGGAATGGACAGGAAAGAAACAGAAAGGAAATTAGTACAGTGAGAAGAATATGGAGTATGAAGGAAAGAACAGGAATTGATCATAAAAACATATTAAGTAACGGAGTATAGAAAAAATAAGGAATATAGAGAATAGGACAGGAAAAGAGTACAGTGTAAATATAGGATAGAAAGCATAGGGTAGGAATAGGCAGGAAAGAAAAAGAAAGGGAAAGAAGGAAAATAAGTACAATGGGAAGACAATGAGATAGGAGGAACAGGGCAGGAATGGGTGGGAAGGGAAACAAAGGGAAAAGGAATTAAGTAACAGATGAATATGGGATAGGAGAATAGGACGGGACGGGGTGGGATAGGAAAGGAAATCAGTACATTGAGAAGGATATGGGACAGGAATAACTGGACAGGAACAGGCAGGAAGGACAATAACGGAAAAGGGAAGAAAATTGGATAGGAGGAACAGGACAGGAATGGGTGGGAAGGGAAACAAAGGGAAAAGAAATAAGTAACAGATGAATATGGGATAGGAGAATAGGACAGGGTGGGATAGGAAAGGAAATCAGTACATTGAGAAGGATATGGGACAGGAATAACAGGACAGGAACAGGCAGGAAGGACAATAACGGAAAAGGGAAGAAAATTGGATAGGAGGAACAGGACAGGAATGGGTGGGAAGGGAAACAAAGGGAAAAGGAAATAAGTAACAGATGAATATGGGATAGGAGAATAGGACGGGGTGGGATAGGAAAGGAAATCAGTACATTGAGAAGGATCTGGGACAGGAATAACAGGACAGGAACAGGCAGGAAGGAGAATAACAGAAAAGGGAAGAAAATTGGATAGGAGGAACAGGACAGGAATGGGTGGGAAGGGAAACAAAGGGAAATGGAAATAAGTAACAGATGAATATGGGATAGGAAAATAGGACAGGGTGGGATAGGAAAGGAAATCAGTACATTGAGAAGGATATGGGACAGGAATAACAGGACAGGAACAGGCAGGAAGGACGGACAATAATGGAAAAGGGAAGAAAATTGGATAGGAGGAACAGGACATGAATGGGTGGGAAGGGAAACAAAGGGAAAAGGAAAAAAGTAACAGATGAATATGGGATAAGAGAATAGGACAGGGTGGGATAGGAAAGGAAATCAGTACATTGAGAAGGATATGGGACAGGAATAACAGGACAGGAATGGACAGGAAAGAATCAGAAAGGAAATTAGTACATTGAGAAGAATATGGGGTATGAAGGAAGGAACAGGAATGGATAATAAAAACATATAAAGTAACGGAGTATAGAAAAAATAAGGAATATAAAGAATAGGACAGGAAAAGAGTACAGTGTAAATATAGGACAGAAAGCATTGGGAAGGAATAGGCAGGAAAGAAAAAGAAAGGGAAAGAAGGAAAATGAGTACAATTGGAAGACAATGAGATAGGAATGGGTGGAAAGGGAATCAAAGGGAAAATGAATTAAGTAACAGATGAATATGGGATTGGAGAATAGGAGAGGGCGGGATAGGAAAGGAAATCAGTACATTGAGAAAGATATGGGACAGGAAGAGCAGGACAGGAAGGAAAAATAAACAAGTACAGTAACAAGAATATGAGATAGGAAGGAATGGACAGCAAGGAAAATGAGATTAGTACAGTGAGCAGACTTTGGAATAGGATGGAAAGGACACGTATAGATAGGAAAGGACATAAAAAGGAACTGAGTATTCTCTAAAAATGGCTGGGTTATTTTTAACCCATAATGGGTAAATTTTGGACAGAACACATGCTGGCTTAAAAATGGCCCAATGTTTGGTTGTTGTTTTCCAATAATAACCCAGCAATTGGGTTAAAACAACCCAACATTGGGTCATTTTTAACCCAGCATGGGGTTAAAAGGAATAGGACAGTGAAAATATAGGATTGAAAGGACAGGACAGGAAAGAAAATGGGTACAATGAAAGGAAAATGGGTACAATGAATGTGCGATAGGAAGAACGGGACAGAGAGGAAAGGCATGCGGGTAATACAGTAAAGGTGAATCTTTGTTCTATCGAATGGCAGCAGATGTGCCTCTGTAGGAAACGGAAGTTAAAGCCGAGTCGAGTTATGACAGTGATACCTAAACATCGTTAATAATTGATCAAGACCTCTCTGTAAGTCAACTCATTAGCTTTCACACACTACAGTCCTGTGCGCTGAATACAGTAATGCAAAACATTACTAGCCTAAAAGCCTTTATTGGCAGCTGGAAGCATCCAAAATGCGTTAATCTGTCGCCTACTATAGCTGGTTAGCAGGTTACCATTAGATATTTAAAATGGGTTATGATTATTAGTTACGGAGAAAAAACATTTAACACTGGTCATTTAAAAAGCAGTACATTTTATATCATACAATGAAAAGCCAATACCATCCACTGGTTCCCTATTCACTTCCCTTCTGTTCTCTCATCCTTTGGCAACAATGTAAGAAACAGTCAGTGTTACAGCAACAAAATTATGCAAGCATTAGAAATGAATCATGGTTAATAATTTGACTGCACTGACAGCCCTAATATTTACAAAATGTTCATGTTAATATATAACTGTGAAACGGGTTATCAGGCGATTATTGTTCAACAGTGTTTATGGAGCTGCGGAGGCAACAGAGCGAGAGCAACATCTCAGTGAATGCTGTCTCGCGGAGCAAAGCATTCACAGGAGGCATCAAAACGTATCCGTACAAAACATCCATCGCCTGCAGCTACACTGCCCTGCGCCGCTGAAGGGCTTCCACTTTACTAAAGTTCTCCAAACTCCTCCGAAAGCTCTAAACTCACCGCTGCCGTTCGCCAGATGTCACCTTTCATGCCTCCAGCTTCAGACTTGGCACGGATAGTTATTGAACTCATGGATGTCAGTCGTATAAATGCAGTAAGCAGAACTTAGAAAAGGTTGTTGTCAGGACTCAATGGTGTGCTTTCTCTGGCTCGCACACAGCAAAGTTTTCAAACTATATTTACATCAGTCGGTCTGCTTGGAGCTTTGAGTCAGGGCTTATGTAAAAGAAGATAGGGGAAAATCAATACCAAGTACCTAGTGTGTGTGGCATGCTTCTGTGCTTAGCAGCGACTAGCAGTAGCAGAGCTACACAATCTCATTGATGGCAATAGAAGCTTGGAGACTTCCGCCGACACAAACGACAGTGACCATTGGCGACCTGATGGGGCGTGTCCAGTTGCGCGACAAAGTTGAGAAAGGTTGAACTTTATGCAAATGATTAGTGACTTTCTGAAGCGACTACCAATGAGAGCGAAGCGTTGCTTGTACTGTGAATGCGGCTTTAGGCAATGCGTAGCTCTGCGTAACCTGACACCCACCTCTTCAAAAAATTTAACACCATGTCTGTTCTAAAACGCCAAATTTTGAATCAAAATCACATAAAGTTTTTATGCTCACTTGAGGTGGTTTTTGACTGATGCGAAAAGAGTAAATTAAGGATAATATAGTTTCTCATGCTAGGATTCTAGCAGCTGAATTTTGCACTACCTGCAATCTGTTTAAGGTAGCTTTGGATGCCCCTGCCAGCAAAGCATTACCATAATCAATCCTGGTTAACACAAAAGTGTTTATCAACCTCTTAGCAACAGGGAAAGACAGCAGTGGACGTTATCTCGCGATATTTCTAAGATGAAAGAAGGATTTCTTAACAGAGTTTTTTAAATATGAGGTTCAAATGTTAAACTTCAATCAAAAATCACCCCTAGATTCTTCAATTTTGGTTTAAACTCCATAACTGAACCATCAATGGGCAAAGTAACCGACCCAGCTTTACGTAATTGGTGTGGCGTACCAATAAGCATATTTTTTCACTGTTAAAACAAAGAAAATTTTATCTTTTATCTTAGAAAGTGGTAATAAAATCAACAGGCACAGTGCTTAAGGGCTCGTTATAGTTGTGCGTAGGTCCTACGGCGTAGCCGCGACGACGTAGGTTCCGCGTCAGTTTTCATTTATACTTTT
Organism: Paramisgurnus dabryanus; assembly: GCF_030506205.2. Classification (NCBI taxonomy): domain Eukaryota; kingdom Metazoa; phylum Chordata; class Actinopteri; order Cypriniformes; family Cobitidae; genus Paramisgurnus; species Paramisgurnus dabryanus. The sequence goes on along the minus strand of NC_133338.1, from coordinate 6,196,486 downwards.
GCGTCATCGTCTGCGTCGCTGTGCAAACACGCGCGCAGACCGCTGGTAGGCAGTACCCACGTGTGTAACCACAGTAGCAGTGCGACTGTCAAAGAAGAAGAAGCTTGACAAGTTAACCCACAAACGAAGAAGAAACAGCAACTTGTTGTGTATGATTTGAGAAGACCAGCAATGATGGAAGTAAATAAACAGCGACTTTTGTTGCAGTTTGAGTTAAATCACTCCTCAACTTGGCCATTCTTTGTTTTCACCGTCGCAAACAGAAATACCGGTGATGCAGGTTTTTTTTACCTGACGGGAGGGGTTCTGGTGGACCAGTCACAGCGTTTGAGGTCCGCGTAGAACTGACACGCTGTAAAAAATTATGAGAGATGCACATCAAGCTACGCACAGGCTACGGATAGCCTACGCCGTAGAACTTACGCACGACTATAAAACGGGCTTTAGTGTGTATGTATATCTGAGTGTCATCTGCATAAAGGTGAAATTTTAAACCAAGAGATATATAGATGTTAAAAAGCAAGGGGCCCAAAATTGATCCCTGGGGGACTCCAGATTGCACAACACAAGTTTCAGACCTGAACCCACCCATAGACACAAATTGTTTACGGTCAGAAAGGTAGGACTTAAACCAATTTAGTGCAGTATCACAGAGGCTGTTTACACTTGGCATTAACATGCGTTTTCGTCGATCGGATCACAAGTGGACGACGTTAATGCCAGGTGTAAACTGTGTTCAAAACGTTTTGAGCTCGTCCACTTTCGACCACTTTCAACCACATCCAGAGGTAATCGAAATCACTTTCGATCAGATCGCTTTGGAGTTGCGGAACGCATATGTGGTTGAAAGTGATCGAACAGCCACACGCGACTGCTTTCTCTCTGCCCATTTATCTAATCTGAGGTATTAAACACAAGTTTTACGTCTTTTTTTTACTTCTGACGTGAACATACGTGAACAGCGCTATTTTTAGCCTTTCAATGATAAAACTTAAGCGTGTTGAAAGCGTGTGAAAGTTGCGCGATCCTATTTCATCAATTGCACTGAAAATTCAGAGAAAGCTCTTACATACACACGTACAAAACACTGTGCAGCATGTTTTCTTGGTAAACAAGCAGTGAGCTCCGACATAATATAAGTTTGCGTCCATATAAACTCATAATTGGGGTTTGAATGACAGCAGAGAGACTCGCCCACCGTCTCACAGACCACCCCCTCACAGTATTCAGGACAGAAGCGTTAGAACGTGGACAAAAGAGACGGATTTAAATACCAGGTGTAAACGTAATGTGTCTCTCTCGTCCACTTGAGATCCGATCGATGAAAACACATCTTAATACCAAGTGTAAACAGCCCCACAGACCCCAAAAACAGTTTCTAGCCGAGTAATTAAAACCGAATGATCAACAGTGTCAAAAGCAGCAGTGAGATCAAGAAGGATCAAGATTGAAAGATAACCAGAGTCCGAGGCAATTAACAAATAATTGGTAACCTTTACTAGTGCTCTTTCAGTACTATAGAATTTGCGGAAGCCAGATTGCAAAGGCTCAAAAAGATTGTTTACAGTTAAATGGGAAATTGAGAAGCAACCACTCGCTCCAAAATTTTGACAAGAAAAGGAAGATTAGATATGGGACGAAAATGAGAAAGGTTTTCATAACCAATATTTGTCTTCTTTGGTACACAAAGAGTCATTTATAATAGATATTATGATATCTATAGATAATAGCTTTGCATTACGAAGCCTTTCCATAAAAGTTGCCTACTGTCTAAAACTTCATCAGGCGCCCGCGCAATCAACCGGCACACACCATCCAAGGCGAGGGGGGGTATTTTCTAGACTAATTAAATTATCTTGTTCCCCCTTTTTTGTTACATATACATGGCTAAAAGGGCCTAATAATATGTATATAGGCTAATGAAATAATATCGGCATTATAATTTTTTTCATTAGGCTAATATTTTTGGTGCCCCTCAGCACTTGGTGCCCTACGCACAGCGCGTGATGCGCGTTATGGGAGCGGCGGCACTGGAGACCCACTCTGTGATTGGTCTGCTAGCACCCCTCCCGTCAGGTCAGAAAAATCTGCGTTGCATTTCTTTATAGGCATTTCCGCTTGCGACGGTAAGAACAAAAAAGTTAAGGAGTGATTTAACTCAAACTGCAACAAAAGCCACTGTCTATTTACCTCCAGCACTGCTGATCTTCTCAAATAATAAGCAACGAGTAGGGCTGCTCGATTTTGGGAAAAATCATCACGTTTATTTGATAAAAAAAAAAATTACTCAGTGACTTTGAAAACATGCATTTATTTAACCTGTTTTTGTGTATTTGTGAGTAATTTGATGCCTTTTTAATTTCTAGGAGCCTATCCACACGGCAACACTTTTAGCTGTATACGTAAAAATACTGTATCTCTTTCTGTCCAGACGTATCTGCCATTTTTTGGGAGCCTGAAACCGTTATTTCTTTGAAAACGGGTCCCAGACACCCTTGCGGTTTCGTTTGTACTGCCAATCCGTATATTTTGTGATACGCCAATACTCTACAACATTTTTACGTTTACAGCTAAGTGTGTCTCCGTGTTGGCCCCTCAGTTCATGAGCTTACAGTGATTCTCAAAGCTTAAGGGAAGACAGAAGCGGGGGTTGATCACACAGAGAGCCATAAACACAAGAGATAGCCCAAGATGAAGGACTATTGTCAGTCAAATAGCGCTGTTAGATCAAAGGAGAAACATTTGCAGTGTTTTAACACTGAGAGGAAGGGGGTGAAAGGGCAGATAAGTGCTCAGTGAAACAAAGGGGGTGATGGAGAAAATATCTCTGACAGCTGACATCTTAAAGGAGTGTAAATTGAGAAACATTTGTTACAGATAAAAAGAACAAGAGCACACAAAGCATAAGGTACAACAAGAGATCTGTCCATTGTCTATAAAACAGCTACTTAAAGCAGATTATTCTTACTAAAATCATCCTTAGAAGTGACTGAGAAAAACAGACAAAAGCTTTTTGCTTAATTTTCAACTACAGCTTTACACACGAAGAGACTTGATTCACAATTTTAATTGAATATTGTAAGCATAGCAATGCAAAAGAAACATATTTGCCTATACACATTTATATTGTGATTTAATAGTGAATTTCTATTGAGATTCATTGTATATTTTTGTATATTTTTATGTATTGTATATTTTTAACCCCAAATTCAAATATAATTTTAAATATATTTCAAAATATACAACAAATGGCCAATATATATGTGTACATATCTCTGAAAACAAAAACTTCTGGACATTGGTTGCACATGATTAAATCAGGTTTTCTTAAAATGAAATTAACATTATTCAAATAAATTTCATTTTAAGAAAACTGGATTCAATCATGTTGAACTGGTGAACATAATAAAAACTACTTAGATCCCATTTTTTTTAAAAGAAAATTATTTTTGAGAAAACTTAAATCAATCATGTGCAACCGGAGATTATTTTATTATTATGAAAAAATCATTCATTTGCACATATTATGTTGATATATATATATATATATATATATATATATATATATATATATATATATATATATATATATATATATATATATATATATATATATGTATATATATATATATATGTATATATATGTATATATGTATATATATATGTATATATGTATATATATATGTATGTATATATATAATACTAAATGTATTTTCAACTTCAAAAATACACTTAATCTATCATATATTTAAAACATATTTTTTGGACAGAGAAATGTATTTTATCTATATGAAAAAAATTGCTCCAAAATGGCAGACAAGAGAAATATTTAATACAAGTAATTCAATTAATTCAACAAAAATAATGTAAACTTTTTTTAGTTAAACATTTTTCATTAGTTGCTAATGAAAACATTTACCAGTAACTAATAACTACAAAAAGTAAAAATATTATACATTTATTTATTCATTCAATTAATTAAGTTCGTAATAAACATGTCTTTCATGTTGTCTGCCATTTTGCATAGATTTTTTTTCATTGCCCAAATGTAAAGATAGCATTAGCAGTAAGTACAATCCCATGATGCACTGCAATGAGCACAGTGAAAAATCCATCCAAAATCTTTCATGGCAACATTATGTTGCCTCCTACACCTTGGCATAGGCTTCTGTATGGTTTTAGAGCCTGATACTACAAAAAAGCATTTTTGTTTATCCAACACCCGCTTCTATAAATGTTCAGAAAAGTGCACTGTAAAAATTGTTTGATGCCTTAAAATTCATGCCAACTTACTATTATTTATTATTTGCTACAACTTATCAAATGTAGTTGAAATAAGTCAACTTCATTTTATAAGTTATAACTCATCTCTAGTGAAGATAAATAAAAGTAAGTTGACATGAATTTAAGGCAGCATTGTTTTTTACAATGCGTACCAGTGCTTTAAGAAACCAAAAAACAATAAATGGCTATAATGTAAATTTAAACCTTTAGTCAATTAAATCCTACAATATAAGATTGCTTGCTACAGAAGTGATGTGAAAATCACTAAAATATTTGGAGTAAATATTTCTATTGCCAAAGATGACCTTTCTTTTTTGGGGCTAATTCAATGTTAAATGAAAAGAAAGATCTTTAGGTGGAGGCAGGAAAAGTCATTTGAGTAAACTAATTATCAGAGCTAAATTATTCATCTTCCTTCAAGAGTGATAGTGATTTTGAAGGTCAGGAGCTTAAGCTGGGTATAAGCAGGATGATCCGCCTGTATTTTTGCATTCTGTCTTCCAGGAACAAAGTTTTTTCTCTCCCTAGCATCTTAATACACAGCCAGGAAGCGGCAATAGGATTTCACATGAATGTTTATGAAAGCGTGCGATCCTTTAATTAGTGAAGAAGAGTGCAGAGATATTTGTGTGCTTCACTAACTAGATGACATAAGACGTTTATTTGTAACTACATCTTGTTATTTACTTAATATGTTTAGACAATGATTTGCCGTATTAAAAGGATCTTTATAATAAAAGTAAATAAATAAACCTAATGTTTTTGGTTATGATGAATATACTTTGTATATACATTTGGATAAAATTATTGGACCGTTTTTTTCAATATTATTTGCAATCTCCATCCACCAAGATAGCAGCTCTGAGTTTTTTCCTGTAATAACTGATGAGGTTGGGGAATACATGATAAGTAATCTGAGACCATTCCTCCATACAAAATCTATCCAGAAGCTTCCAAAATTCTCTTCAGTTCACCCCAGAGGTTTTCTATTTGGTCGGGGGGGGATACCCATGGCATAATGTTGATTTTGTGGTCAGTGAGCTGTTTTTGTGTCAAATTAAATGTTTGTTTGTCCTGATCCAACTACACAGCCTATTATAAGATTTCTACTTGGAAGTCAGGTTTAGTTTTTATAATCTGTTGCCGTTTGACAGAATCCATCATGACTGAACAAGATGTCCAGGACCTAAATAGACTCACCACGCTAAAGATCCAGCAGTATATTTAACCATGGGCATGGGTGCACCAAATCCATCATGTGTGTTTGCTGCCAAAAACTTTTCAGAAGTTTCATTCGACCATACAACCCACTCCTTATTTCAAGCCCTAGTAGTGAATATGCTGGAGTTTGGTTTTGGATACGAGCATGTGGGGATCTATCTGTATTTATCCATCTATCTATCCATCCATCCATCCACATCTGTCCATCTATTCATCCATATCCGTCCATCCATATCTATTCATCCATCCATATCTATCCATCTATCTATCCATATTCATCCATTCATTAATTCATCCATCCATCAACCGATATCTATCCATCTATCCATCCATCCATATCTGTCCAACCATATCCATCCATCCATATCTATTCATCCATCCATAGAAATCTGTCAGTCTATCCATCCATATCCATCCATTCATTAATTCATACATACATACATACATACATACATACATCTCTATCCATCTAACAATATCTATCCATCCACCGATATCCATCCATCAATCCATCTATCCATCCATATCTATTCATCCATCCATTCATCGATATCTGTCAATCTATCCATCCATATCCATCTATCCATCCATTATTCATCCATTCATTAATTCATACATCCATTCATCTAGCCACAGATATCTATCCATCCACATCTGTCCATCTATCCATCCATATCCATCCATCCATCCATCCATCCATCCATCCATCCATCCATCCATCCATCAATTCATCTATCCATCCATATCCATCCATCCATATCTATTCATCCATCCATTTCTATCCATCTTTTTATCCATATCCATCCATTCATTAATTCATCCATCCATCCACCGATATCTATCCATCAATCCATCCATCCATATCTATTCATCCATCCATAGAAATCTGTCAGTCTATCCATCCATATCCATCAATTCATTAATTCATACATACATACATACATCTCTATCCATCTAACAATATCTATCCATCCACCATTATCTATCCATCCATATCCATCCGTCCATCAATCCATCTACTGTATCCAACCATATCTATTCATACATCCATTAATCGATATCTGTCAATCTATCCATCCATATCCATCTATCCATCCATTATTCATCCATTCATTAATTCATACATCCATTCATCTAGCCAAAGATATCTATCCATCCACATCTGTCAATCTATCCATCCATATCCATCCATCCATCCATCCATCAATTCATCTATCCATATTCATCCATCCATCAATTCATCTATCCATCCATATCCATCCATCCATCCATCAATTCATCTATCCATATTCATCCATCCATATCTATTCATCCATCCATCCATCAATATCTGTCAATCTATCCATCCATATCCAGTTATCCATCAATCCATCCATCCATCCATATCCATCAATCAATCCATCCATCCATTCATTAATTCATACATCCATTCATCTCTATCTATCCACCGGTATCTATCCATCCACATCTGTCCATCTATCCATCCATATACATCCATCCATCAATCAATCCATCCATATCCATCCATCCATATTAATTCATCCATCCATCGATATCTGTCAATCTATCCATCCATATGCATCTATCCATCCATATCTATTCATCCATCCATTGATATCTGTCAATCTATCCATCCATATCCAGTTATCCATCCATCAATCCATCCATCCATATCCATCAATCCATCCATTATTCATCCATTCATTAATTCATACATCCATTCATCTCTATCTATCCATCGATATCTATCCATCCACATCTGTTCATCTATCCATCCATATCCATCCATTCATCTATCCACAGATATCTATACATCCACATCTGTTCATCTATCCATCCATATCCATCCATCCATCCATCCATCCATCCATCCATCCATCCATATCAATTCATCCATCCATCGATATCTGTCAATCTATCTATCTATCAATATCCATCAATCCATCCATATCTATTCATCCATCCATCGATATCTGTCAATCTATTCATCCATATCCAGTTATCCATCCATCAATCAATCCATCCATCCGTCCATCTATCCATCCATATACATCCATCCATCAATCCATCCATATCCATCCATAACAATTCATCCATCCATATCTGTCCATCCATCCATCAATCCATCCATCCATCCATCCATCCATTCATATCCATCAATCCATCCATTATTCATCCATTCATTAATTTATACATCCATTTATCTCTATCTATCCACCGATATCTATCCATCCACATCTGTCCATCTATCCATTCATATCCATCCACATCCATCCATCCATCAATCCATCCATATCCATCCATCCATCTATCCATCCATAACAATTCATCCATCCATATCTGTCCATCCATCCATCAATCCATCCATTCATATCTATCCATCTATATCTATCCATTTATCAATCCATCCATCGATATCTGTCAATCTATCCATCCATATCCATCTAACATCCATCAATCCATCCATCCATATCCATCCATCAATCCATCCATTCATATCCGTCCATCTTTCCATCCATCAATCAATCCATATCTGTCCATCTATCCATCCATATCCATCAATCCATATATATCCATCTACATCTATTCATCCATCCACCCAGGGCCGGCCCTGGCCAATTTGCTGCCCTAGGCAAGATTTCACCTGGTGCCCTTTAGAATCACAGAATCACAATTGTGCTCCAATCATTTTGTTCATAAACTTACACAGAAACAAACTGCACAGATTTGTTTTGTTTTTCTTTATTTTGAAAATATTTTGGAAACACACACAAACACACGCACACGAACACATACACACAATACCCTGTTACTCAGGCATTTGATCTTGACATTGTTAAAATCTTTTTTTACATGTTTTAACACTGTAGGCCTACATTTAACTTAAAATATTTAATTTTGTACAAGAAAACAGCTGTTATCAATGAATTATTAGTAGCATGTTGTAGTGTCTCGGGAGATTGTGCTCATTGTTAAATAGCTTTGTGGCTATACTGCACTAAAGCGGCAGTTTAAAATATAAACCCAGAATTCAGCGAACGTCAAGAACAAGAAAAAAAAACAATGAGGCCAAGACGCGGGTGGTTACGTTACACGGACCATGTATAAATTTCAATGTTTCTGGACAGAAATACCAACTTTGTCTGGTATTAAAAAGCTGCACATTGGAGTGCTGGCTGCTCCCCGCGGTGCTGAAGACGCGTGATGGCACACAATACTATTGGAAAGCGGAGAAGTCATTAGTTGGGTTAGTAAAATAACGAAATTACAGCTTTTAAATAAGAAAAAAGTTTTTTGTAAAGAGATATATATTTTTAGTTTAAAAGTGCAGAACTCTTCTCAAGGGGAAGAAAGCTATACTTTTGCCCTTACGTGCAACCTATCGGAAAGCGCTGATGAGTTAGTTGGGTTAGTAAAATAATGAAATTATAGATTTAAGTACAAAATAGTATTTATATAAAGAGAAATATTGAAATAAAAAGTGCAAAACTCTTCTTAAGTGGAAGTAATAAAGTAAAATAACGAATAATAATTATATAATAACGAATAATAGTTTCCAATAGGTTGCACGTAAATATCTGTGCTGCCACCAGTACTCCGTCCGAGCGCGTCTTCAGCACCGCGGCCAGCACTTCAATGCGCAGCTTATTAATACCAAACAAAGTGAACAAGTTGGTATTTCTGTGCAGAAACATTGTTATTTAAACATGGCCTATGTAACATTATGTAAATTCCGCGTCTCTGTCTGATTGTTGTTTCCGTTTTCTTGTTCTTGACGTTCGCTGAATTCTGGGTTTATATTTTAAACTGCCGTTTCAGTGCAGTATAGCCACAGAGCTATTTAACAAGCACGATCTTCCGAGATACTATGCTACTTATGCTACTATGCTTATGTTATTAATAACTGCTGTTTTCTTGTGCAAAATATTTATATTATAAAATATATAAATATTTATAGTTCAATGTTTATATACATATATAAAAAAAAATTGGGGCGCACGGACGCCCCAAGGGGTCGGAGGCGCCCTTAGCATTTGCCTATTCCGCCTATGCCCAGGGCCGGCCCTGCATCCACCCATCCAAATTCATCCATATTCATCCATCCAAACACCCACCCATAATCCGTACATCCATCCATCCATCCAATTTTATAATGCCGTATTGTATTGACTGTGTTTTCTGTCTATTTACTATCTACAGTATCTATTTCTGACTCCATGTACATCTGAGATATTTTACTAATAACAATTTCCAGGGTGTGAATAACTGTGTATAACTTAAATGATGCAAATAAATATTCAAATAAATTTTTAAATATTAAATAAAATCATGTATTTTATTTATTTGTGATTTCCCCACCACCACTTTAAGTTGTTTTACTTTAATAAAATGTTTGTGTGTGTGCGTGTGTGTGTGTGTGTGTGTGTGTGTGTGAGATTTCTTTTGATATACTTTTGATAGACCCACATAATAAACAATGCAGATTTATTTTCACTGCCTTCTTACCTTATACTGTATCTACTAAGGGTTTCAATAATTCTGACCAGGACTGTACAGCTAAAACCTCAAGCTTTGCATTGGACTGTAAATGTGGATGTGTGTTATTGTAAATATTGCTGGTGTGATAAACCCCGTACGCCCAGATGAACATTGAGACAGCAGAGAGATGACACAGGCGGGAGGGGAAACAGACAATGGGCTGTGCAGCGACACACAAAGCTGCTTTTGATCTGATATACCACAGCGAGCTGAAGAGTTTAAGGTGTGAATGAGACACACACATTCAAACCCCTGGTTTAAGAGAGGCACGATAATTGTCATTGCAACGATACACGTGTCATCCCTTGAACCTCATTCACAAAGCACGTTACTTCTAAAAAGTCCCGTAAAAAGGCCAGTGCGCCTTCTGTGTGAACGCAAACACATCACGTAATTGTTTCTGGGATCGCTTCCGTAAAGGAAACCAAGTAACATTTACAGAAAGCGTCATGCATGGACAAAATGCAGAAACAATGCCATAAGGGGCATGTCATATAGTGAAGACGTGTGTGTGTGTGTGTGTGTGTGTGTCATCATTATTGTTCAGCACTTTAACATGGGGGTTTGACATCTTTACGGTATGTGTGTGATTGTACCGATTCCAGAAAATAATGAACCAAAATCAAACGATCCCCCCTAAAAATCCCATACACATTTTCCGTAATCTGTGTGTGAAAAGGGAGGATGACACACTGTGTGAAAAGGGAGTATGACACACCCTTTATGACATTGTTGTAGTAAGTTACAGTAAGTCAGCAATCTACCACTTTATCCCTGTAACAATGAGTTAATGTAATCAGTGTGTTTATGGGGATAAAAGTCATTACTGAAGCTCGCAGGCTTATCTGTGCTGCTAATCATCATCATGCCATTGTAATGGGGATTAAAAAGATAATACTGGTTTAGATATCGAGCATAGTGACACCTGTCATCAGTTTTTAGAGAGCTTAAGAAGGGATTGTTGTCCCAGCATAGGACCGGCAAAAATACTAAGATTTTTTTTCTTGAAAATCATTTTTTGCAGTGTAGAAACAAAATTCTTGTTTCCTCTGATTCCTTGGCTCAAGGCGATTCAATTGTACCATATGACGTCATTTTCCTTCATGAAAATTTTTACGCCATTTTGAATAATTCGTAAAACCCACTTTTGCAAACTCATCTTAGAGCTTTTGCCCGATTGTCAAGAAAATCGGCATGTAGCATAGACAGACCCTCAAGGCAAAAGTAATGGAATTCATGTCGATTCGTCAATCCGTTTCCGTAAAACAAATTTTACGTAAAGCACTAAAAAACAGATTTGAGGCTGTATCTTCGCCAAACTTAAGCCTATTGACACGACACTTGGTACTTGTGATGCCAGTCAGGAACTGAGGGGGCATGCCCAGTTTCGTCGCAGCGCCACCTAGTGGTAAGACGCATGTTTTACATGCTTATAACTTTGGCTGTTATTGACGTATTCTCACGGGACTTGTTTCCTTGGAGTCTTGAGTAGTCGCCGAGTCCAACGATACCAAACATGCCAGAATTCTCCTTACGGTTATCCCTGTGCATTAAAATAGCCCTTAAAAACAAGCGCGAATATCTCCGCGAGCGTTATTCTGATCGACTCGAAAACATCATAAGAAGAACAATGCATTACCTTCTGAACAAAAAACTCTATTGGCGTTATATTAAAATTTCCATCAGAAATGTTGTAAAATTGCAAAAAAAACGAAAAATTACTTTTACAGTTTTTACACATACATGGTTATAACTCCTCAACAAAATGTGATTTTTACACCAGATTTGATACACTGATGTATGATCAGATTCTGAGGCCACACAAAAAAAATTGTATTCTTACACCACTAGTTGGCCTCATAATTGGAAAAAAACTTTGAAATCAAGCAAGCCTTATGGTCATACAACTATTTCTTCGTTAAACTAAAGTGTATTGTCATGAAATTAGCTAGATGTAACAGTCATGACCAGTGTTGGGGAAAGTTACTTTTAAAAGTAGTGCATTCCAATATTAAGTTACTCCCCTAAAAAGTAACTAATTGCGTTACTTAGTTACTTTTCATGAAAGTAATGCTTACGTTACTTTTAAGTTACTTTTTCTTACTTTTTCTTTCAGGCCTAGCAGGTGTTTTTATGATCGCAAAAATGTCAAGCTCTGGCCTGCCATCTCCGTTTCTGACTCAAACTGTTCCCACTCGCGCACATATGCATAATTCTACGTTAATGTTAATGTTCCGTTTAATTCAGTACATTATTTTATTTTTAAATTGAATTAAATAAACTGAAAAGTAACTCGCATCACTTTTTTAAAAAGTTACTCAAATATTAATATGTACATTTATAAAGTAATGCGTTACTTCAGAAAAGTAATATTATTACGTAATGCGCGTTACTTGTAATGCGTTACCCCCAACACTGGTCATGACCTGAGGTTGCATGCACGATTCTGTCATAGCGCCACCTAGTGAATGGCTATTTTTGCTAAAAACCACTGCAAAGTTTCATCTAAAATTATGAGTCATCATAGATTATTCCTTTCATAGCTTGAAGTATAATTTTTGGTGGATACTAATTCATTCCCTAGCAACCAATGAGAATATCCCAGCAACCGTTTTGCAAGAACTTTTTCTGTGCATCAGAACATCGTAGAGACATGGGGTTGGGCTCTTTTGACTCAACCATTTTTGCAAGAGCTTTTCTATGCATCAAAAATATGGAGAGACATGAGGGTGGGCTCTTTTGTCTCATAAAGCCCACTGTATGAGATCAGCTTTTTTGCTGATAATTTTTATATTCTTTCATCTGACATCATAAGGTTTCCTTAGGTTCTTTAAACTGCTCATCCAAACTCAAATGTGCTTCATTTTGTACCCTTTCGGCTTGACCCCGGTATTTCTACTTGCAGCTATATATTTTTTATTTATTTAGTGTTTAAGAAAAAAAATGTGATATTTTTGGTCTAAAAACTAGACTTATTTTCTTGGGTGGTTTTGCTCATCAGAAAAAGCATCTTAATTTAAGAATTTTTTGATATTTTTACTTAAAAACAAGACAAAAATACTAAGAATTTTTTTCTATACATTTTTTTTTCCAGTGTACAGATTATCTTTCAATTTTTTAATGCACCAATAAACAGGAAGGTAAATAAATCAAGGTTTTAATTTTATGCTAACATCAAAAGGTCACTTTATCATCTCTGTCTGACTAAACTGTGCTAAAAAAGTTGGACATCTAGATGTGTGTGTTTAACAACTTGACATCACATACAAGAGAAAATGACCTCAGATCTGTGATAAAGCGCTACAGATTCAGACCTAACTCTTTTAAAGCACGACTACGTCACTTTCCGTTCAAGTTACAGCCGGATGACTCTTGCATTGCAACGATCCAGCAAATCACTGGGAAAAAACATTCCCACACAATTCTCGAAATACAAAAATAGTGTACAAAGCAGATAAAATGCTATGTAATTGGCAAAGATGAAAAGCTAAGAAAGAGTTTGAGGTGCCCCGGGCGAAATGTAGCAAAACAAAAGATTTTCCCCCCGTTTAATTTTCAAGTCCTCTAGAGAAATGAGGCGGTAATTACTAATCTAGAGACTTATGACGCCTACCTAATTGCACTTTTTGCATAAAAATCCCTCAGCAAAAGAAACAAAAGAGTTCATCATAAAAATACGCGCCCAGCAGCTAGTCTTATATTTCATTACCTTTCTTTTGTCTTGTTCCTGCATCTCATTCCCGGTTATTAACGCCCCTCTTCTCCGTACAGCTTTACGTAAGATCTCAAATAAAGCAACCTTAGTGCCGCGAGCTACATGAGCTTGTATCTAATCAAATTTCCTTGGAAGCACTTTGCTTTGGAGTGCAAGGGCTTATCTGCTCAGAGATGACTTCAACTGATTATTAGATAAGAAGAGGTCTTTTTCTATTGACCCACAATGCCCTCTGTCATATATGCAACTCTTTCATTTCCTTGAAATAGTGAGAAGCAACTGTGTTTGTTTATTTTTAATGCCATTCTAGCATCATTGCAAAAACCGGATTATCCTTACACCAGTTCATCCATACATACGTTGGGGAGTCTCTGATTCACCTACCCTGGATGTTTTTGGCCTGTGGGAGGAGTAGCCCTAGCCGGGGCTCAAACCAGAAACCTTTTTGCTTTAAGGCAAAAGTGCGCCACTGGGCCAGGAGTTTCATAATCAAGGTCATGTGAATTTTTTAATTGTTTGTTGAAGGATGCGTGGGAGCTTGTCCGAAACACTTTTTATCGTCGTGTGAACAATTTGTTGTACAAACCTTAAGCAATTTCCTATGGTTAATCTCCGCCACTTAAAACGCTTCCAGACTCGCGGTGGAAACGCTTTTGTCGTTGCGCGCCTTGCTCTGCTAACCAGAAGGAAAACCGTAAAAGCAGCTTTATTTTCTCCTGTGCGGCCTCGGCAGAGCAAACACTATTAATTTGGAGAGCGTCAGACCATGAAGACAAAGAAATTAGCAAAATCACACTCATTTTCCCCTAGATTTAGGACAATCAGACTCTGCACAGTGGGGTTGGGTGTCTATTTTAAATTTGACTGGATTATTGAGGAGACAATTTTAACAGTGCTACAGTAAAAAAGTTATTTTACCAAACAATCTTGGTTCTCCTGTGGCATAATTGTGAAGAACCTTTGTGTAGCACCCTTATTTTTAAAGAATGCACCTCAAAAAGCATCAACGCCATGTGTCAGACAAATCAAGTACACTGTAAAGATATTCATAGCAACATATGTTTTTGTTTTACCTTAAAGGTGCAGTGTGTAATTTTTTTAAAGGATCTCTTGACATAAATGCAAAATATTATACAAAACTATATTATCAGTGGTGTATAAAGACCTTTCATAATGCACCGTTATGTTTTTATTATCTTACAATGAGATGTTTTTATCTACATACACCGAGGGTCCCCTTACATGGAAGTCGCCATTTTGTGCCGCCATGTTTCTACAGAAGCCCTTAACGGACAAACTTTTTTACTAGATTGTCTCTGATGATGACATGTTTGATTCACGTAGATTCTCTATGCGTTCCAAAAGCGAGGGGTGAGCAGTGGACTGAGCCGTTGGTTGCAATTTGCAACCTCACCACTAGATGCTGCAAAAATGTACACACTGCACCTTTAAAGGGATACTCCAGCCAAATATCAAAATTAGCCCATGATCACCCTCAAGCAATCTGAGATACATATGTCCATCATGTTTCAAATGAACACTTTAGTAAATGTCCAAGCTTTATAAGAACAGGTATAGAATAGGGAACAACTTTGACTTTAAACCCAAAAAAAGTGCATTCATCCTCCACAGGTAATCCACATGGCTCCAATGGGTTAATAAAAGTCTTCTGCAGGTAATTTGATGGGATTTTATTCAGATTTCAAACTTTATAAACTGTAATAATGTGAGTCCAAGATAGGACTGTTACCGGAACCTAGTAAGCAGTTTATCGTAGTAAGCGATGGTTGCCATAGGTATGTTGCGCAGGGACTCTCATAAATTGCGAGTCAAATATGGCGTTGTTACTAGAAGCTAGTTATTATAGTTTATTAAGTTTGAAATATGGGTATTTTTCTTACAATGTCACATCAATTAGACCGTTAATAACCACTTGGAGACGTGTGGATTACTTCTGTAAAGGATGGAAGCACTTTTTTGGGCTTCAAACTCATAAGTTGTGCCCTGATCAATGTTTTCCAAAATTATAAGCTTGGAAAAGCAAGGCCATTTCGTCTGAAGGATGATGGACATGTGAATCTCGGATTGCTTGAGGGTGAGGAAATCATGGGGTTTATTTGAAATCTTTTGACAGAAATGCAAAATAATATACAAACCTATATTATCAGGGGTGTATAAAGACCTTTCATAATGAACCGTTAAGTGTTTATTACCCTAGAACGAGACCTTTTTATCTACATACGCCGCGGGCCCACTTACATGGAAGTCGCCATTTTTCTACAGAAGCCCCTAAAGGACATTTTTTAACTAAGTTGTCACTGATGATGACATGTTTGTCCGGTGGCTGCTACCGTAGTTACTCTATGTGCTTCAAAACCGAGGGGTGAGCCGTGGACTAAGCCGTTGGTTGCAATTCGCAACCTCACCACTAGATGCCGCTAAAATTTACACATTGCACCTTTAAAATAGTACTTGCATTACCAATTTGATTCAACTTGCACGCAGCATTTTTTTTACAGTGGAGACTCGACGTTAGTCATTAGCATGTCGCTAAGCTAAGAATGATAAAAAAGTTTTTTTTTAGTCTTTATTGAAATGAATTACAAACATTTTTAGATATTTTTGTTATGTATTTATACATTGGGTGCCTCTCAATTGTTATTTGTGCATCCGGGTTTCGTTTCCTCTCGACCTTTCTTCGCAACTTAGCTCCACCCTCCTAGGATGCAAGCGAGGAAAGACACGAGGACGGAAGAGATTAAGTGAAATGATATATCCTCTCTCCTTACTCTTTGTATAAAGTTTATTCTCTGTTATCAAATTATCAAGTGCATTAAAAACCCCAAATATTTAATCAAATAAAGTTTAATACACTGCAAAAATTATTTTCAAGAAAAAATTCTTAGTATTTTTGTCTTGCTTTAAAAATATCTAAAAATTCTTAGATGAAGATGCTTTTTCTTGATGAGCGAAACGACCCAAGAAAATAAGTCTAGTTTTTAGACCAAAATATCAAATTTAAGTGATTTTGTGCATAAAACAAGGAAACAAATCTGCTAATGGGGTAAGTAAATAAATCTTGAAATTTTTTCTCTTAAACACCAAATTCAAGAAAAATTTTAAGAAAAAATTGCTTACCGTATTGGTAGATGATTTTTTTTTGCTTGTTTTATGCACAAAATCACTTACATTTGATATTTTTGGTTTAAAAACTAGACTTATTTTCTTGGGTCGTTTCGCTCATCAAGAAAAAGCATCTTAATTTAAGAATATTTAGATATTTTTACTGAAAACAAGACAAAAATAATACGATTATTTTTTCTAAAAAATAATTTTTTATTTAGGGGTGTTTAATGACGTGACGATGTGAGGGGGAGGAGATTTATACATGCGTCAGGTTTTGTTGATAATACACTTGCGTATAGGATACACTTGAGGAGACGAGGAAGCATATTGAGAAGCACCCGGTATTTGTTCAACGCGTTCATTGCAATGCATTATGGGATTTTTTTTTCCACATGCAATTCCATTTTAGGCTGCATCCCAAATGGCACATTTCATGTGGACTTACAATGGTGATGCGTGCTGGTGTCCCACTGGCATTTTAGGTTTGAAAAGGCTGCTTGGGGCGGCACAGCCCCCGGTTCAAGCCCCAGCTAGATCAGGTGGCCCTTTTGTGTGCATGGTAGTCTGGGTTGTCCGGTTTCCTCCCACAGTTCGGTTAATTGAAGATACCAAAATTGCCCCTTGCCCAACTTGTGCATAGATTAACCAGTTCTTGCCATGAATATAGATAGATGCTGGAATGGTGTGAAGAAAAAAGAAAGAAAGAAAGAAAGAAGAAAAGGGTGCCTCTGGGCTCCCCCTTTACAGTCAATATGTGCCCTTGGTGTGCACTTGTGTGAGTTTTGCAACAGAGTAACCTTTTAGGAAGCACGGAGTGTTTAGGGTGCCATTTGGTACAGGGCCTTAGATGTTGGGCAGTGGAAGGTACCTCAAAAAACAGCATAATACCAAACAGCCTTTAAGCTGTGACATCTTAAAATGATGCCTACGTATATACCTCGTAAGTTTTTATAGCTTTGTGTCAGCTTTCCTCTGTTAGATGTTAAACTTTGCTTTACATTCCTTAACCTTGTTCCCAAAATAATGCTTGGCCATTTAACTGTCAAATGCAAGCTGGTGTGACAAACTGAATCTATTGGCCTGCTCACTCCTTCAGACGTCTGAACGCTTTCTTACATTCTAATCAAACTTAGAAAACCCCCAGTCGTAAAACAATGAGAAACACACCATCAATTCTGTCGCTCGGAGGTGTGCAGTACACCCCGGAGTCCATAAAGACAGGCCTCAGACATCAAATTACAGGATTCAAGCTGCGCACCCAAATACTGCTTTTCATGTCGAAAGCATACGAATCACAACAACAAAAGAGAAAAATTTCTTCACTTTTGACATGGAACAAGATGAACCTATGTTACATAAAGTCCATAACGGAAAAAGATCTTCCCACGTTATTGAAAAATAGCTTATTAATATAAGCTGAACGAGATGTCTTTTCAGAACCAGCTTTAGCCATTTTAATTATTGTGTATAAAATATAAACACAATATGTTTAGTTTTTCATTTTTGCTGTATTTGATTCATTTATGTTGTCATTTCTGCTTCATAAGTTAAAGGGATGGTTCTCGGAAAAATAAAAAATCTCACTTTTTACTTAAACCTGTATAAATTACTTTGTAACAAACATTCTTTAAAATATCTAACTTTGTGTTTAGCCGAACAAAGCAGAGCATGGGCCCCATTGACTTCCAAAGTAGGAAAGTTATACTGTGGAAGTGAATGGTGCCCCTGATCAGTTTGGTTACAAACATTCTTCAAAATATCTTAATTTGTGATTAGCTAAACAAAGCAGATCAAGGGCTCCATTGACTTCCTTAGAAGAAGGAATAGTGTGGAAGTGAATGGTGCCCCTGATCAGTTTGGTTACAAATATTCTTCAAAATATCTTACTTTGTGATTAGCTAAACAAAGCAGATCAGGGGCACCTCTGACTTCCTTAGGAAAAGGAATACTGTGGAAGTGAATGGTGCCCCTGATCAGTTTGGTTACAAACATTCTTCAAAATATCTTAATTTGTGATTAGCTAAACAAAGCAGATCAGGGGCACCTTTGACTTCCTTAGGAAAAGGAATACTGTGGAAGTGAATGGTGCCCCTGATCAGTTTGGTTACAAACATTCTTCAAAATATCTTACTTTGTGTTTAGCCTTACAAAGCAGATCAGGGGCACCTTTGACTTCCTTAATAGAAGGAATACTCTGGAAGTGAATGGTGCCCCTGATCAGTTTGGTTACTTGACTTCCTTAGGAGAAGGAATACTGTGGAAGTGTATGGTGCCCCTGATCAGTTTGGTTACAAACATTATTCAAAATATCTTACTTTGTGTTTAGCTAAACAAAGCAGATCAGGGGCACCATTGACTTCCTTAGGAAAAGGAATACTGTGGAAGTGAATGGTGCCTCTGATCAGTTTGGTTACAAACATTATTCAAAATATCTTACTTTGTGTTTAGCTAAACAAAGCAGATCAGGGGCTCCACTGACTTCCTTAGAAGAAGGAATACTGTGGAAGTGAATGGTGCCTCTGATCAGTTTGGTTACAAACATTATACAAAATATCTTACTTTGTGTTTAGCTAAACAAAGCAGATCAGGGGCACCTTTGACTTCCTTGGGAAAATGAATACTGTGGAAGTGAATGGTGCCTCTGATCTGTTTGGTTACAAACATTCTTCAAAATATCTTAATTTGTGATTAGCTAAACAAAGCAGATCAGGGGCACCTTTGACTTCCTTAGGAAAAGGAATACTGTGGAAGTGAATGGTGCCCCTGATCAGTTTGGTTACAAACATTCTTCAAAATATCTTACTTTGTGTTTAGCCTTACAAAGCAGATCAGGGGCACCTTTGACTTCCTTAATAGAAGGAATACTCTGGAAGTGAATGGTGCCCCTGATCAGTTTGGTTACAAACATTCTTCAAAATATCTAACTTTGTGTTTAGCTAAACAAAGCAGATCAGGGGCTCCATTGACTTCCTTAGAAGAAGGAATAGTGTGGAAGTGAATGGTGACCCTGATCAGTTTGGTTACAAACATTTTTCAAAATATCTTACTTTGTGTTTAGCTAAACAAAGCAGATCAGGGGCACCTTTGACTCCATTAATAGAAGGAATACTCTAGAAGTGAATGGTGCCCCTGATCAGTTTGGTTACTTGACTTCCTCAGGAGAAGAAATAGTGTGGAAGTGAATGGTGCCCCTGATCAGTTTGGTTACAAACATTCTTCAAAATATCTTAATTTGTGATTAGCTAAACAAAGCAGATCAGGGGCACCTTTGACTCCATTAATAGAAGGAATACTCTGGAAGTGAATGGTGCCCCTGATCAGTTTGGTTACTTGACTTCCTCAGGAGAAGGAATACTGTGGAAGTAAATGGTGCCCCTGATCAGTTTGGTTACAAACATTCTTCAAAATATCTTACTTTGTGTTTAGTTAAACAAAGCAGATCATGGGCACCGTTGACTTACTTAGGAAAAGGAATACTGTGGAAGTGAATGGTGCCTCTGATCAGTTTGGTTACAAAGCAGATATTGGGCACCTTTGACTTCCTTAGGAGAAGGAATACTGTGGAAGTGAATGGTGCCTCTGATCTGTTTGGTTACAAACATTCTTCAAAATATCTTACTTTGTGTTTAGCTGAACAAAGCAGATCAGGGGCACCATTGACTTCCTTAGGAGAAGGAATTCTATGGAAGTGAATGGTGCCCCTGATCAGTTTGGTTACAAACATTCTTCAAAATATCTTACTTTGTGTTTAGCCAAACAAAGCAGATCAGGGGCACATCTGACTTCTTTAGGAAAAGAAATACTGTGGAAGTAAAAGGTGCCCCTGATCAGTTTGGTTACAAACTTTCTTCAAAATATCTTAATTTGTGTTTAGCTAAACAAAGCAGATCGGGGCACCATTGACTTCCTTAGGAGAATGAATACTGTGGAAGTGAATGGTGCCCCTGATCAGTTGGGTTACAAACATTCTTCAAAATATCTTACTTTGTGTTAAGTTAAACAAAGCAGATCAGGGGCACCATTGACTTCCTTAAGAGAAGTTATACTGTGGAAGTAAAAGGTGCCCCTGATCAGTTTGGTTACAAACATTCATCAAAATATATTACTTTGTGTTTAGCCGAACAAAGCAGATCAGGGACACCTTTGACTTCCTTAATAGAAGGAATAATCTGGAAGTGAATGGTGCCCCTGATCAGTTTGGTTAATTGACTTCCTTAGGATAAGGAATACTGTGGAAGTGAATGGTGCCCCTGATCAGTTTGGTTACAAACATTCTTCAATATATCTTACTTTGGGTTTAGCTGAACAAAGCAGATCAGGGGCACCATTGACTTCCTTAGGAAAAGGAATACTGTGGAAGTGAATGGTGCCCCTGATCAGTTTTGTTACAAACATTTTTCAAAATATCTTACTTTGTGTATAGCCAAACAAAGCAGATCAGGGGCACATCTGACTTCTTTAGGAAAATAAATACTGTGGAAGTAAAAGGTGCCCCTGATCAGTTTGGTTACAAACATTCTTCAAAATATCTTACTTTGTGTTAAGCTAAACAAAGCAGACCAGGGGCACCATTGACTTCCTTAGGAGAAGGAATACTATGGAAGTGAATGGTGCCCCAGATCAGTTTGGTTACAAATATTCTTCAAAATATCTTACTTTGTGTTTAGCTGACCAAAGCAGATCAGGGGCACCATTGACTTCCTTAGAAGAAGGAATTCTATGGAAGTGAATGGTGCCCCTGATCAGTTTGGTTACAAACCAAATTCTTCAAAAAATCTTCTGGGTTTAGCATAACAATTATTATGTTTTGATATAACTTGAGGGGGAGTAAATGACAGAATTTTAATTTTTGGTTGAAGTATCCCTTTAAGATAACATAACCGAGACTTAAAGGGGTAGTTCATTGAATATTCACTCTCATTTTGTTACAAACCTGTATAATTTTAACTCCTTTTTTCCCTTTTGCAGCACATAGGCTGTTGTACAAGCCAACATACTGCATATATTTATATATTGCACACATCATTTACTATTGATTTACTTTATACAGTATATAAGGAAATCAATAGTAAATGCATCATGGCTTATGCTCATAGATGAGTGAGGGGCATTTGAACCTGCAGTAAGGTCACAGTCATCCTACACCACCATTATACACGAGCAGTGCACTTAAATATAAATCCATTACACATAATAATTCAGTCTGTTCTTGCAAACAATAAATATGAAAAGCAACTGTTGTCTGTTTTTGGTTGTGAACCACACTTTTGGACATGCTACCATATTAATAAAGTATTTTTTATACACTCTCAGAAAAAGAAAAAAAAGCTGTCACTGAAACGGTATCCTTTTAAAGTCTGTAAAATATATAATTTAGGTACAAAAATGTATACATTTGAGTTACTAATATGCATTCTTTAGGAACAAAGATGTACCTTTTGAAAGGATATGACCCCAGTGACACCTTTGTACATTTTTAGGTGAATGTATGACAATATCATGCTATTATCATTCAACATTCTTTCTATACATGATAGTACTTTTTTGTTAGGGCTTCAAATTGTACATATACAATTGGCTTGTTATAAAGTTATAAGTTGAGCTATTATATGTTATAATATTGATTCTTAACATGCGACCTTGAACCACAAAACCAGTCATAAGTCGCACGGGTATTATTGTTTTTGTTTTTTAATGGCAAAAATTTATTAGGAATTTAGTAAATATCCTATTGTAAATATATCAGAAATATATTAACCATTAGAAATACGTGTTGCTAAAACTTTTATTTTACAACTTTAAAGGCGATTTTCTAAATATTTTTACCTTTTGACCATTAGATACAGATTTTCAGATAGTATTTTGGACAAATATTGTCCTATTTTAACAAACCAAACATCAATAGAAAGCTTAGATGATGAATACATCTCAATTTAAAAAATACTGATTCTTGTGACTGGTTTTATGGTCCAGGGTCACAGATTTTTATTTTCACTGTTTTTATGTTTTGTGATGCACTGTAAATAGTTGGATCAACTTCAAATATTACTTCAATAGGTAACACTTCAAATTTTCACCCAAACTGAAACAAAGGTTGAAAACTAAAAAAAAATTAATTTGAATTTTTTTTAAGTGTTACCAACTGAAGTAATATTTTAAGTTAATCCAACTTTTCACTTTTTACAGTGTAGTTGTTCACAAGTCTCCTGTTTGATCCAAGCCATTAAAATACTTTTCCAGCATTTTTTTGTATATTTAACCCCTTTCAAACAGTGAAAAAATATGACGTTGATATTCATCTTTTTACAAGACAACTGTGAGGGACTCGTATACTATTACACAAATGCAAACATTCACAGATGTTACATTAAGACCAATGTTGGTTGTAACTAGTTACTAAGCAATCAGTTACATTAATTGAATTACTTTTTCCTCAAAAAAGTAAAGTAAGGGATTACTCTTATGTGTCCGGTAATTTAATTACAGTTACTTCTTATGTAATTGAACTTAATACTGTGCATAGACTGTAGAACCATTATATATAATACAATAGTGGATTTAACATCAAAGCGTAAGGGGGTCGCACACCGGACGCTCAGCGCTGCGCCATTCTAAAAGAATTGAACACTTTGTTTTCTATGAGTATACGCACACCGGCCCCAACAGGTGGCGCCTGTCCGCGCCACCCAGCTACGACTCAGGAAGTTGCTTTAATCCCTGTCGCGCCACAGAGCACCACTCACATATTTTAACATTAAATAACATCATAAATGTCCCAAATCATTAACGATTAACATTGGCTGCTATCATATGTTTTGTATTTTGAGATAGACGCTATCTGACTAATGCTGCGTTTACACTAACCACGTTTCAGGCGTCAAAATCGTGTCTACCGCGCCTAGTTTGCCACTTGAACAGTTTGAATGCATTCGCACGTGTAGAGACAAGCATGTGACGCGCGTCTCTCCGCTTCTTGTGGGAAGGGCAAGTGCTATGTGGTTGTCTGTTTGCAAGATGACTGATGTTGATTGTGCATTTATCGAGAGAGTTACCGGTTTGTATTTGGTCACCTTACTATAGGGGGAAAATAAACGGCGCGGGTCGATAAACGTCATGTGACTCAAACGTCATGTGACGTCATGTCAACGCCTCCTCACATTGAGTTAACATTGAAATCACTCGCGCTTCATGCCTCTACCACCGTTGGTGTAAACGCAGCATTAGCTTGTGCTATTTAAAGTGCACCTCCGGTTTACGATACCTCCGAGTTGTCCTAGACACGACGCAACATTGCGCAGCGCGTCCGGTGTGCGACCCCCTTTAGTCTAATGTTAAAATTCATGTTTTTTATGTATTCTTCTCTCTTTAAATGGTGAGTTAATAAGAATAATGGTAACACTCTAGTGTAGTTTTCAATTCTCACTATTAACTGGTTGGTTGTTAGCATTAATATTACTGAGATATTGGCTGTTTATTAATACTTAAATAGCACATATTAATGCCTGATTCTGCAAAACCCTATTCTACATCCTTAATCCTACCAACACTTAAACTTAACAACTACTTTACTAAGCAGTAATTAGGACTGTATTGAGGCTAAAGTAGTTAATAGTTAGTTAATAGTGAGAATTGGACTTTGAAAAAAGTGTGACCAGAATAATTTCTGTACTTTTTTTATTTTTTCCATGCGTTTCAAGCCTATCTTTGTATCATTATTAATTTATTTCGAAATCCTATTTAGGAAATAAGTAATTAAATACTTTTTTTGAGAGAGTAATTTGTATAGTAATCTAATTACATGATTGATGATGTAATTAGTAACTGCTAATTACTGTTGGGTAAGTTACTCAAAAAAGTAACTGATTAAGACCCATGGGTATGTAAACTTTTGAACAGGATGATCAGTGTAAATTGTTATTGTGAACATTTGTTATGTGAATTACTGGTCTGGACAGGACAAAATTATTTTTATGATATTTCTAGTTTTACTAAATACTAAATACTTTGTACTAAATACAAAGATTTTGCAGATTCTGAAAACGTATGATCATATGAAAATGTGACATTGTGTGTGTTTTTGTCACCCAATCTGGAGCTTGCTGTCAAAATGCATCGTGGGATTTTCTTAGTGAATAATGCATGCAAATCTTGTAGTTATGGGCTATTTGCCAGTAACTTACTGTAGATTTAAACAGTACTGAACAAACTGTTGCCAGTAATGGCATAAATTTAAATCTACAGTAAGTTACTGTCAAACAGCTGTAATCTACAAAATTACTCAAAGTAATCAAAAGGTTTTGTGTCTCCTGCGGCTTTGAATGGGAACCGCAATGTACTAGCCCTGTGCCATTTGTGCCACACTCTTCATGATTGATCTTGTCATCAAATGTCACATTAAACTTCCGAAAACATA
This sequence comes from Paramisgurnus dabryanus, assembly GCF_030506205.2. Taxonomy (NCBI): domain Eukaryota; kingdom Metazoa; phylum Chordata; class Actinopteri; order Cypriniformes; family Cobitidae; genus Paramisgurnus; species Paramisgurnus dabryanus. The sequence continues at coordinate 6,171,188 of NC_133338.1, read as the reverse complement.
TAGCTAATATATACAAACATGAGGAAATGCTGTGCATTTGATTGGATACTTATGTATTACTGGTTTCCTCGTTCATAAGTCTCAAACCTTGTTTTATTAGTCAGCTACCAGCAGTGATATTAACATTATACGGTCCCCGAGGCTTACTGCAGCCATTCCAATAGTTTATCTTTCAGCAAACCACTCCAAGAGTTGCTATTTGATTTCAAAAAGCTTTCCAGGGACTTTAGGAGGTAATTTTAGGCACAATTAAGTTGTTAAAGTTGAAAGTGGTTGGATGTATAGGCTCAGTTTGGGGGACGCGAGACGATGCACGTTGACAGAAATCCCGGATGCTGGTTAGCAAGCAGGGGCGCACTGTCAGGTGCTAGAGTCAAATCAAATGAGAGCCGAGCCACTTCAGCACACAATGACAACCGCTGTCTCATGAATTAAATATGACCGCATGAAGAGTGAGAAAGGCCCGATGAAGACAAAGACGATCAATCCCTTCCTCTTTTACTTCTTTGTGGGCAACGAGGTTGAATGACAAACAAAACCATGGTGTTGACGCTTATCGGATGGCAGATGTGTGGCACGCACTGAAACAGCAGTCTGGAGCAGACACGCTCCAAACTCAAAAGGCTCAAGTCAGTGATTTAAAAATAGATAAAGACCTTCTTCCTACAAAAACATCAGCGTCACGTCCAGCTCGGGCTGCTGGGACACACGGCCACATTTTCTCCCAATCTCAGTTTCCTCCTCAGATCCAGCAGTGGGGGCGGTGGGATGGGAACATGATGCCACTGGAGAGGATGGAGGTTTTTTATTCCCGATATTCTGGATTTTTCCTGGATCCTGACACTTACAAAATAACATCCGGTCTGTGCTAAAACTTATAAGAATCTAGTGCGAATTACAGTTGCTTGGTAGAGTTTTCGAGATTTTTCCGAAAACTATTTTTAATGTAATATTTCCAGATTTAGTGACATGGTAGTAAGAAAAATAGTCAAATAATGTTCTATACTCTCAGTACTCTTTTTAAAAGTACACCTTGTGCATTAAGTTTTCATATTAGCACAGGTATATTTGTAGCAATAGCCAACAATACATTGTATATGGGTTTAAATTATAATATTTTTTTAATTAAAATATTTTAATATTTCGATTTTTGGCACATCCAGATTTTAGTTGAATCTCAGCCAAATATATTAATCTAAATTTTAAAAATGGACCCTTATGATTGGTTTTGTGGTCCAGGGTCACACATTGTCACTGAATGTAGATATCTGTATCTAAATGGCACATTTTAGGACCTGTTGTGTATGTTTTATGATGTAGTTTTGTTCTTTGTAATGTGAAACTATTTTGTGTCTTTTATAACTTAATCACTAAACCAGACAAGTGGTTTTAAATGGTATTTTCCCCCAGTTTTTATTACATCATCCAAATGTTCAGATCGACATTAAAGTATTAGCCTTAAAGGGACAGTTCACCCAAAATTAAAAAATTGTGTCATCATTTACTCACCCTTATGTGGTCGGTTTGGTTACAAACATTCCTCAAAATTTCTTCCTTTGTGTTCATCAAAACAAAGAAATGTATACAGGTTTGTATCAACATCAGAATGAGTAAATGATGACAGAATTGTCATTTTTGGGTATATATATATATCCAGGTGGCATAATTTATTGGTTCCCATCACCATGAAGGCAAAGACTCTTTGTAAACACTCCATTTTAGCTAAAGCACCCGCCACTACTGAACCAAAAATGAACCCTGCACCACCAACCCAGTACTCACGCCAATACATAATGCATAAACACTAGCATGTACAGGTCTGATGAAATCTTTGCTTGTATTTGTATTTGTTAAGAAGTCAAACTGTGAATCTAGCACAGGGCATGTGTTCTGAATTTAGCTCGAGTACTGCGAACACAGAAATTGTTTCCTAATATTATGGTTTATGAGTGCCAGAATTTTGTATGTTTCCATTTTAAACCGATCATTAAAGCCTGCCGCTGGTGCATTTATTATCTAGAACCAGGAAATATTCAAAAGTCAGTCTTTCCACACAAAAAACACCAGACGGCAAATCCTGCTTCGAGGAAGAAATGATAAACCCATGATTCAGAAATTGGAAAACGACTAATATTAGTATAACCTTTAACCTTAATGAGTGGAAGCAGAAATATTGATAGCAACACTGAACACTTAGATATTATGCAATAAACAAAATCTTCCTCAATTTTTTTCCTTGTGAAAACAATAAGGTGCAGCTATTTTAATGAGCCTTTTAGTTTAATAAGACAACAGATATGAACTGTGTAAACCAGACACAGCATTTCCCCAGGCTGTCGTGAGACTCAACGCATGACGCTGTGTTTTGAAAGCAAGCACCGTCTCTCTCATTTATTGTGCAACCTGGCATCCCAAGAAACTTTCCACCAAAAACGAACCACATAAACCGTAAACACAGGACAGAATGTCATAATAAGGCAAGCAACACGCCTCTTTCATGTACCATTTTATTGTACTTATATAGAAATACTTAAAAAAACATGAAGTAGCACCATTACTTAAGTTTTACTTTATCATGTAGAACTTTAAATGTCAGAAAAATAAAACTCTTGATACATTTTTCAAATCTTGTTTCAGCAAATATAATATTAGTATTTGACCATGAGGTTAAAGGCCTTTTATCATAAAATAAAATATACTTTGTTTTTAAACTTTGCTCAATAAAGTACATATACGCTCAAGTAACTTCACCTACATATACATAAACAAGTGGTAAACAAACGTATTAAAATAGAAATCCTAAACGTATAGTGGCGCAACAGAACTCTGTGATACCCACTGGAATCTAATTCATACAAATTTTTAGAAAGCTTAAACGGTTCCTTTTGTCCGAACGTACTAAGTTTCGACATTTCGTAATAATATAGAATAAAATATGCTTTATATTACTGAATAGAAAATATGCTGGGTGAAACAGATCCAAAAGACATTTTGTTTTAGTTTTTTGCTGCTGAACCTAGAAACCCTCCATATCCCAACAGAATACTGTTCAATGCGAATACACATTTTGTGGTCTGAATTGCCATCCACGTTTCGAGAGTGATATTAAAATAATACAGTGTTCGTTGCCGTTAAGGCCACACTAAAAAATTAAAAGATATTTGAACCCAGCTACAAAAAAGTTCACTGAACTTAAATTAAAATATTTGTAAACATCTTTGCAATACGAAATATAATCTTTCAAGTCAAAAAAGAATAAAATACTTCAATCTGTAGTAATGTCATCATGAATATTTAAAACTTGTGGAATTTCTTGTTTATCTATACATATATATGTAGGATATGTTGCCGTTCTCTCCCTCGCGTAAGTTTGATCGTAAGCTGCAGTATCGTCACCGCGTCACTAAGTCTTTGTTTCTGCCAGAAGAGATTTCAGAACCCTTAATACATTCCATCAGAGCCATCGAAAGGCTCGTTTTTGCTAACAGTCGACAAACTGACTATGGTACCGCTGCTGTCCTTAACGTAACTTCATTAACGTTTGCGTACAGTTTACTAAAACTATTGATTACTAGGCTTTAATATTTTAAACATGCATTAGATGTTGAAAATATTTGTTGTCCCGAGCTACAGTACATTATAAACAATTACACCGGAGCCCTGGAATGGCTGTCCCTTTTTGGATACTGCAGCTCTACATACATATGTATATACACGTATAATAACACACGTTATTAGGATTTCATAAAGCCGCGAGAGCCGTTGTAGTCGAGGGGGCGTGTCCTTGCAGTTTACGAAAATATACGTATAGCCTGAGTAACTGCAGCGTGGCAGACGGGGCATTTGGGCTCGTTTCTCTCGCAGATGCGGTTGGCACACTCCATGCAGAAGAGGTTGTGGCCGCAGGGCACCAGGGCCGCGATCACCTCGCTTTCGAAGCACACCGAGCAGTCCCGGCTGCCCTTGCGGCTTGTCCCGGACGAGGAGGAAGAGGAGGAAGAAGAGGACGAAGAGATGGACGAGTCAGAGGGCACGCTGGAGTGATGGGATCCTGTGAGGGCTGCTATGCCGTTGGACAGCCCGTTGGGGGAGTAGCTGGGGAAGCTGAGGGTGCCCCCGCCCGGGTCGCTGCGCACCCGGCGCGCCAGTGGGTGATCCACAACACCGTTGGTTTGGTGCAAGGGCGGGGACAACCTGGGTTGACTGGTGCATCCCACCCCGTTGGCTCTCCGCTGGCTGGCTAACAACCCATTGGCATTCGTGGAAGCATTGGCAGAGAAAATGGCCGACGAGTTGGCGGTGCCGTTGGCGGTAGTTATACCGCGTTCGTACTGCGACCACAACAGGCCTGGAGGCGCAGGAGTGGGGTCAAATCCCGGCGAGGTCTCGAAGGTCAGCTCAGTGCAATCGGGCGAGATCACATCGCCGCTGTAGACAAATCCATTGGCGTTGCCGTTAATGTTGATGTTGTTGTTATTGTTGTTGCCATTGCTGGAGGCAGTGTAGCTGAGGGCGGGGCTGGGCGGGCTGTAATCGGCCATCCGGGAGCTGCTGTTGTTCCCGCCAAAGTAGGAATCGGTAGAGGCACTCCCCAGAGAACTGGAGCTGTCGTTGCGGTAGTTGGAGAAAGGCTTGCGACCGGAGGTGGGCGTGGCGCTGGAGTTGGGCTTGCTCCACAGACTGGCGTTCCCATGCAGGTCGAAACCTACATCTGTGCCGTTGGCGTGGAAATCGTTCTCGTCTGTGAATTCAATGAGGCCACCCGTGCGCATGGCGATGTGTGCTTCGATTTCCTCCCTGGCCCGGTCCACGTTCTCAGGCATGCCAGTTACTTCGAAAACGGGCTCTTTGTCCCGGCTGGGCGTGACTATGTAGGTATGCGTCTGCTGCTGAATGCGCTTGATGGTAGCTCCCTTGGGTCCGACTACCAGACCCACCACCCGGTAGGGCACCCGCACCTGAATGGTGGTCTGACCGGGCAGATTGGGCGGACCCGGCACCGCTGCGGTCCCGTTCGGGCTGCTGTTTTTGTTCCGTGAGGCTCTAATCATGGAGAAGTGCTCGGCAGCGGAGATGATTTCCCTCCTAGCCATGGCTACGTCCTCCCGCCTGCCCGTTACAACAAAGACTGGCTCCTCTCCCCGCACTGGTGTTTTGATATACGTATTGGTCTTTGCTCTCAGGGCTTTAATTTTGCAACCTACAATTGCAAGAAATCAAAAGAAAAAAAAATAAGTCAAACAGATATTCACATTCAAAACAAAAACCTTAGATGCTGGCATGCGTTCATCTACAAGCAGGCGGATGCTTTCGAGGCAAGTGCAATAACATAGTCTAGGGGACAACAAATTACTCTTTTTTTTTTTTTTGCTCTCGCTTTTCTTTGGTGCGGCATAAATTCAAACCACATGCTCGGCTACTTGACATACAGGGTCAAAAATAGCACGGGGAAAAAACGCATGCTGAATTCTGAATTTTCCATAGCTTTGAAAAACAGGAGTTTAACCCAACAAAACGCATTAATCATGCTGTCAACAAACTTGATGTTAACCATTATACGTCTCAAACAACCCATTCCACATGTTTACACTTCTAGCTCTAGATAATAATGCTGACTCTTTTCTGGTTAACCAAGTGTATTCCCAACATACAGGGAGCAGGGAGTGTAAACAAAGCCCGTGGAGACAAAGAAATACGCATTCACTTAAGGAAACGGCACTTGATCATAGACAAAAGGGAACCTGTGTATATAACAAGATGATATGGATAAGCTCGTAGACATTTGCTTGTGCTGTAACTACTCTTGCTTTTGTTTTGCCGAGGGCAGTGCAGCTGTAAATAGGCTATAACCCACATTACGTTGCCTGTATAACGCACATGCATCACGTACGTGACAATAACATTTACAGTAACATCATGTATGCCGCCACATGCGTATGCAAACAAGCCAATTTAGTAACCGATTATTACCTTGCCTCCCGACGATCTCGGCAACATGCTCCGAACTGGGAACGGGGACGCATTCGGTCATGTTCACGCTCTTTTTCCTGGGCTCGTTGTCGTACAGGGAATTTTCATCGTTATCCAGACCGCCGAGGAAAGAGAGCTGGTCCAGCGCGATCTGCAGGGCTCTTTGGTCGTCCAGGGCGTCCCCCTGCCCGCCGCTGCCGTTCCGCTCCATGTCGGCGAACAGCGAACTGGGCATCTTGGATGGGTCTCGAAACAAAGAGGGGAACACTTACGGAAGGAGGGTGGGATTGAGCCGGGAAGGGTCCGTTTGAAAGTCCCACCCGGTGCGAAATCAGCGCTTTGTCCGTTTCCGCGGCCAGACAGTAATAAAAAAGAAATCAGTGCAAAATCCCGAAGCGCGTCGTCCGGACGGACGCGTTATTCCCGGAGAGTTATTGGAATGCCGGCGGTGGCGATAATATTCCCCTTCGTGCGCGTACCCCTCCCTTGCAGCTCGTGCACTCGCTGGCTCACTCACTCAGCTCTTTTCTGTTTGCCGTCTGACTAGCCGCAGCCAGACGCGGCACTACCGGGGAATATGTCCGCATGACGTCACCCCCGGACGGTCGGGGCAGGGACGGTGCGGCGCTGGCTTTCGATTAGCATACGGCGCGCTGATTGGACGGTTCCTAGATGGAAGGGGAGGTGACCGAGTTCAGGCGCGGCCCGCCCTTTTCTTTTTGTGGTCTCATTACAAAACAACATAACGCTTTTAATGCGAATTCAAGTTGTTTGTGGTGTTTTTTACTGACACACTAGGTAAGTTATGCGTTAATATTAGAATAACTGGTTTATGTAACTATTACGTCTATTTTTGAGGGACATTGTTTGTCAAGCATTGTCCTGACTGAGCCTTTTGTGTGGTCCTGGTTTAGCCCCTTGCAAAAATGATTCAAATAGTTGCTCTTCAGGTTGTGGTGAATGACATTTGAATATAAATCTTGAGTTTTTTTGTCAATTTCTGCATGATGTTTACATATAGGTTAACCGTCACCTCATGTGGCTTTAATGGTATTCAACCCCTAAATAACAATAAAATTTATTTAGACTAGTAATATTATAAGGCTTAAAACATTAAATTAATCCCAAAGCCAATGCATAATACACCAAATATTGGTAAATTGTGTGTAAAAAAATGTATAAGTTAACTTTAGGGTATGGATGTCAAACTCCATTGTCTCAACCCAAATTGTTTTACATCACATGCAACAACCACATCATTCAACGTTGACAAACCCATATCAGTCAACCACTAATTTTGCAAACCAGTCTTTTTTTATTTAATATTAACATATTTAGTGACCTCAACATGTGCGGTTCAAAAGCTTTCAACATGCCAAGACATGCTTGCTCTGTTTTGTCTGCTGCTCTCTCGCTCGCTCTCTCCCTCTCTCTCTCTCTCTTTCTGTGTCTGAAATGCATTTGGCATTCATTCACATTTCGGTTACAGCACATGAACTGCCAGATTAGTATAATTTTATGCATTTATTCAAATAACCACACGCTCCCATGCTGTCCAAATGACACCGGCATTGAGAAAGTAAAAGGTAAATGCGTTAAAACATCCCATTTCCTTGAGATGGCAGCCTGTTTACACACCTCGATCAGTAACAGCTTGCCAAAACATACACACAGTTTCAAATAAAAATGCAAGAAATGCAAAAGCTGAAACATTACCCTTTTTTTAAACCCAAATATGAACAAGTTGTCGTCATACAGTCTCATGTTTTGTAATGCTAAAACCAATGCGAGCTTCGCAATCACCAACAATTCCTTATTATTTTGCATCCCATTTCCGATCGATGTTTATGTCCCATCCACCGATATTGCCACATACGCAGTTAATGGCCAGTTAGCCATTAACAATACTTTCAAGCACTCTGCCATCAGCCGGTACACTATGTTAAAGAGCGTGATGAAAGTGCTTATTGGTGATCTCCCAATGGATCCCAACACATCTACAAGCAAATGCGCCTTTTGTGGCCCGAGCGGGAAGATTGGGCGGGGGCAGGGAGATCTGCTTCTTTTTACACAAAGAAATTTTTAAACCAATTCAGGGGCATTGAATCGAGAAGCACTTTCATTGTCACCCCACTCCTGGGGAACAATAGGTATGCTAATATTAACTGCCCCCAAATCTGTGAATGTGAGCCAGAGGCTTTTTTTGTTCATATTCACCTCTTTTTTTTGGTAGCCCCCCCCAACCAACCCACACACCTTTTTTTAATCCAGTACTAGCTAGCTCACAATCAAAGCTCAAAAGCTGCATTGAGGAACATCTGGAGGGGGGAAGCATGAAGAAGCCACAAGTACTAAGAAATTTGTTTAAGCTGATTTGTAATTTGCATAGTTACACATCATGCTCCTTTTTATACAAACGTATAAAAATGCTTGAGCACTATTTAATATGCACATGCATTGGATACACAATGGAAAATATTTGACTTGCATGTCCAACGGCGAACTCATTCACAGATTTTGGAGAACAAAGAGTGTGCAGCAGCCTCTGTATAGGTGCTGGCTTCCTTTCTTTTTACACACGTGCATGTGCAAAGCCACACCGTCTAAAAACCACTAGCTTTTCTATCCAGATCTGTTTCAGAGATGTGGCTATGATGGACGTGTGATCTCTGCTGTCCAGATGGAGTGACAGACGGAAGATCAAGCATGTCTTTTCCTTCAAGTCTTTCCTTAAGACTGCTCACACATTTTATTACATCCTTAAAAGTAAGAAAACTTATTAAACAAAAGGTGTGGTGGTGGGATTTTGGGCTTATGAAATTTTATGACCGGATAGTCTTATGAATACAATTTATATAAAAGAGAAAAACAGGCAATGTTGGTTGTGATTCCAGAGACATCGGTGGTTTAAAAATGAGGTGTGAGCATTTCACACAGAGCTAAATGCTAAACTGAACACGACCTGAACTTCCATTTCCAGGAAAAGATTCTTGCTAAAACCGTACCTACATTGGAAATTTAAAGGCTTTTGTAGGAGCAGCATGAGGTAGTCAATCAATATAATGTGTCAATTATATCAAAAAGCAAGGTATTACGAATACAGACCTTTGCATTTCAGGTTTTTCTTCTAGACAAATATCATTCTTTCAAACAATGATTAGCCTCTGCAGTTAATTAATTTCAACATGAAATCATGTTTTTATACACGTATTAACTTGAAGAGTTCAGATGCAGAACCCACTAAGTGCACACGACATGTTTTCTTGCAAATGAAGATTATTTTGCAGGCTCTTATGTTAAAGCCCGATTTATAGTCGTGCGTAGGTTCTACGCCGTAGCACAAAAATTGCTGCAAAAGACGCATTCCAACAGGTTTTATCGTAGTTTTATCCAACTCCATTGACTTGTATTAGATGTGCTGTGAGGTACGGTATTATTCCGCGCCGGGAACTTTGTTTCTATTCTTGCAATTGGCAAAGGCGGATTATCGCCACCAACTGGGCTGGAGTGTTTATTATTCAAGCTCTCAACGGAAGAATATACGGGTGTGAGGCATTTGGAAAAATAGGTCCACAAGTTTACAACGAATGCTAAAACACCTGTTGGAAAGCATCGTTTGCAGCGATTTTTGTGTGAGCATATCTGACCACTCGGTGAGTTTCACGTCTTTGTGAATGAAAGTTTAATGCATTTTAGGAAGGATTGTTCCTGTGCACCTATAAAGCCGTTATAGGGGTGGGAGGTGAAAAACAAAAACCCGAATATTCTCGGGGCAGCCGCATAAGTCGAAATTTCAGTCAAAACCGTTCTATTTAATCATAAACAATCTGAAAACAGGGCTTTAAGTGTAAAATACCGAACTTGTCCTTTAATGGTAATGAAAGGGTTATTAGGCTGCGTAAACACCAAAAACATAGCATTGCGTTTTTCGCTTTAGATTACTTGCAGGATTTAATGGGGCATACACACTAAACGCAATTTCAACGATTTGCACGAGTAGATTACATACAATATAATACAATAGATTACATACAAAAAGTCAATGCAAAGACGCGATCATATGTGTCCTATCGCGGGGCAATGCGAATGATGCAATAAAGCATGCACTATTCACCTCAAACGTGAATAGCACGTAGGCGTCTTTGCCTAAGTTGAAAATATTCCACTCAAGCAAAAAATGTGCACGACAGGAAGTTAAATCCCGCAAGTAATCTAGAGCGAGAAACGAGATGCCCCGCGTTTGGTGTGTACGTAGCATAACTTTGCATCATGCGAATTTTCCGCTTTAGTTAAATATTCTCAATTTGCGTGGCAGATGCGCTGAAGGCGCCCTGTGCAAATTCATGTCTATTTGTGTGGTTGCATTAGCTACGTTTACATCACATGATTATCAAGCAGCAGCAAAAACACCCATTCACGTGTGCGCAAAAAACGTGTTTGACTTCACGCGGTGTTGCAGAGATCGTCCGAGAGAGTGAGTTCAAAGTCCACAGTTTTCCTTTGTACTGTATCGCTCCAGCGGCGGTGTGCAGCACCATGCGCGTTTGTCAGGCCCGGATTGGCCATAGGGAGAACCGGGAGGATTCCCGGTGGGCCGGTCTGTTTTTTTTTTGGCCACGAGGGCTGGTGTTGTCATGCCACCGGGATGACGCGTATTTGCGGGTGAGAGATGTCCCCGCCGCTTTATGCACAAGTTGATTGTGTCCCGAGTCCCGACCACTTATTGGAAGAATTCTTGCATTAGGGTTCATTGACATCTAAAACGCATGGGAAACGCAGGACGTGCCGCTGTCTTCTGGTTTTTAAAGCGCTTACTTGAACACGAGATTTGTTTCAGACGCGTCTATATTGAGTGCGCTTGCCGGCGCGCGTCTATATTTAAAATAAACTTGAGCGCGTCTTTTGAGTGCGCTTGCCGGCCGCGCGTCTATATTTTAAATAAACTTCAGCGCGTCTTTTGAGTGCGCTTGCCGGGCGCGCGTCTATACTTTAAATAAACTTGAGCGCGTCTTTTGAGTGCGCTTGCCGGCCGCGCGTCTATATTTTAAATAAACTTGAGCGCGTCTTAATACAAACGGGCTGGCCTCTAAAAGGAAAAGAATTTACAAAACGTATTTTTTATCCAAGTCATAGATCAATTCTCTATGAATAGTCATTATTCATCGTTTATTGCGAGGAACAAAAATCTATTTGATGCAAAACTCATTAGTTTATTTGAAAAAAGTATATCCATGATGTTTTCTTTTTTTTTAACACAATGTAGGCCTACGTTATTTAGCAATAGACATGATCTAAGTACTAAAAAAATAAGATACAGATTTTTTCCATTTGTTTCCAATGCATACTTGATAAATCTTGCTTGTGTATTGTATATCAGGGGTTTCCAAACGTTATCAACCCAACAGTTAATCTCAAGACTCACCATTTTTTAGAAATAGAAATATAGAGGAAAACACAAACACATTTGTTTCCTTTAGTTTTTGAATAAGTTTACTTTAGTAATATTATGGTCTTATGGTAGGGCTGCATGATTATGGCAAAAATTATAATTGTTTACTGCTTTTGCACGGAATATGAAATTATATATTTGAAGAATACAGTGAATTGCAAGGCTGCAGAAAACAGTGCACTACTGCAGACTTATACTACTGAGGGTTTAAAGATATTATTTTTTAATAGTCAGTCGTGAACTAAAGTGGGCCGGTCTAAGGCATGAAACTCCAGGGCTGAAAATGAGTCCCACTCCGGCCCTGGCGTTTGTGGATCGGAGTATAAATTATGGACTGACCGGACAACGCGGTCTCGTATCACTTCACAAAAAAATTGGATAAAGATTGGATAAGGCAATTATATGTCATTGCACACTCCAGTCCAGTAGGTGGGAAAATGCAACTTTAAGTGGGTTTGCCAACTGGTATTAAAAAAGAAAAGAAGAAGAAGAAGATTAGACATGGGCAGAGTTTAAGGGTTGCGTTCCACTCCAGTTTTAGACACGCACTCGCAAACTTCCCTAAACACTTCCCCTCAGGGAATCCCTGTCGCCATTTTGAAGTGCGTTCCACTTCGTCAAGTGGACGAGGGAAGTTTGTATGGACAGACCCTCGCTCCCTCGATTTTGACCGAGGGAGCGAGTCTACTTCATATATGTACACTTCAGGCAGCTCCATATCCCACAATGCATCACGATTGTGACGTCACTTCAGCAACTCGCACTTTGCACATGGAGGTGGCGGTGTCCACTTTCCATGTGATCAAGGGCTTAGGGCGATCCATTTGAACCTACTTCAAGTGTTTCAGCAGTAGTGGGCACTCGTACAATGTAAGCAATGACGTACATCCGAGTGAACGAGAATGAGGGAAGTTAGCGAGGGAAGGTCATAATAAAACTAACTGGAACGCAGGGTCAGTTATCAATTGGTTTATCAATAAAAGTGTTTACATGTCATTTTGAGCTGATTACAAAAGGTAAAACCACCCCTCTCAAGAGGATTAGATTTTTTTATTTTTAATATTTATATTCGCTTTTGGTCTGTATGCAGCATTAGTCATAGTAAATAAATTGTCTCATTTTCACAAAATTTGTATTTGACCATCTTTTGCAGCAAAATCCTTTAAGTTCATGCGGGCATTTTGAGCAAAAACCTCCACTTTAAAAAAATCTAATTCTTTGGACAAGACAAAGTAAACAGTTGATGCAATTAGAAGCATTGCAAATGATGAAAGTCAGAATTAAACATTTGGGTTGTATTCACAAGGGACACAAGTTTGAATGAGATCCAAGGCCGGTTCACATTCGTCTTCCGTGCACTTTGAGGATTTTACAAAAAAGTCCACATGCCGTTTCACGGATTCTGACAACTAAGGGTGTTTTCACACCTAGTTCGTTTGAGCCCTCCAAACGCTCTCAGAGCAGTTCAGGGTGTATATGTGAACAAACCAAGTGATCTCAGACCCCCCTAAAAGGACCCAAAAGCGAACTGAACTCAGACCACGTCTGGAGGTGGTCTGAGTACGGTTCGCTTTTGGGTCCTTTTGTAGTTCGATTTCTTTTTGATATGTGAAATCAATGAGGTCCCGGTCCGTTTCGCGTGTGGTTTTGACATTGTATCAAAATAAACTGCTGCACAGAAAGCTGGGGTCTGAGTTCTTATGAAGTTGTGATGTGAACAAGAAAGGGTCTGAGATCACTTTAGTTCTGAAGAGGACTAAAAAAAGAACTGGGTCCTCTTTTGACTCCACTATATTGTGAACACCAAAAGGACTGAGGTCACATTCGGCTAGTTCCTTTTCTGGTTCACTTTAAGTGAACTCGGTTTGGTTCTTTTAAAATAAACTATATGTGAAAACACCCTAAGCGGTGCATGCCGAGAGAATTTGGTTAATATCATTACCTAATTTTTGATGAGGTGGCATTTAGCTGCTTTTGCAACTGAGCTCTTTAATAGTTTTCATATCGCATTCTTCCAAAGTTTACTAAACCGTCTAAGCCATGCTTTTAACATTTGCATATTTCTTCTAAGGAATTTTAGAAGAAACATCTGAAACATATTTTTACCAAGACGGAACGCCATTAAGACTGAGTAATGAAAGATCAACCTTTGAGGAATAAAATCTCCCCTGAGCATCTTAAAGTATTTCCTTATGACCATCACCTTGATCAAACAGGGTTTTGTGTACATTCCTGTAAGTGGTTTGTCTGTCTCACTCAGTGCATTTAAGATTACAATACTTGGCAAAGGAATGGTCATCTTCGGCCAACACAAACAAAAGGAGCACAGACGTATACAGTGGAAATAACCTGGGTCGTCTGGTGGTATCCCTTCAGTTCTGCATTTAATCCACACAATATTTGCTGTCTTGCTTTATGAGTTAACCAGCTGCTTAACTGCGATTACCCGGCTGCTCTTTAATGAGAAGAAGAGGGGCTTAGCTTGGCATGACCCAGACCTGTCTGAGTGCAGTATGGCCGTGAACTAACTAATAAGCTAGCCATCGGTCTCTGCCGCCTGGGTGGAAAAAGAGTCCGAGGCGGGGGGATCGCATAGGCAGAAATTAGAGTAGTACCAGAGAGGAGAGGTCACAGGAAACGCTTTCGATGACCGACTCTGAGATCATCTGTTTTTTTCTATGAGTTCTTTTGTTTGCGCATTTGTTTGCAGGAAGAATCCACATTTGATGTCATTCCAGACTGATCCTGCTTATATGTGGATTTATTGAACACTACATAACAACCACACCCCTCCTTCTCTCCGCACCGACGGGCGCAGCAAATATGGATGCTTGGCAGTATTGCGTAATGTTTTTACGGCTTCACATCACTGCAGCTTATGACTGCAGAAAAACCTGCTTCTTCTGTTACGGCTAGATATCATTAACCAAACAGGGCTGCAGCTGACCCATTAGCATCCCATAATGTAATTCCTGAAAGCAACCGTTGGTACGAATCTGCATCAGCTAGGCATGTCTGCGTGTGTGGAGAAAGGTAAAGTAGGGCAGTGCTGCAGTGGTGCAGTGTGTGCGTGTGTGTTTGCATTGGCCCATCCCTTCGCAGACTGCTACCCGCACTGACACACTGAACTCGAGTGCCACTGATTCGCCTCCTCCCATTGGCTGCCTGCCAGACGCTTGGAGAAGGAGCATGCAGCAGAGCAGGACAGCTGGAGCTGCTTCCCCACAATGCACTACTCCCCCTTTTACACCCAGTCCCTCCTAATCCATCCTGCCACTGCTCTCTGCACCTCCCTCACACCCTTCTGATGCTGTGTGACCCTCTTTGAATAACTGTGTCTGACTATTCTCAGCTTGTCAGAAGAGGGAAAGCCTGTGCCTTTCGCTAAAATAATAAACAATAGGAGCAAAAAGCACAGGCTCAGTCCATATTTACTCTTCTGGATCTGTGGTAGCACCAGTACCAGATGGATATGAGGAATGGAGCGGTACAGTGGCAGTGCCCAGGTGCATGCTGGTTAATCGCTCCACTGATAAGCAAAGTGAAGCTGTGATGCTTATGGAGGTAGGCCAACCGTGGCAACTTCTGGTGCCCAGATGGGATGGGATTAGTGACAAAAGGCACCAACTCAGCTCCAAACAACATGAGGTTTCCGGTAAAGTTCAGACATCTCAGATTTGATCAGTTTACAAAAGCAGTTTACAACAGGCCTGACCAATCGCCTTAAATAAAGCACAAGGAAGGAAGTGATGGAGTGGCTGTCAGATACAAATGGCACTAAAGTTCGTCAAAAACACACCACAGGTAGAAGATCTTAGATCGTAACCAAATTAAATCCACACAGAACATACAAATAGCCCAGTGTTCATGATAAAGGTGCTGTACAGTAAGTGATTTCTGCCATTTTGTTATAACATGAACCACACCTCTTCTAAAACCCGCCCCCAAAATATGCCAGCAAAACAGATGTCAGTAAGCTTAAACGTGGTTCTGGCCAGAGGGGATACAGCTAAGGCCAAATCTAGCAAGATGTTTGGTTTAGGGTTAGGTGGCTTTCCTAAGTTTGCCAAGTGGTTGATGTCCTCAGGGCAACATTTTGTTTAATTATGCTTTAACATTTTAAGCAACCAATAAGATTTCAGAAATAAGTTTACAGTTTGTTTTAAGTTTAAGCTTACAACCAGGATTAGCTGCTTTTAGATAATTGTTTTTCACTTATCATTTCCCTCTGATTTCAGGGTTCAGTTTTGGTTAAGGTTTAAATTTTATTTACAAAAATGTTGTCCTTGGGTCAACACAATATGTTGCCCTGAGGACATCTTTCACTTGGCAAAATCAGGTCAAGCAGGGTTAGGTTTGGGAGTAGGCTTAGGACAGGGGTGTCCAATCCTGATCCTGGAGGGCCGGTGTGTCTGCAGAGTTTTATTCCAACCCTAATCAAACAAACCTGATCCAGCTAATCAAGGTCTAACTAGGCAGACTAGATACTTTGAGGCAGGTGTGTTGAGGGAAGTTTTAGCTTAACTCTGCAGGACACAGGCCCTCCAGGACCGACTTTGGACACCCCTGGCTTAGGACGAAAAGCAGCAGTTCTGGGTAGATGAGATACGGCTACGACCTCAATCCTGTGAAATGTTGGGTTTAAGGGAGGGATGGGCATTCCTGGTCCTATAGGGCCACTGTCCTGCAAAGTTTAGCTCCAGCCCTAATCAAACACACCTGAAAGTAATTTCCAAGTCATTTTCAGGTGTGTTTGATTAGGGTTGGAGCTAAACTTTGCAGGACAGTGGCCCTCCAGGACCAGGAATGCCCATCCCTGGTTAAAGGGTTAGGTTTGGGGGTAGGATTTGGATGAAAACAGCCGTCATACCAATTTTATGAGATTGTGGCCATAGCTGTATCCCTTCTAGCCACAACCTTTTACACATGCACAATGATTGATAGACAAGAAGTATTTTTGTTCGGCAAGTTGTCATATTAACTAAAATTTTAGGGATACTCCCATGACACTTGCTTTGCTGTTTACATGGCCTAGGGCTGTCACTGTGAGAGGTGAGATTTTTTTCATGCGATGTCTGTCAGATAGTTGGGATAGTTTGTGTATGCTAATAATGTTTGCATCAGCATTAGCATCATGTTCACAAAACATTACAAATAATTTTCTTTGAAAGGATACAACGTCATACGTCATGTACTGTTGTACTGTACATTGACAACTGTATGCAGCCCTTAAATGAAATAAAAGTGAATGCTGACTAAGTAGCGTTTACACCAAAGCATTTAAACACGGCTGAAACGCTAGGCGGACGCCGACTGTGGGTGCTTGCCAACGTTTTATCATTGAACGATGCGGCATTGGTTGATGCAATATTTGTCCTGCCCCTCTTCTGCTGTGATTGGATGGCCGAATGAAAAGTGTCATTGACGAGCTAAGCGTTTCATCCAAAGTTAAACATTTTTCAGCACTGTGCAAAAAAAAAAAAAAAAACATAAAGGCCGGCACTCATGGCGGACAAAACCCGCCAACTGCTGGTGTTTTGAAACAATTGAAAACATACGCAGACCGTGGGCATAAACGCTTTGGTGTACACGCCCCCTTAGCCTGTCAGTTCTTAACATTTTACCACAAATTTCCTTTTGTCTTCCACAGGGAAAGAAAGTGAGATGTGTCTGGAAAAACACAAGGGTAAGTACATGAAGACTGAACTGTCAGTTTTAGGTGAAATATCCCTCTAACAGTAACACTCACACCTTCACACACATAATTATTTATGTCTTGGCAATTGAAAGTAAATGAATCCTGGTAGATTTTCATTCCTGATGTGCGGAAAACCACGGAAGTTTGGAAAATGTAATGTCAGTCAGTGTGGGCCAAAGTTCACGGCTCACCCTACTAGCTTTGTCCAGGAGTGTCAATTTTCTTTAACGCATAATAAACAAATGATATCCGAGTGTGATCTCGGCAGCTGAACGGCGCAGCGACTTTCCCAGACTGCTTTTTAAAGAGACACTACTTATGTGCGACCGCAGCCAACAGGCAGATTTCCCTGATTAGCCGTGATTCATGTTTTTCCTCATTTTTAAAGTGCATAAATAAATGGCATGTTGTGTACATACTTTTTATTCATCTTGGAATTGGGTCAACCGCTCAAATTAACTGTTTTCGATCTCGGCCCAAATGAGCTGCAATTTAATGTCAGCTGGATTGGGTTAGGGAGTGAAACTGAAGATTTTGGGCTCACACTGGGCAAAGTGAAGTTCGGGAGTTTCTTGAGGTGGTGTGGAAGAACGGGAATCAGATTTGAAGTTCCATTGACTCCAGGCCGCATTGATTGCCGCTTGGAAGTCGGCCAGGCCTGAGACAGCAGCAGCAGCTCTCTCTCTCTCTCTCTCTCTCTCTCTCTCTCTCAGTGCAGGAGTGGCTGCACAGAGGAAGAGCTCTCTCTGAATGCAAGCCCTGTTCTCAACTTATGGGTCGTTTCTTTAGCGATTTGCTATCTGATCACAAACAGAGTGACTGGCTACAATACAGTTCAGATGAAGGGATCATCTTAAAATCAAATCTAGTACAATCTCTGGACTTTTATGTCAATTAAACAGACTTGAAATTTTGACCCATGTACGTGTGCATATGTCTATAGCACATTGCTGGGAAAGGCACAATCTTTGCTTCAGACAAGTTAAATTTGCAGAATTTTTTTACAGTGTAAATGCCTGTTATTGGGAAGACTGCTGTATTCACAGCCTCCAGAAGGGGGCGCTCAATATGACAGTCCTGGACACAGTTCAGTAGTTCTGCGGGAATTGCTTTCCTGTCATGCCAAAGTGTCAAGAGTCATTAAAAAGGCAGGAAAACTTGTTACAGATGAAGCACTGCACTCCCGGTGCCAAACCGTCCTGATCAAGGTCATTATATAGAGCACAGCAGGGAACAAAAGCGGGGATAGATAACTTACACCATACATTACACAACTGTCCTCTTTATAATTTTTAATGGTCTTGACTGTTGTATTAATACATCTACAGTCTAGCATTACTCCAACAATAAAGCTGTGTTTTTGTTAGCCAATATAATCCTTATTTGCTAAAACTGTAAAGTTAAATATAATCTTTATTCATGCAGGTAGCACAAAGAACTGAAGTAGGATAAATGAGTCATGAATTTGGCTCAGCTTCAAAAGAGAAACAAGTCTGTGACCACCCACCCTCTTCCTGTGGAGTTATGGGTCAATCTGTCAGCAAACTGTAATGTTTAGTTATTAGTCATTTTAGGTAGTGAGCTGAAACGCTAGCAAATGCATGACCATAATCACAATTATATCACGAGATGTATGTAGAATAAATTAATATGAAATATACATATAGTCATATGATATAGCTAGTGCACATACTTTGTCTCATTTCACTATTATATTTGAGACTAGATGGATACTGCAAATTTGTACGCAAGTTATTCCTATTCATAAATATTAAAATCGCGGGCATTGGCGTTTCTTACTCATAACAATGACATGTTTTCAGTCATATTTTCTGACTTATTTATTTAAGACAGTTTACCCATTTACCTAATGAAATGATTATGATATTCAGAGACTTTCACAATATTTAACATTTTAAAACTTTAAAATGAATAGCATGTCTGTATTTATATTTAGGGCGCACTCACACTATCCAAACCAAACCGCGCTCGGGCGCGTTTGACCCCCAAAGCCTGGTTTGATTGACTAGTGTGATCGCTCTGATCCGTGCCCGGGCGCGGATTGATTAATCGCGCCGCGGCCGGGTTGCAGAGGTGGGCCGGAGCGCGGTTCACTTGGGCTCAGGCGCGGAAGGCTGTGGTGTGAGCGCATTCGCGCCTGAGCGCGATTCAAAAGGTGAAGACGTCAGTTGCGCGACCACTCACCTTCATCTGCCTCCGTAAAAACCTTTTGATGCGCGCAGCGGGGTTACGTGAATGTCCGAGCTGCACACGTGACAGATCAACTAAGCAATATGATGACATGTGAGAGGGCTGTCTGTAATCGCGCACCGAACGACTCCGAAAAAAAAACACAGACTTATCATTACGGTGGGTTCCAGTGTTAAGAGAGCGCTTTACTTCCTGCTTTTATCAAAACAATCGCATCTTAATGACGAAAGCGCGCCCGGACTCGGATCGATAAGAAGTACAGTGTGAGTGCGTGCACCTGGGGGAGTAGGGAGGGGTGGCAATCGCGCCCAGGCATGGTTTGGTTTGGTTGGGATAATGTGAGTGCGCCCTTAGTTTGTTTGCCATGAAACACAAAAACATGGTTTCTCCTGCAGTCTTCTATGCAATACGTTATTACTACTAAGCAATAATTACAACAAAATACAACATAAATTCACAAAAGATGTTAATTTTATTCATTTGCTGTAATTCACATCTTTAAAATTCATACGATTTGGAGAAACAGATCCAAATTCAGCCCTTTATCCAGCGATCTGATCCGAGTTCTCATCAGCAACCGTAAAGTCAGATCGCGCGTTCGTTAATGTGAAATTGTGAATTCAAATATCCCGCCTCAAGAAGCTTTACGACACATTGCTTTACGGCAGTGAAATCAAAAGCTCATTGGCTCTTTGAGTGCCACGTGACATATTTGCATAATTTCCGTAGGTGTACGTTTGAAATTAAAGCGCGCCGTGACAGAGGGAAGCCGGATCAACACGGATCAAACTCTTGGATTAATAATTTTAATACTTTACTTTACTTCATATACTCCAGAGAGGACCGCGGCTGCAGCACATCGTCATTTTAACTACTTTTGGTACTGATTTTAATATTTGCAATAAATAAGTTGTTGTGATTACACTTGGCTGTCTGTTATGATTTTTTAAACAGTAACGTTAAATGATTTTAATAAACTGTTTTGCGTAGGACTGTATTACATTAAAATATTTTTTGAATGCCATGTTGTTACTAATATGTTCCTAAACATATCTGTCCGTTACATTGCATAATATAAAAAGAATACATTATGTATTTAAACATTTTGTATAAAAAGAGTTTGGGTTTAGGGTAAGGTTTGGGTTTAGGGTAAGATTTGGGGTAGGGTTAAGGTGGTAACATTTCGCTAAAATGGTTAAAGGGAAATTATTCAGAAATCTTTATGGAATGAAAGATATGTAAATGTTTTACGGTTTTTAGCTGTCAAAACGTAATAATGCTACGTTTAAATGTTGTAAATACATCTACATTGTACGTTTTAGCATCCATTTAAACGTACAAAAAATATGTTTTTTGTTTTTTAAAGTTACATGTAAATACTACGCATTAACAGCGAGACCAGGCTGGATACTGATACACTGCAAGCATTTATGCAGAATAAATCCAGCCAACAACCTTAGCTACCTTTAGCTACCTTAAACTCTTGTAATCAAATTGGCTGTCATTTTAACTTACTTGACTACACTTGAAAACAAGTTATAATTGTTTAACCTAATTTGTTAGGTTATAGCAACTCATAAAAACAAAATGAAATTGCTTACCTTAATCTGATAATTTATAGTATAAAATAGCAGCACAAAATCTTACATTAGTCAAACCCTAGAAAATGTTGGATGGATTTATTCTGCTTGTCAAGCCTCAGTTTTCTTAACAATAAATTAACCTCAAATTTAACAACAAAGAAGGAGTTGTTATTCAAGCAAGCGTAAAACTGTCTCACTTGTGTGAAATGAAAATATATGGCCATTTATTGCATTTTTAGGGCACAGAGAACAGGTCTTTAGTGTTCCTCATAGTAAAATTAGACTTTACACATTTTACAGACACTTTTATTAAATGCAACCTGAAGAACATTCAAAGTATACGTTTCCCTGGGATCGAAATCATGACCTTTGTGTTGCTAATGCAATGCTCTAACAATTGAGCTACAAGAATAAATACAGTACAATGGTGTGAAAACGTGTTGCCCCCCTGCAGTATCTTATATTTTTGCATATTTGTCACACTTTAATGTTTCAGATAGGGAAGCACCGAAAGGATAATTCTTGGCCAGCCACATTGGAAAGTTTGAGCATGAACTGCCTTTTTAGGTCATGCCACAGCATCTCAATAGGATTGAAGTCAAGACTTTGCTACTCCAAAGTCTTTTTTGTTTTTCTTCAGCCATTCAGAGGTGGACTTGCTGGTGTGTTTTGGATCATTATTCTGCTGCAGAACCGAAGTTCGCTTCAGCTTGAGGTCACAAACAGATAGGCAGACATTCTCCCTCAAGATTTTTTGGTAGAGAGCAGAATTCATGGTTTCATTTATCCCAGCAAGTCTTCCAGGCCCTGAAGCAGCAAAACACCCCCAGACAATCACACTACCACCACTATATTTTACTGTTGGTGTGATGTTCTTTTCATAAAATGCTATGTAACTTTCACGCCAGACATAATGGGACACACATCTTCCAAAAAGTTAAACTTTTGTCTCGTCAGTCCACAGAGTATTTTCCCAAAAGTCTTGGGAATCATCAAGATGTTTTCTGGCAAAACTGAGGCAAGGCTTTATGTTCTTTTTGCTCAGCAGTGGTTTTCGTCTTGAAACTCTGCCATGCAGGCCATTTTTGCCAAGTCTCCTCCTTATGGTGGAGTCATGAACACTAACCTGAGGCGAGTGAGGCCTGTAGTTCCCTGGATGTTGTTGTGGGGTCTTTTGTGACCTCTTGGGTGAGTCGTCGCTGCACTCTTGGGGTAATTTTGGTCGGCCGGCCACCGGGAAGGTTGATCACTGTTCCATGTTTTGCCATTTGTGGATACAATCAATGGCTCTTTATGTGGTTCGCTGAAGTCCCAAAGCTTTAAAAATGGCTTTATAACCTTCTCCAGACTGATAGATCTTAATAAGGTTCTTTCTCATTTGTTCCTGAATTTCTTTGGATCTCAACATGATGTGTAGCTTTTGAGGATCTTTTGGTCTACTTCACTATCTCAGGCAGGTCCTATTTAAGTGATTTCTTGATTGCGAACAGTTGTGGCAGTAATCAGGCCTGGGTGTGGCTAGTGAAAACTAAACTCAGGTGTGATAAACCACAGTTATGTTTTAACAAGGGGGCAAACACTTTTTCACACAGGGCCGTGTGTGTTTGTATTTTGCTTTCCCTTAATAATAAAAACCTTCATTTAAAAACTGCATGTTGTGTTCACTTTGACTGATATTTTAATACATTTGTTTGATGATCTGAAACATAAAAGTGTGACAAATATGCAATAACATAAGAAATCACTTTTTCACACCACTGTAATTAGAATAGAAAAACACTTTGTTCTTTAAAAAATAACAACAACGAAAAGACTATCAAGAGCATATACAATACAATGTGTGTTTTTGAATTAATAAGTCTGTTTCCAGGCCTCTGGGTTTGAAGTGGTACTCGTGAATCAGACATTGGGTCACAATTCTCCACTCGCCTCCTCTGCCATTATGAAGTGTCATCATTACTCTTGATAGCAGAGAAGAAAGTGCAGATAGAAAAAGTCCACGCTAATGCTTAAGTGGATAAACGACTGAAAAACCTGACCATGATATTCAGAGTAATGGCAAAGTGATGGAAGTTGTTCCCTTTGGTGTTTGTGTCAAAACAGAAGTGCTGATCTGAGCAAAGTACGACCGTTTGTATATTACATCTTTTACTTCATATTTTAGCTTTTTTTATACTGGATACTTGACCTGTGGTGATGTGGAAGGCCATCAAGTTTGAATCCAGCTCATAAATCTTCTGCCCATCATTTTCTGTCTAATTTTATCATATAGTACTTATGGGTAAAATGCATTAATTCTAAAGCTGTAGTATAGGATAGTTGATCACGAAATTTTACTTTTTCAACTGTGACCATTATGTGCTTTAAATCTAATTTAGAAAATAGAAAACAATGTGTATGGGCAATAAATGTGACATCAGATTACCTGGATTATAATATTGGAGTTCCACAAGGTTCTATGTTAGGTCCATTATTGTTAAGTATGTATGTAAATGATTTACCAAAGGTCTATTCTTCGGATCTCTTATATTAAATGTACGGGGACAATGTTGTGTTGTATGTACATGCAAAAAATCAGCACAAGAATCAAGTTGCACAATGTCTTTTTAACTCATGTCTACATCTTATTGTTAAAATAAAACAATAAGTTTGTATGTTTTTTTTTTACTAAAAGGCTTGATAATGATGTGAAAGCAGATGTATTTGTCCAGGAACAAAAAATTGAAGGTAGTACATTAATTTAAATATTTAGGATTATTATTAGATTCTTAAAACGCAAATTCTCAAGGTTTTTACCATTGTAGCATATTAATTAAGTTTTCTATTTTAAGCTGAGAACATTTGATTCAATTTTCTATCAGATAACAGGACAGTGAACACGTGCTAGTTTTAGAAGTGATTGTAACGTGGCATTAAGAAAAAACACCTTTGGTCAGTTATCGTTCTTTTAGAGGAACACGTGAGTGGAATTTTGAAAAGACCCAGTAAAGTTGAAAGAATTAAAACATTAAACAGGACACTGTGGTTATTGACCCATCAAATTTGTGATCATTTATAGTGATTTGTCAATGGTAGTCTGTAATTTTATGTTTCCATGGTCTTGGCTAATATTGGCTAAATCTGGTGCATTTACATATGTATCTATTATTATTGTGCATTGAGCCCTGATTAAATAAATAAATGAAAAAAGACATTTTCTGGATGGAAATTTTGTACAAAATTTGCAGTAAAGCGCCTACACACCAAAACGCCCATGCAATTTTTTTGGCAACCAAAAACAGCGTATATGGATTTCATAAAATGTTTCGCTTAAAAATTATCTGAAAAAAATTGTCAGTCATTGGGAATTGCATTTACTTGTTGAATAATACACCCGTGCCATGTTTTTTCTTTTCTTTGTGTTTTCACACCATGAATAAAAAAAACAATCATTAATGTAAAGCTGAAAATGGATGACTAAAAGTTCATTTTGAAATACAACATTTGGCATTTACTCATTCAGACAGTTCATTTGCATAGAGGCACTAAAAACTTTGAAATTCTCTGGCAAAAACATACACTTGGCACCAGCAGGAGTGTCTGTATTCGACGTACGCCCACTGATATCCAGACTTTAGAGGTTACTGTACCAGTTGTAGGAGACACAGTCCGCATTTGAAGCCAACGGCAATGAAACATAATGAAATTGTCACTCATAGACTTCGCATAGACTCATAGTCCCTTTGTCACCTTTAGATCAATATCTCCAGACAACACAACAAACATCTCACAGCATAAAGAAGAGCTCACAGGCATGAAACTCACCAAGACCCTGATGAAAGAGAGAAAAGGAAGGACAGAGATGATAGGTAGAGGGATGAATTAATGTGTCTGTCCTTCTCAAGTGCCTTTAAACGATGCCTAATTAAAGGATTACTCCACTTTCATAAAAAAATCTTATAATTTACACCCCCCCCCCATGTCATCCAAGATGTTTATGTCTTTCTTTGTTCAGTCAGAAAGGATTTTTTTTGTGTGTTTTTTTTAAGAAACATTCCAGGATTTTACTCCATATAGTCGACTTTATTGGACCTCAACAGTTTACAATTTCAGTGCAGCTTCAAAGAGCTGTAAACGATTCCAACTGAGGCATAAAGGTCTTATCAAGTGAAACAATCATCATTTTCGCCAAGAATAATACAAAAAATGTACTTTAATCCACAATTCTCATCTTGCACTAGCCGTGTGACGGGCCAGCGTGACCCTACGTATTACGTAATCACAACGAAAGGTCACGCATGATGTATGCGAAACTACCACTCCAGTGTTTACAAGTGTAGAGAACGTTGTTATTTGTGAAACAATACTCATTAATGTCCTTGTGTCAGTTTATTGTTTAAAATGGTGCACAAGTTTGCATTTTACATGCAATGTGTGACCTTTCAACACGATTATGTAATACGTAAGGTCGTGCTAGAGCATCACACGGCTAGTGCAAGACGAGTTGTTTTAGTTTAGAAACACATATTTCTTATTATTCTTGACGAAAATGACGATCATTTTGCTAGATAATGCTGCGTTCAGACCAGCCACGGTAGAGGCGTCAAGCGCGAGTGACGATCAATGTAAAGACGTGTTTAGGTATTTAGCTCGGCGCGGTAGACGCAATTCTGCCTCATTTGCGCGTCTAGTACGTGCGAATAGAGCGTTGCCTCTGGAAACATGCGAGTTGAAAAATGTGAACTTTGGTGGAAAAACGTTCCTTGTTAACCAATCAGGAGATTGCTCTAGTAGTGATGTGATTAATGAAAGCGAGCGTAGTCGTAGAAGCCCCTCCCATTACGCGAATTTTCGGGTGAACGTCTCGATAACTAGAATTTCACGTGCGTCTTTTACGCGTGAATGAAGGGAGTTAACTCAAAATGTTCAAGCTGCAAACTAGACGCGGTAGACGCGAATTTGACGCCTCAAACGCGGCTGGTGTGAACCCACGGTAAGACTCTTATGCTTCGGTTGGGATTGTTTAGAGACCTTTAAAGCTGCATTGCAACTGTAAACTGTTGAGGTCCACTAAAGTCCACTATATGGAGAAATATCCTGAAATGTTTTCCTCAAAAACGTAATTTCTTTTCGACTAAAGAAATAAAGACATAAACATCTTGGATGACATGGGGATGAGTAAATTATCAGGAATTTTTAATGAAAGTGGAGTAATCCTTTTATGTCACTGACATATAAAAGATCATCTGTCAATGTTTAAATCCTTTTCGAACAGCAAGAATGGCTTACATTTCCAAAAACCTGCAGCAATCAAACAAGCAAAAGTGCGTAGGTCTCCTTAGACCCTGATGTAGCTCTAAGCGCTTTTCCACGTCAAAGACCGTTTTTATAAGTGTTGCCGTGGATTTTTGCGTACGCACACTCTACGATCAAATGTATGCGTGTACACACATTTATAAATGATGCCCCTGATGTCTAGGCTAAAACAAGGCAAAATTTGCGCTGTCCGTGAAATAGATGTCTAACCATAGCCTAGAAATAAGTGAAACCAAATATCCTGTAATCACTTTTGACTTTGTTTAAATTATGAAATATCAAACATCTCACAAGGTATTTTGGCAAAAACGTCATGTTACCAAATTCAAGTTTATTACGGCCAAAATGGGCTACTCATAGCCGGACTTAAAAGGATAATTTGGCCAAAAATAATATTAAACCCATGATTTACTCACCCCCAAGCTGTCCGAGTTGCATATGTCCATCGTTTTTCAGACAAACACATTTTCTGATATTTTAGAAAATGTTTTAGATCTTTCAGTTAATTAAATGTAAAGTTATGGGGTCCACGACCTTCAAGTCCAAAAAAAGTGCGTCCATCCTTCACAAAATAAATCCAAACGGCTCCATTATGATAAACAAAGGTCTTCTGAGGGTAATCCGTGCAGTGTTGTTGTAGAAATATCCATATTTAAAACTTTATTAACGTAAATAACTACCTTCCGGTAGCGCCATCTTGACTCCTCTGTATTCAGGAGAGAGTATTAGCGTAGTGTACGCACTTTTCTTAGTGACGTATGACAAATTCGGAGGGCGGGGGCACAGAGCAGCAGCAGAGTAGCCTCCGTAGGCTGCGTAAAGCTCTGATCTTGAATGCGGACGGGACTAAGATAACGGCGCTACCGGAAGGTATTTATTTTCGTTAATAAAGTTTTAAATATGGATATTTCTACAACAGCACCGCACGGATTACTCTCAGAAGACCTTTGTTTATCATCCTGGAGCCGTTTGGATTTATTTTGTGAAGGATGGACGCACTTTTTTGTGCTTGAAGGTTGTGGACCCTGTAACTTCACATTTAATTAACTGAAAGATCTAAAACATTTTCTAAAATATCCGAAAATGTGTTTGTCTGAAAAATGATGGACATATGCAACTTGGACAGCTTGGGGATGAGTAAATCATGGGTTTTTATATCATTTTTGGCCGAACTATCCCTTTAATCGTGTCTATAGTTAACCTAGACAGTGAAATGATTGCTAGCTCTAGCTGCGAGTGGATTTATAAATGAATCGTGTAGATGTTTGTCCTTGCGATCTCATAAATTACATTCTGGATCATGATTAAGGAACCAAAACCCTTGATGTTGAAATGGAGAAAAAACCTTGTGAGAAACCAGGAGGGACATATCCTCTGACATGATACAGCTGCAATCCATCGATTTTGTGGTTGAAAAGCGTATTATTAGAATAATTTGTTTTGGTTTACAACATTCTAGTCTGATTTTGCGGTTAATGTTGGATATGCATCAAATTAGTATGCCTGAATATATGGTAGAGCCTTAAAAACATACTTGGATACTCGTTCTGAAGTTTGCAATAAGTGGATTTGTGGACAAGTTGTTATTGCTCATCAATAGATCAAAGATTATTCCCTTGTATCCCTACGAGTGAAAATTACAAATGCGTTCAAAATCTTTTTTTTTTTTTAATTGCTTAATAGATAAAAAAAAGCATCTCATCTTTGACCTACAACCGTGTTCACTTCAGATACAGTTTTTAAAATGTGTAAATTAAAAGATCAAAGTCTTAGTAAGTCTGAGAGTAGAAATATAGTATATTTGCTCTTAAATATGAAATCTTATTCACACATTACTCTAGCAAGGAATTTTTATGGGCTGTTTTTTCAATGATCGTGTTTATGTTCCTGCACTGAGCCATAGGAGCTTTTGTCAGTCAGTGCCTGATGTCTGGCCTGGCAGCCCTAAGAGCGCTGGCTTGCATCATGACATTTGCTGGCAGGGTTAATGGTTTTAAAAGCTAAGAACGCCTGTCGAGAGAAAAGAGAGCGCAGTCAGACGCATAAACATCTCTCGTCTTTTATAAGCTCTGGGGAAGATGGTGTGGGGGAGTTGCCTCGGTCCAGAAACATCTCCAGACATGCCATCTTTTGGTCTAAAGCTTGTTTTTGATTTGTTCACTCTCTCTGTGTGCTATTTGACCGAGTGTTACAAGAGTTTGTGTGGGTGGACGGGCCGGATCCATCAGCGAGACCACTCTCTCTCTCTCTCTCTTTTTTACTCTCTCCCTCTGCCTGTGAATTGGAGTGGGGTAATTGAGAGGCTGTATTGCTGGGGTTTGGCCAGATAGAAATTGTTTCAATGGAGGTAAAGTAGAGGAAAACCTCAGATGATAGGATAGGAAAAGGTTAATAATTGCACAGAACAAAACAACCCTACGGTTTGGTATGGTCTACTATTACCTTATTTGAAGGGGTCATGAATAATAATTTTGATCTCTGCTCTGATTGGCTGTTTTTCAGAACAGCTAATTTCAGTTGCTCTGTTTGTGTGTAAACAGACCTTGGGCCCTATTTTAATGATCTAAGCACATCGTTTAAAGGGCAACGTCTAAATGGGCGTGTCCGAATCAACTTTTGCTAATTTAACGACGGGAAATATGGTTTGTGCGCCGAGAGCATGGTCGAAAAGGGTTGGTCCTTTTTTTAATGAGTAATGGGAGTATTTTGGGCGTAACGTGCAATAAACCAATGAGAGTCTCAGCTCTCAATCCCCTTTAAAAGCCAGTTGGTGCTATGTCTAATCCCTTTTTAGATGACGGACTTTGTAAACTGAAAAACTAAGCGGAGAAAGAAGATCCCCAGTTTAAGATTAATGTTAAATAATTGTGTTGTTTTTCATTTGTATTGAAATTGTTATTTTTTTATTAAAACCTTTAAAACACGTTTTCTTTTAGTCATGGGAGTATAAAAGCAGGCTTTTAATTGCTTTAAATGTATGGCTATCCAATATCACCAAAAAATAATTTACAAGTATGTAAGAAAAGGTTTGTACTCTAAAAATACTTTATTTGGAACAAACAGGAGATAAAGAATTTACAAACGGCTCTCCGCACGTTTCAGCACTTGGACAGCCTCATGAGTTTTTTTAAGCATTACTTAAAAATGATTCTCATCTCACCATATCCAAAGGTACAGAGTCATCATATACAATAAATCCGTGAGGTAGAATAAAAAAAAACTTTTAAAAACAGATGCATTTGTGTAAAGCAAAGCATTTATTTACTTACCAGGCTGCGGGTGAAGCAGCTCTTTGTGCCTTAACGTCTCATAATCGGTCCTCATTTATGTCCAAGAGACTCAATAATAATCTTTTACATTTCAATCCTTTAATCTTTCATATTTAAAAGCATTTTTGTGCTGCTGCGCATTCATGTATGTGATCAGTAAACCCGCGTTGTCGTCCCTTTTAGGCGCATATTACTAATGCGCTCTTTAAATAACAAAAACATTTTGCGCCATTGACTTTGGACTTTAGACCAGTTTTTGTTGGTCAAATGCAAAGTAAGAGTATCAAATTAATAAGCATACAGTTACAAACATCTCTTTATGTACTATTTTGCACATGATTTCAAATGACATACAAACCAATTTTGTTGTTTTTTCCACATTTAAGGGGAAATTTTCATTACCGCAATGTGTCCATGACTGGATTTGGGTTCTTTGACATGGAAATATTTATAATTAAAAAATCTTAAAAATAAAGAGCTTCAGTGCATGTTATACTATAAACATTTACAGTAAAGAAACGTGTGGTATTTGGTGATCAGTGGTAAATGTAGAGACAATAATAAGGAATATAAATGTGTCCAAGACCAATTTTCTCATCCTCCGCAACAATTTTCAATCATTGTTTAAGCCCACAAGGAACTAACATTTGAAAAAAAAATTACATTATTGACTGTGACACTCAAGATAAGCAGTTGATATTTTTTCCGAAACATGAGTTTGTAAATGCATATATTTAATGTAATATCATGTTATGGTAATGATAATTTTTGATAATGATAATCTTAAAAATCTAAATAATTCTATAGAAAATATTTTTAAATCCTCGAAAAATAATGATTATAGTAAGACCTTAATCTTATACTGTATGTGCAAAAAACTATTTGGCTTCATGGGCTTTTTAAAAATTCTGATGCTGGACACCTTTTAAATCTGGATTTCGTGAGAATCACCCAACTGCAACGTCAATAGTATAACTTCACCCTAAATGCTAGCATATAGCGCTAACTCAGCAGTCACAACTGCACCTTTAAAATAACATTACACATGCTACTGCATTTTTCATAACCATTCTTTTATTTATAGAAAGACTGTATAGGGAAAACATTTAATAAAATTGACATTTCATCCTCAGGGGATTCTGCTTGGACACCTGTGTGAACTTATGGTGAAATGACATCCAAAAAATTTACAAATACAAAATCAATTTGACAGCAGGACCTGCAAAAGTAGAAAAAAATGTCCAGCAGTGTATGCTTGCAGATGTGACTCTTTTAAATGTGCAAGTGCAAGGTTGACCGTCTGATTGTAGATGACAAATGCATGAAAACCGTAGGAGACACTGAGGTGGAACCAAACAATGTCCTTGTGTCTCTCTGCAGGGTGCAGTTGCCTCTTCAGTACTGCATCATGAACACATTCACTCAACTGAGTTGTGCTACAAGTGTTGTTTGCCAGAGAAACCTCATCAATCTCTCTGTTTGATACCAGCAATATTACAGCCGCAAATATTTTCTTCTTTATTTCTTTATTGTACCCAGCTTCTTTAGCACAGCAGAAAAACACAGTCAATACAATAATGCATTATAAATGGATGGATGGATGGATGGATGGATGAGATAGACAGACACACAGACAGACAGACAAACAGAAAACACAGTCAATATAATACTGTATGATGGATGGATGATGATGATAGAAAGCACAGTCAATACAAAAGTGTATTTTAAAATAAGAGATTGACAGACAGACAGACAGACAAAGAAAGATAGACAGACAGAAAACACAGTCACTACAATATTGTATGATGTAGGGCTCTATCATACATCCGGCTCAATGCAGCGCGACGCAAGTGTATTTTGCTAGTTTCGACCCGGCGCAATTATCATTTTCACGTGTTTTTGCGCCCATGGGCGTTCTGGTCTGAAAACGAGGTGTGTTCAGGCGCATTGTTGGAGCGTTGGTATTTTGAATCAACTAAAATAGACTACGCCATTGACCAACAAAAACCTGGGGCTCTATCATACACCCGGCGCAATGCGTGACGCAAGTGTCTTTTGCTAGTTTCAACCCGGCGCAATGATCATTTTCACGTTTAGCGCCACGTCGTTTAAATAGCAAATGCATTTCTGATCTAAAAACGAGGTGTGTTCAAACGCATTGTTGGAACGTTGCTATTTTGAGGCAACTTAAAATAGACTACGCCATTGACCAACAAAAACCTGGTTTACAGTCAATGGCGCAATATTCTTTTTGTTATTTAAAGAAGAGCACGTAAGTAATATGTGCCTATAAACGGGACGACAACGCGGGTTTGCTTATCACACACATGGATGCGCAGCAGCACAAAAACGCTTTTCAATATGTAAAATTAAAGCTTTCAAATGTAAAATATTATTATTGAGTCTCTTGGACATAAATGAGGACCGATTACGAGACGTTAGAAGGCGTAAAGAGCTGCTTCACCTGTAGCCTGGTAAGTAAATAAATGCTTTGCTTTAAACAAATGCATCTGTTTATAAATGTTTTTAAATGCTACCTCACGGATTTATTGTATATGATGACTCTGTACCTGTGGATATGGTGAGATGAGAAACTTTTTTAAGTAATGTTTTTTAAAAATCTCATGGCGCTGTCCAAGTGCTGAAACGGCTCTCCGCACGTTTGTAAAGTATTTTAGACTACAAACTTTATCTTGCATACTTGCAAATTATTTTATGAGATTACAATGATTATAGGATATCAATACATAGCAAGTAAAAGCCTGCTATTTTTACTTCAATGACTGAAGAAAACGCAGTTTAAAGGTTTTAATAAAAAAAATTCAATACAAAGAAAAACAACACAATTTTTTTACATTTATCTTTAACTGGTGGTCTTCTTCCTCTGCTCCGTTTTTCAGTTTACAAATTCCGCTTTCTTAATAAGAATTAGGCATGGCGCCAGGCGCAACTTGCTTTCAAAGGGGATGAGAGCTGAGACTCTCATTGGTTTATTGCAAGCTACGCCCAAAACACACCCATTACTCATTACGAAAATAGGAACAACTCTTTTAGGCCGTGCGCTTATCCCATAAACCATTTTCCAGTCGTTAAATTAGATAAAAGTGGATTCGGACACGCCCATTTAGACTGTGCGCTGTGTGCGTTAGACAATGCGCTTAGATCGTTAAAATAGGGCCCATATAGATGAATGGATGGATGGATGGATGCTGATAGAAAACACAGTCAATATAAAAGTGTGTGTTAAAAATAAGAGACAGACAGACAGATCAAACACAGTCAATACAATACTGTATGACAGACGGACAGACAGACAGAAAACACAGTCAGTACAATACTGTATGATAGAGAGACAGACAGACAGAAAACAGAGCCAATACACTACAATATAATGGATGGATGGATATAGATAGATTTATAGACAGACAGAAAGATGATAGAAAACACAGTCATACAACTGTTAAAATAAGATGGACAGACAGATAGACACTGTAAATGGATGGATGAATAGATAAATGGAAAGACTGGATAGACTGGTCGAGAGTCCTTTGCCCTTTAAAAATGCACAGACGTCTCTTAGTAAGCATGTGCAAATGTGACTAATGCAGTGGCACTCTCAGTACCAAACACTCTGTGCCGCAGATGGGATTCATGGGATACGAATGTGTGGGTGTACGAATAGATTTGGCCCTTCTGAAAAAAAGATAAAAAACAGGAATAAATAAAAGAAATGAAGGGGAGGGGGGATGTATGTTAGAATCTGAGACGAACCAGAAGGAGGAGACTGACTCGAAGGTGGAAGACAAAGTAGATGTTGAGTCAGATGGCTTCCCTCTCGATTTCTCTGCCTACATAATTGGCCCACGAGTCTAGTTTGTTTAATTCTAGCGTGCATTAATCTGGCGCTTGTCGACCTCTGTGGCATAATTACCTCGGTAAAAGTTACACGGGCGCACGCGAAGATCGTTGCGCACACTGCAAACAAATTGATTACAGATTAAAGGGTAAGCAGGAGGTGCTCGCAACAGAGAGAGGAGAATAGAAGTGCCCATAGCTCACTTAACGTTCCAAATCGAATCAGAGCGAATGGGTTGAAAATTCAATTTAAAGGGGAAAGGCACAAAAAGCAAGGCCGAAAGGGAACGGCTGGAAAACTGAGCCATTTATGCGCGATAACGATCAGAGCCTCACCTCTGGACTCATAAAACTCGGATAAAGATTCAGTGGAAAAGCAGGAAAATGTAAATAAGATTCGACTTTCCCTCTAGCGTTTTGTAATAGATTTAATTTTGTTTTAGCGGCGCTGAAGCTGTAATGGTTGACATAATGACTGCAAAATTACTTAAGTGGCTTAATTTTTAGATTGAGAGCAGTGATAATTGTAAGATGTCAAAGTCTCTCGTTTTAAAATGTTCCCATTCACTTTGAAATTTGGCTAAAATATTTTTGACATGTCAGCAGTCATTACCTGTCTACTTTAACTTCTGTGAAAAATCTTAAGATATAAGTGTAGTGAACATCCCAGAACAGCAACATGCTTTAAATTCTGAAAAATTACACTTTAATAAATACTGGAAAATACTTGTACAATACTACAGTGTCAAAAATGGGCAACAGATGGTCGCTAGTTGTCACTGGGGCAGTACCCTTTGCACCTAAAGAGTTCATATTAGTATCTCACAGTGGTACCATAGTATCCATATTAGTATCTCAGAGGTTCATAGTGGTACCAAAGAGTTCATATTAGTACCTCAGAGGTTCATAGTGGTACCAGAGAGTGCATATTAGTACCTCAGAGGTTCATAGTGGTACCAGAGAGTGCATATTAGTACCTCAGAGGTTCATAGTGGTACCAGAGAGTGCATATTAGTACCTCAGAGGTTCATAGTGGTACCAGGGAGTGCAATTAGTACCTCAGAGGTTCAAAGTGGTACCAAATAGTGCATATTAGTACCTCAGAGGTTCAAAGTGGTACCAAATAGTGCATATTAGTACCTCAAAGGTTCCATAGTGGTACCAAAGAGTTCATATTAGCACCTCAGAGGTTCATAGTGGTACCAAAGAGTTCATATGTGTACCTCAGAGGTTCATAGTTGTACCAAAGAGTTCATATTAGTACCTCAGAGGTTCATAGTGGTACCAGAGAGTTCATATTAGTATCTCAGAGGTTCATAGTTGTACCAGAGAGTTCATATGGTACCAAACAGTTCATAGTAGTACCTGAGAGGTTCATAGTGGTACCAAAGAGTTCATATTAGTACCTCAGAGGTTCATAGTGGTACCAAACAGTTCATAGTAGTACCTGAGAGGTTCATAGTGGTACCAAAGAGTTCATATTAGCACCTCAAAGGTTCCATAGTGGTACCAAAGAGTTCATATTAGCACCTCAGAGGTTCATAATGGTACCAAAGAGTTCATATTAGCACCTCAGAGGTTCATAGTGGTACCAAAGAGTTCATATTTGCACCTCAAAGGTTCCATAGTGGTACCAAAGAGTTCATATTAGCACCTCAGAGGTTCATAGTGGTACCAAAGAGTTCATATTAGCACCTCAGAGGTTCATAGTGGTACCAAACAGTTCATATTAGCACCTCAAAGGTTCCATAGTGGTACCAAAGAGTTCATATTAGCACCTCAGAGGTTCATAATGGTACCAAAGAGTTCATATTAGTACCTCAGAGGTTCATTGTGATACCAAAGAGTTCATATTAGTATTTCAGAGGTTCATAGTCGTACCAAAGAGTTCATATAAGTACCTCAGAGGCTCATAGTGGTACCAGAGAGTTCATATTAGTACCTCAGAGGTTCATAGTGATACCAAAGAGTTCATATTAGTACCTCAGAGGTTCATAGTGGTACCAAACAGTTCATAGTAGTACCTGAGAGGTTCATAGTGGTACCAAAGAGTTCATATTAGTACCTCAGAGGTTCATATTTGTACCAAAGAGTTCATATTAGTACCTCAGAGGTTCATAATGGTACCAAAGAGTTCATATTAGTACATCAGAGGTTCATAGTGGTACCAAAGAGTTCATATTAGCACCTCAGAGGTTCATAGTGGTACCAAAGAGTTCATATTAGCACCTCAGAGGTTCATAGTGGTACCACAAAGTTCATATTAGCACCTCAGAGGTTCATAATGGTACCAAAGAGTTCATATTAGCACCTCAGAGGTTCATAGTGGTACCAAAGAGTTCATATTAGCACCTCAAAGGTTCCATAGTGGTACCAAAGAGTTCATATTAGCACCTCAGAGGTTCATAGTGGTACCAAAGAGTTCATATTAGCACCTCAGAGGTTCATAGTGGTACCAAAAAGTTCATATTAGCACCTCAAAGGTTCCATAGTGGTACCAAAGAGTTCATATTAGCACCTCAGAGGTTCATAATGGTACCAAAGAGTTCATATTAGTACCTCAGAGGTTCATAGTCATACCAAAGAGTTCATATAAGTACCTCAGAGGTTCATAGTGGTACTAAAGAGTTAATATTAGTATCTCGGAGGTTCATAGTGGTACCAAACAGTTCATATTAGTACCTCAGAGGTTCATATTGGTACCAAAGAGTTCATATTAGTACCTCAGAGGTTCATATGGTATCAAAGAGTTCATATTAGTATTTCAGAGGTTCATAGTCGTACCAAAGAGTTCATATAAGTACCTCAGAGGCTCATAGTGGTACCAAAGAGTTCATATTAGTACCTCAGAGGTTCATAGTGGTACCAAACAGTTCATAGTAGTACCTGAGAGGTTCATAGTGGTACCAAAGAGTTCATATTAGTACCTCAGAGGTTCATATTGGTACCAAAGAGTTCATATTAGTACCTCAGAGGTTCATAATGGTACCAAAGAGTTCATATTAGTACATCAGAGGTTCATAGTGGTACCAAAGAGTTCATATTAGCACCTCAGAGGTTCATAGTGGTACCAAAGAGTTCATATTAGCACCTCAGAGGTTCATAGTGGTACCACAAAGTTCATATTAGCACCTCAGAGGTTCATAATGGTACCAAAGAGTTCATATTAGCACCTCAGAGGTTCATAGTGGTACCAAAGAGTTCATATTAGCACCTCAAAGGTTCCATAGTGGTACCAAAGAGTTCATATTAGCACCTCAGAGGTTCATAGTGGTACCAAAGAGTTCATATTAGCACCTCAGAGGTTCATAGTGGTACCAAAGAGTTCATATTAGCACCTCAAAGGTTCCATAGTGGTACCAAAGAGTTCATATTAGCACCTCAGAGGTTCATAATGGTACCAAAGAGTTCATATTAGTACCTCAGAGGTTCATAGTCATACCAAAGAGTTCATATAAGTACCTCAGAGGTTCATAGTGGTACTAAAGAGTTAATATTAGTATCTCGGAGGTTCATAGTGGTACCAAACAGTTCATATTAGTACCTCAGAGGTTCATATTGGTACCAAAGAGTTCATATTAGTACCTCAGAGGTTCATATGGTATCAAAGAGTTCATATTAGTACATCAGAGGTTCATAGTGGTACCAAAGAGTTCATATTAGACATATATATTTAGGAAACTGCTAAATATATCAAATAGAGGCATAAAATGTTCAGGATTTCAAGATGTTATATTTAAAACTGCACCCTTTGAATTTAAAAACATGTTCCCAATGAAGTACACTAATAAATTTTAAGTGATATGTTTGAGGAAAAATACAAAGAAAAGCAATGGTGAAGTCATTACTGTCTAGCAGAGATTACGTCGTAAACTAAAATCCTGTTTCAATTCTGAGTATCCTTAAAATCTTCTTGACAGTTAGGACTTAAGACTGGCTTGAGTTTGAGAAAATGAGCCCTCGTAATTCCACATGAGATTTATTCAAAGATAATTTCAATGATTAGTGTGAGAAAGAAAACCTGAAACACTGTAATATGAAAAACATGCATGTCCTGTGTCGTGAAAGACAAATAAGCTCAATGATCTGAGACTGAAGAATATCCTAATGAATATTATGGTTATATATTATTTTTTATGAACTGAGCATTAGCAGGATACGGTTTCGCTGATCGATATGACAGAACTGTCAACCCAGTCAACATTTTTAAACCTTTATAACATTAAATAATTGGCCAAAATGACATACACAGCTTTTTGTGGACATTGGAAGCATTGTGTTTTTATTTGTAAGGGCATGGAAGTCATTAAAGATCCCATAAAACTGCTAAACTGTTCTTTTTTCGCTCCCTTATTATGTTTTATGACAAGGGTGAGTTTTGAATTAGAGGAACAAACTTGCTGTCATGGCAGGACGAAATAAAGAGCTGGGTTGCTTTGGGTTTTTTTTTTTTTATCCACTACACACACTATTAAACTAAAGAGTCTAAAGAGTTGTAAATCCTGATCGTGCACGAGAAACTTATACGTGTATTAACCCAAAAAATGTAATTATATTATTATTTATCATTTAATCCATTTTAGACTCCAGTTCTCAAATCTTCTTTCCATGTCACATATTCATGTTGTAAAGCAGGCGTCTCAAACTCAAATTGACTTTAGGCCATTTCTGAGATTGACATTTCGTACACTGCAAAAAAAATAGTGCTTTTTTGTCGCCTCTACACTGTCAGAAATAAAGGTACAAAACTGTGTCTTTTCTGTCACTGGGGCTGTACCCTTTCAAAAAGTACAGCTTTGCACCTAAGGATTTCATTTTAGTACCTCAGAGGTACATACTGGGACCAAAGAGAGCTTATTAGTAACTCAAAAATACATATTTGTATTTCAAAGGTACATTTTGGTACTAAATGTTTACAAATCTGTACCTAATGGTCCACACAATTACCTTCTTAAAGGGTGCTGCTGCCCCACTGACAGCTAGGTTACATATTTTGACTTTTTTCTAACAATGTAGGTCCTAAAGGTACGGTAATCTACCCAAAATTGTATTCTGTTTTTTATTCATGTAAAGGTACCAAACGGAAACTTAGGGTACAGCCCCAGTGCAGAAAAGGTACAGTTTTGTACCTTTATTTCTGACAGTGTACCTCTATAGTAGCGTGTGGCTTTTGCACTTTTAAAAGTACACTTCTACACTTGTGAATACCCTAATTTAGTGCCTTATTTAGCTGTAAGAAGTGAAAAATGTAATGAAGTAAATATTTATGTTTTAACCGATTAGTCGAAAAAAATAATCGCCGATTAATCGATTGTGAAAATAATCGTTTAGTTGCAGCCCTACCTGGTTGCCTTAAAATGTTGAGTTTATTGGACTTAGTGGATTAAAAAAGTTTTGTAAAATTTTTTGTATCAAATGATATATTTTTAAATAGCTAATGTAACTATTTTTAAGGCAACCAGGCAATTTTATTTCAACAAATGGATGCAAAACTATTTTAATATTCAAAAAACTCACAGTATGTCTGTAAATAAACTGTTTAATTTTTTTTATTTAACATATACCCTGTAAAAAAGATTTATTGGTTCACTTAAAAATTTAAGTTACCTGGTTGCCTTAAAATTTTTAGTTTGTTCAACTTAAAATATTAGTTGACACAAAAAAACATTAGTTGATACAACAATTTTGCACAGTTGTTTTTATGTTAAATTTACTCTTTTTAAGGCAACCAGTTACCTTACTTTTGTATATGTTAACTTTGTATAGTACACAAAACATTATTTGCCGCCTTAACATTTTTAGTTGAATCAATCAACTCAATTTAACTTAATATTATTTATCTTGACAATAGATGATATGTTATAACTTATAAAATGCAGTTGACTTCTTCCAACTATATTTTATAAGTTGTAGCATGTCAAGATAAGTAATGGTAAGTAGACATGACTTTTAAATCTGAGTTGATTCAACAAAAAGTGTAATGCTGCTTTCAGACCAGCTGTGGTAGAGGCGTCAAGCGCAAGTGATTTCAATGTTAAGTCAATGTGAAGACGCGCTGACGCGTGTCTGGAGTTCTCGTGGCACGAATGAGGTGTTTAGGTCGGTACATGCAATTCCGCCTCATTTGCGCGTTGCCGCAGGAAACGTGCGAGTTGAAAAATTTGAACTTTGCCGGAAAAACGCGTTGCATTAACCAATCAGGAACTTACTCAAGTAGTGACGATTACAGGAAGCGAGCGGAGTCACAGAAGCCCCTCCCATGATGAGAATTTCCACATAAATGTCTCGATGAATTAGAAATTAGTTAACTCAAAATGTTCAAGCGTCAAACTAGATGCGGTAGACGCGAATTTGAC
This sequence comes from Paramisgurnus dabryanus, assembly GCF_030506205.2. Lineage (NCBI taxonomy): Eukaryota > Metazoa > Chordata > Actinopteri > Cypriniformes > Cobitidae > Paramisgurnus > Paramisgurnus dabryanus. Next base: position 6,131,502 of record NC_133338.1, on the reverse strand, counting down.
GCCTGTGGGTCCTTTCTTTTTAATATAAAACATATACTATTTTCGTTTCTTAATCGTTTATTAAAACCTTGCAATAAACGAACAATTTGATTCCTAAAATACATTTATGAACTATTATAGCTTTTTTTATAAACTACCTAACCAGGTATTGTTTAATTTTTTCATTTATTTTGTATTTTTCAGTCACAGTATTTACTTGCATAGTTCCATCTGTGTGAACAGCCCCCTTTTAAAAGTTTTAATCAATTACAGTATCAAACAAATATTAAACCAATAAAATTCTTTCTGCGGGCTGGATTATGATATCCAAATGTCATGTCAGATGAAATGTTGATTTTAAAAATGTATCTTTTACGTTTTACGAGTGATTTGTGCTACCTAAAAATATAGGTGCCTGAAAGGTCCTTACTCTGAAAACCCTTTTAGCGCCTTTATTAAAAGATGGACATACAACGTACAAGTCTACATACAACGTCAATGTTAAGCCCACATACATGAGCGTGTTGTCCTGCTGCCCCTCTGCCTGGTATCGGCGTCTCTGTTCAGTCGCTGAAGGGACGGCTGACACAACAAGGAGCTTAAAATGAGCCCGGGCAGGCGGCCAACGCCATAATGGCACGGCCAGAGAAAACACATGACTGCTAAAGGAAATGGCTTATTTTTATGACAAATCGAGTGTGCTGGTAATGTGGCTTTACTGCTCCTGGAGAGACTCAGTGATCTCACGAGTCTCTGAGAGCCTTGGGCCATTAAAACAGCATCTCCACACACACACACGGCAATGAAGTCATCTCGTCCACATAAACGTGCTGTGCTCTGGAACCTTTTGTTGGGTTTATGATGCTATTTGGGGGAAAAGAGAAGTGTTCGTGTTGAAGGTTGACGTATAGGATTGTTTTATGTGTTTTTGTTGGGTGTGCGATGTTTCTTGATGACGGATAGAAGTTTGGTTCATTGTCACCCCGAGAGGGTGTTAATGTTAATACAGGTAGTTACTGACTAAATGTCACTAAACTGCTCGATTTGTAGCTCTTCTTGTAGCTCAGTTGGTAGAGGATTGCACTGGCAACATAAAAGTCATGGGTTTGATTTCCAAGGAACACACCTTGGAACCTTGGACCTTGTATTATCGTATGGCCTTTCCGTTTGTGACATTGAGATATCTGACATTGTGTTTTCCGATCATAAAGCGGTAGTGTTTGACATTGCATTACCGTCTATCATCATCAAACCATCTGCTGACGATCGTCTTCTCCGTATAGTAAATGATGACACGATAATTAATTTTTGCACCTTGTTTACTGAAGTAGCCCCTCCTTTTCTATTCGATGAAAACCCATCTACTCTACTGGGCGTAGAGGAGCTGCTGGTTCAGTTTAACTCAACATGCACAAATATTCTAAACTCCGTTGCCCCCCTGAAGAAAAAACGTTTTAAAGCAGCATCAAAACCATGGCTAAATGACTCCACTCGTGTTCTCCGCCAGGCTTGCAGGCGAGCTGAGCGCAAGTGGAGAAAAGACAATCTTCAAGTTTCACGTGACATCTATAAAGACTCTTTAATGACTTATCAAAACTCTGTACTTAAATCAAGGGCCATTTACCTCTCTGAGTTTATTGAAAATAATCGGCATAAACCTAGAGTTTTGTTTGATACGATTAATTCTGTGGTAAATCCTCCAGTGTTAAACAGCCTGGTTGCCTCCCCACAAAATTGTGAACATTTTTTAAAATATTTTTTAGCTAAAATTGAGGAATTAAGATCATCAATTAAGTACCCCGCTCATGATCCATCTATGCCTTCTACCTGCTCTGCTGTCTTAAATCAGTTTGAGCCTGTATCTTTATTTTACTTAAAGGATATAGTTGAAAATCTGAAGTTTACCTCCTGTGCACTTGATGTTGTTCCTACCCGTATTTTTAAGCTGGCTTTTGAGGTCATAGGCCCAAGTGTCTTGACCATAATAAATACCTCCATGAGATCAGGTTTAGTTCCTAATTATTTTAAACATGCCATTGTTAAACCCCTTATCAAAAAAGCTAATTTGGATCCCACTGATTGCTCAAATTTTAGACCTATTTCAAATTTGCCCTTCTTTTCCAAAGTTTTGGAAAAAGTTGTTTTATCCCAACTACAAAAATTCCTAGAAGAAAACTCGTTACTAGAGGTTTTTCAGTCAGGTTTTAAAGCAAAGCACAGTACAGAAACAGCTCTCTTAAGAGTCCACAATGATATCCTACTAACAGTTGATTCCGGCGTATCTGCTATTTTACTTCTATTAGATCTAAGTGCAGCTTTCGACACCATTGACCACAATTTATTGATATCCCGCCTCGAGTGTTATATTGGAATACATGGAGTGGCCTTACAGTGGTTTAGATCTTACCTGTCAAATAGAAGTTTCTGTGTGAAAATAGGGGAGTCTTTATCCTCTACAGGTCATATTAAATACGGTGTACCTCAAGGGTCCATTCTTGCACCATTGCTTTTTTCGATCTATATGTTGCCTTTGGGTTCAATTTTTAGAAAACACAATGTGTCATTTCACTGCTATGCTGATGATACTCAGTTTTACTTACCTTTCAAGAAAAATGAGTTTTTGATTTCGGAGTGTCTTGAGGAGATTAAGAGTTGGATGTCTCTAAATTTTTTAAAACTAAATGAAAACAAATCAGAGATTATTGTCTTTGGAAAATGTAATCCAGTAAATTTGGGTCCTTTGGAAAGTACAACAAGCCACTAATAAAAAATCTGGGTGTGTTCTTTGACAGTGATTTGAAGTTTGATAAACAAATAAATGCTGTTGTGAAATCATGCTTTTTCCATCTGAGACTTTTGGCAAGGGTTAAGTCCTTTCTGTCTCCTAGAGATTTAGAAACAACAATACACGCTTTTGTTTTTTCAAGATTGGAATATTGTAATTCACTGTATTCCGGAATTAGTCAATCAGCATTATCTCGGCTACAGGTGGTTCAAAATGCTGCAGCCAGGATGCTGACAGGTACTCGAAAATATGAGCACATCACCCCAATTCTATTCTCTTTAAAGTGGCTACCAGTGCACCTCCAAATTGAATCCAAAATTCTAGTGATGGTTTTTAAAGCTTTACATGGTTTGGCACCCTCCTATCTTGGAGACCTGTTAGTGCACCGAAATTACACAAGATCCCTTAGGTCCTCAGATCAGCTGTTTCTCCAGGTTCCCAAGTCCAGGTTAAAATCTAGAGGGGATAGGGCATTCTCGGTTTATGGTCCTAAACTCTGGAATTCTTTACCTCAAAAAGTTAGGGCTTCAAGGTCATTATCTACCTTTAAATGTGAGTTAAAATCTTATCTGTTATCTAAAGCTTTTATTTCTTTTACTTAATTATACTGATGTATTACATGTTTTTTATGACGTATTTATGATATATTTATGATGTGTTTCTTTTATATAATTTGCTTGTACAGCACCTTGGGCAGCACAGCGCTGTAGTTGTGTGCTTTATAAATAAATAAACAAACAAACAAACAAACACATCCTGATAAAAAGAACTGCAGAGGTTTGGATAAAAACATCTGCCATGCATAAATGCTCTTTTATAGTTTAGGAAACTGAATGGGTACATTTCTTTAGTTTTACTTATCGTTTTAGAGGTTTTCCCAAGCCAAAATGTGTGAGAATCACTGTGATTGCTTACTGGCACACAGAATTTTTTTCATATACTCTACAGTAGGTTAAAAATGTATTGAGACACATTAAGATCGCTCTCAAAACATCCAACAGTGAGTCCAACATCCCCAGATTTTCCTCCCCCTCAGTCTGGCACACATCGGCTGACATTTAGACTCTTACTTCCAAGCACCCACTGCCATATTATGTGGCCCGTATCGGGCGACTGCCAGCGGGGCTCTCCACCCTGGCACGGACCCATGGGGAAACACCACCTCCACACAGCTATTGAGCTCAGGGCGGGACACAAAAACAGCCCGTTTGCATCCTTCGTTTGCTGTCTCTCAGTGGGAGCGCTACTGCACGACTCTCTAAACGCTCCTTAAGAGCAGGAAAAAACTCAAAAGGAAACACGAATTGTTGAGAAGGAGCTCTGGGAAACGCATTAGCAGTCGATTGTCTCAACGGCTCCCGCCTGTGTCTAATGAATCACCAGATAGTCTAGAGCGATCCATACACGGCAGAGATGGAAACACAAGCTCGGTGAGGGTCACGGCTGGGATCCCTCAAGGCCACAGGAACTTAGTCAAAAAAAAAAAAAAAAGAGGGAAAAAATCTTTTGTGAGGTGAAGACAAACGCGCATCTGCTGCAAACGCCAACCCCCCCTCATTGGGTCTTCTCAGGTTTGAGAAATGTATGAGGTAATGCGAGAGATGGCGGAGCTCACAAAAGCTTTGGAAACAAAGGTAATTAATGTCAGCTCACAGGGAGAAAAAATCACGGCCCTTGAAGGATAAGAGACGGACAAAATGCAAACAAAGGTGTGTGGAGTCGAATTCACATGCAGTGATTTTGGGCAATTAAAATGGTAAAGGAGATCTGTGGCAGGAACAGTTTTTTTTAAAAACACATTCATAAGAACTCAAAAATTTAATTTCTCGTCTATATACACAGTATGACCCATGTTCAAATTCCCAATTTTTTTTTAAGTCACATGATGATGGATTTGCCTGACGAAGTGAAATCTGAATCGATATTGACTGATAAGCTTCCCATCTGCTGCATACTCAAACCTGGCACGTCCGGACACAAGAGCCGACTCCGTTCTGTGCCAACGGTGCCAAATTTTATCCGACACATCTTGGTGTGCCAACTTTGATTATAAAGATTTGAATATGAATGAGTTGTAAGCAGTTCCTTTAAAGGATTACTCCACTTTCATAAAAAAATGAATTGAAATTAAGTTTTTGAGGAAAACATTACAGGATTTTTCTTCATATAGTGGACTTTAGTGGACCTCACAGTTTACTAAACGATCCCAACCGAGGCATAAGGGTCTTATCACCCAAAAAAGTACTTTTAAACCACAACTTATTGTCTTGCACTATCTGTGTGATGCGCCAGCGCGACCTTACTTATAACGTGATCACATAAGCTGTTACATATGAAACCCACATTTTAAACAATAAAGTTAAACATTAAAGGGACATTAAAGATGCAATTTGTATAATCCGTGCCGCTAGAGGGCGCCATATCAAATCAATAACAATGACGTAGATTAATGACGCTCTGAAGCAGCGTAGACTGATTGGATTTGTTGTCTTTAACTCAAACGCTGATGGCCATCAGACGGGAACGAGAAATCATGTTACACATGAGGTAAAGAAATCAAGTTTAATAAATGTTGTGTTTGATGACATTGTTTTTTTTTTCATTATGTAAGGTTTCATGTAATGTTCAAAATGCAATTGTTAGTCATAGATGTTACAGTATTAGTCCAATACGATGGTTTGTTAACACAGCACAGAATTAAGTGTTCAGATGAACAAACTTACCATAAACAAGCGAGTGGCCCTACAGACGCTATTACTACCGCATTTGTCCACGTCACTGTTGTCATGTGTTTTTTACGTCAGTAAAGGCGGTAACAAAGGGTAATGTAGATATTAACGTCATTTACAGGTGACTGCACTGCCACGTGTCACCGTTTAGGGCAGCAATTTTCCCATAATTTACAAGTAGTTGAAAACATTATAGATATTGTTAGTAATCAGCTGGACAAAATATATAAAACTGGACTAGTGGTTTTTGGATATTTTACTGCAAATATCTTACAAATTGTACATTTAATGACTCGTTCCAAACTCGTAAGACCTCCGTTCATCTTCGGTACACAGATTAAGATGTTTTAGATTTAGTCCGAGAGCTTGAAGACCCTTCATTGAAAATCTACGTACGGTATACTGTCCATGTCCAGAAAGGTAATAAACACATCATCAAAGTAGTCCATGTGACATCAGTGGGTCAGTTAGAACGTGTAGAAGCATCGAAAATACATTTTGGTCCAAAAATAACAAAAATCACGACTTTATTCAGCATTGTCTTCTCTTCCGCGTCTGTTGTGAAGCGCATACGCGAGACTAAAGTCACATGCAGTGACGCGGATTAAGTACGACGTGGCTGACGTGTTATCTGGTGCGCCCCAGCTGTTTTTTTGTTTTTGATTTCAGCATGCTTAACGTTTGAAAAAAAACTTCGCAAACATGTCTGTGGATAACACGTCATCCGCGTCACTGCAGTCACGTGACTTTTATCTTCCGCATGCGCTTCACAACAGAAAGAGAAGACAATGCTAAATAAAGCTCTCGGACTAAATCTAAAACATCTTAAACTGTGTTCCGAAGATGAACGGAGGTGTTACGAGTTTGGAACGACATGAGAGTGAGTCATTAATGACATTATTTTCATTTTTGGGTGAACTATCCCTTTACTTAGTATCATTTCACATACATCAATATCAAAACAGTCCTCTTTTTCCACCGTTGTAAACACTGGAGAGGTTTGCATACGTCATGCACGACCTTTCGACGTGATCACGTAATATGTAAGAAAACTTTTTTTGGCGAAAATCATGAAATCTATCAGTAGATAAGACCCTTATGCCTAGGTTGGGATCGTTTAGAGCCATTTGAAGCTGCATTGAAACTGCAATTTTTAAACTGCATTGAAACTGTTGAGGTCCAATATACGGAGAAAAATCCTGGAATGTTTTCCTCAAAAAAACTTAATTGAACAAAGAAAGACAAACATCTTGGATGACATGGGGGTGAGTAAATCATCAGGATTTTTTTATAAAAGTGTACATGAGGTCACTATATAGGATCACTAAATGTGCTTTTACTCCAATATTATGTAAACATATTACTTGTAACAGTAACCATAGTTTTATGGGATGGTATAGAGATAGCAACTTGACATATTCACACACATACATAACCAAAACCACACCTGGCTCTCCTTACAGAGGGCGTGCAACTTAATCATTTCACCCATGAGCCTTTGCTCTACACGCCAATCTGTGGCCTTATCCATAATTCATACGCCGTCTCCCTCCGGCCCATATAATGTTTCGACTGTGCCTTGAGGTGGATTATACGGTGTGTGTGTGTTTTGGAGTGTTCACTATGAAGTACATAAAAAGATGCTATGGAAATATAAAAAAACAGCTCTTTCTCTGAATGATCATGTGGTATGTTTTTATGTGGAGCATTTTTGGAAGTCTGCATCATTGATGTTGTTCTGCGCTACATTTGAATAGATAAAGAAAAACCCAGGGGACTCGTGGCAATGTGCAATATTTTTAAATTACATCTGTCAAGTTGGATACAGGAGTTGGAGAGCCTACAAGAAACCTGCAATAGGGCCAACTGGTGATCTCCAATGACTTTAGAGGCACTTGCTTATTAAGGGTCAATTTTTTAAAAACTTTTTTGAGATTTATGCATCATCCAAAAGCTAAATATTAATGTATGGTTTGTTAGGATAGTACAACATTTGACACAATAGATACAACACTTTGAAAATCTGTAATCTGAGGTTGAAAAAATCAAAAATTTGAGAAAATTGCTTTTGAAGTCTTTAGAGCAACACATATTACTAATAAAAAGGTTTGTTAGCACCCTTAACTGGCTTATCGCTATAATGACTTTGTGAACTGAATGCCCAAAAGAACGGGTTATTGCAATGACGAGTTTCTAGTCAATTTTGTTTGCTTTTAAAAATAAAGCTTTGATATATTTATGGTACATGGAACATGATCTATACATAATATACTGATTTTATAATGATTTTTTTTTGCATTAAAGAAAAATCGATAATTTTGACCCATACAATATATTTTTTTATTTTTCTACGAATATACCCGTGCGACTTAAGACTGGTTTTGTGTTCCAGAACCACATTCATAAATAGCACCATATAGTAACATATTTGTTAATATTTATTCAAATATGCTACCACAATACTAACATACAGTTTTTCGAGATATGATGAGTATGGCAATAAAACGAATGTCAGGATTCATTGTCGGGACAATTCAAAAAAATTCAGGGCAGGGCATGAGGATGTTGAAATTATCCATCAGAAATAAATGTGAACATGACACGTGGGTGTAACTTTGAGCCAGGTGATTGGAGGAGAGAGATTGAAAAGTCAGATCTGCCAAACAAGTTATTTTAAATTATTACATTTTGATGCAATATTACAAAGATGAATCAATTTTGATTCATGGCGGTCTTTGTAGGGTCTGAAAATGCTTCCAAAACACGTTACAAAGTGTAAATTGTAGAAAACGATTATTGTTTCTATGTCAATGACAGAAACGGAAAATCGATGAAAACTGTAACGTCTGCACGTTTCAATGTGCATGTGCGAGAACTTGACAACCATAACAATAATAGCGGCCTACAGGATGTGTTGAGTTTATTAAAGCTTCTTCAAAAAAGGTTACAAAATGTTCACGCTTTATAGTCAAGTGTCACTTCTTGTCACTGCAAAAAAAAAAATTTCAAGAAAACATTTTCTTAGTATTTTTGTCTTCAGTAAAAATATCTAAATATTCTTAAATAAAGATGCTTTTTCTTGATGAGCAAAACAACTCAAGAATAGGTCTAGTTTTTAGACCAAAAATATCAAATTTAAGTGATTTTGTGCATAAAACAAGCAAAAAAAAATCTGCCAATGGGGTAAGCACATTTTTCTTGAATTTAGTGTTTAAGAAAAATGTCCAAGATATTTTTTGCTTGTTTTATGCACAAAAATCACTTAAATTTGATATTTTTGGTCTAAAAACTAGACTTATTTTCTTTTATTATTTGCTATTTTTTACTGAAAACAAAGACAAACTTATTAAGAAAGTCATTTTTTGCAGTGTGCATTGGATCTATCCTATATCTACACTGCAAAAAATTCTTAGTATTTTTGTCTTGTTTTCAGTAAAAATATCAAAAAATGCTTAAATTAAGATGATTTTTCTTGTTGAGGAAAATGACCCAAGAAATTAAATCTAGTTTTTAGACCGAAAATATCAAATTTAAGGGATTTTGTGCATAAAACAAGCAAAAAAATCTGCCAATGGGGTAAGCAAAATTTTCTAGAATTTTTCTTGAATTTAGTGTTTAAGGAAAATGTTCAAGATTTTTTGCTTACCCCATTGGCAGATTTTTTTGCTTGTTTTATGCACAAAATCACTTAAATTTTTGGTCTAAAAACTAGAATTATTTTCTAAGGTCATTTTGCTCACCAAGAAAAAGCATCTTGATTTAAGAATTTGTAGATATTTTTACTGAAATAAGACAAAAAACTAAGAATTATTTTCTTGAAAAAATTTTTTTTGCAGTGTATATATCTATATTCAAAAATTCTTAAATCAAGATGTATTTTCTTGATGAGCAAAAACTATAAAATTTACATGAATTTGTGATTAAAACAAGCAAAATTATCTTCCAATGGGGTGCAAAATTTGCTTAAAATAAGTATTTAAAAAACAGAAAACTGGCAGATATTTTTGCTTGACTTGAATTAAAATTTACTTAAATTGTATATTTTTTGTCTATAAACTAGAATTATTTTATTAGGTCATGTTTCTCATCAAGAAAAAGCATCTTAATTTAAGAATGTTTAGATATTTCTACTAAAAACAAGACAAAAATACTAAGTAAGTAATTTTTTGCTGTGTAGTCGCCTGGCAACGCATAATTTTGGCGTTTAGTTTACGCAGATCGTTTTGAAAACGTTCGTATTGTGTACGTAAAATTTTTCAAAGACAGTGTTAAAACGTTCACATTTTTTACTACACTGTTGTCGTGCAAATGTAGCTGTAAGCAAGTAGTCCCGTTTTTATTCGAGGGTCAGCGTAGAGTGTACACAGCTGTTTGACGCATGCACATTGGGACAAAATGCCATGCATATCCTGGGCTATATACTACATTATCCTGCACAAAGTACACACAGTTACAAAATCCGGCGGTGCGTGTACTAATTCTGATGAAGAAATTTGCATCACGTAAATACACTGCGACAAAATGCAATGCATCTCTGTTTTTTTACAATGCGCATGCATCGAACATCCATGTACACGAGTTACACAAGCAATGCTTTGCAAGGGTTCGACTCCTGGCTTTAGTTTTTTGTGTTGCTCCTTTTGGCCCCACTAATGTTTTCCCGAGGGCTTTTAATGAATTACAGGCGTGAAACTCTTTACGTCGGGTAAACTCAGACAATTCTTTACTTGCCCATCACAAGAATCCCTCTGTCCTTCTTAGCTCATTGATCAAGATAACAGCCAATTATCAATCACACTGAATGTGCTCACACTTCACATAGTGTTTAGCTTCTATTGTGGTGCATCGTCTCAAATTGCATCTTCCCGTGAAAAGACGTCTGGTAATATTTGTTCTGTATTTCCAATGTTTAGCGAGATAAAGAATCTGACTTCTGTGTCCTTCCTGTTCTCCAAAGGACACACAGTAAGCCTGTCTGATGCCGGGCTCATCGGTTTTGGCCCAGCCTGGAAAGCAAACATGGAGATCACATACAAACAGAAAAGCCACTTAATACTCTGGAGTCCTCAGAAAATAAAGCATTTAAAAAAAATCGTCTGACACGGTTTTGTAAAAATCTATGCGAGTATACTGTGGATATTTAATGTACCACCCAGACCTGCTTTACTTTTACACTACGATAGAAACGTAATGTTATTGATATAAACTGTTTAGTTGCACAGACGTCTGGATGCAGGGCTTCATCGGCTTATCAACGTTATACAATGTGATTTTCAGCAAACAGCTGCTCCTCGTCCTCGCTCGAAAATAAAACTGATTATGAAATAGTCAGTTTCAGATCTGAAATCTGATGTTAAAAACATCTGTAAATGGGGATGCACAGTATGATCACTTGTGAATGTACAACAATAGATTACTATAGTAATGCTAAGCATGCACATAGTGGTAAATACTAGCTGTACAAATGATAATGTCAGTACAAACACAACTTTTCACCCTTATTAAACTCTATAACCGAGATACATTTGTTTCATGTTACTCTAAATGTAGCAGCAGATGATTTTATGTTACAACCATAATGGACATTATAGAGCTGCAAGAAGCATTATCAAATAAATTTCCACTTCGGACGCTGCTGAAGTTCACCTCATCTACCTAATTTCCCCAACCTGTCTAAACTTGCAAATAAGCTCTTTTGTTAAATAGCGGTGAAATCCAGTCCAAACGTCCCATTTGCACTGGTTAATCTGTAGCATCTGAATGTGTTGTCTGTTTTGTCGACCAAAGCCATTCGTTCCGCTAAATTAGCGCCATTAGCTTATATAAACATAGAGGACATTACCCACCGGTCCCCCTGCAGAAGTGACCCCTGATCTCCGATCAGATCAGTCCTATATACGCATATATCAGCAGCGTACAATGCATGCAGGAAAACACACACATGCCTGAAAAAAGCCACGCCCACTGTAATGACATCACAATTCTGGAACTTTCTTGAAGATAAATCTCTAGGCAGAGCCTTACTTCAAAAATTTCCCACATCTTGATGCGACAAGATTATTTCATTAAAATTCGGGCAGAAATATTTTACCTTTGCATTCATCGTGCATGATTTTGCCTCTGTACAGTTAAGTCTGGAATATCGTCTGTTTTTACGCGCACAGCCTTGGAAAACAGCTTATTGCGCAAAAATGCAATGCCTCTCCTGGGGTCGTAAGACTAGTCTGGACGTAAAATGTGCTTGATATCCTACATAGAATTTACAGCTGTTGCATCATCTAGGCGTAATGTACGCCTGAGACTAAATGTTAGGTCTAGTCAAAGGTAGGCGTAAGTATAGACGGTTTCATCGGACGCACATGTGGTGATGCGATACGCGTCTGGTCAGAACTTTACTTCCGGTTTCAGTTTTTTAATGTTTTGACGAGTTGCTAAACTGAACTCTTGAACAAATACCTCGTCGAAAATAACCAATTTTTTGACGAGAAGTTGTGTTTTAAAAATGTATATTTGTTATTTTTCTTGTCAAAAATGACAATCGTTTTGCTAGATAAGACACTTATGCCTCGTTTGGGATCGTTTATAGTCCTTTGAAACTCGTTGTGTTGAGTTAAGTATTAAATGTTGGGCTCTATTAAAGTCCATTAAAATGAGAAAAATCCTGCAATGTTTTCCTCAAAAAACATAATTTCTTCTCGACTGAACAAAGAAAGACATCAACATTTTGGATGACATGGTGGTGAGTAAATTATCTGGATTTTTCTTTTAAGAAAATGGAATATTCCTTTAAGAATTATTCTCACGTCTGTAAATATAGTATAACATTACAGATTTTTTGCCAAAAGACTGGCTTTATGTTGTGTGGGGCCAAGGTGGGCCAAGCCTCTGATTGGGTGGGCCAGGCCCACTCTGGCCCCCCCATGCAGCCGGGCCTGCCCTGAAGTATGATTAAAAACCCAACTATACCTGATGGGTCGCGATCATCTCTTCTAGGTTTATATTGTGATAAAAATCCGCTTTACATAAGCATTAAATATTGATTTTTCCCCTTTTTATTAGTTTACCTTTATGATTGTTAAGTTATAAGTGACAGAACATGAGCACAGCTGTTGGAAATATAAATTGCCCAGATGAGCACAGTATTGCTATGAGATAAAGCCATTATTTAAAAATATTTGACCTTTAAATTCCTCTTTTACGCAGTTAGAAACAAGCTCCAGAGAGACATGTAATACCAATAGTCCTTTGATATTTTTAAATGTTTATTGCTTTTTTGAGTGATGAAACATTTCAATGAACGAATAAATAATGAAAAATTCAACTTGTGTTCACTCAAACGCATTCATTAAATCCTTACTAAAAGATTTGAACGTTTTGTTTGCCTGGGAAGTACGAGATATTTGTCCTTTATCAGAATTAATTTAATTCTCCCAATCCCATTAAATGTGTTTCACGCAAATTTATTTTTTAAGGATTTAAATATTTGTAAACCTAAAGGGAGAGACGGGGGGATTTATTTGAACTCTGCTCCACTTTAAACTAATTAAAACTGTATTTCAAGTGCACTTGTAAATTATGCAAGATACGGTCCCGCTGGACCCCAACACACCATCCCAACTGGTAAGAAGATCTGCCAGTATTGCAAAGCATCTCTATTTGTTAGTAGGGTTTAATCCGGTTTTAAATAAATAACGGAAGGTGTGGTTGTCTTAAAAAATATGTAATGGGAACAATTGATTAATCTGATGTAATCTGAAGTGCACATCTGTACCAAGCAAAACAAAAGTCAGCAAAGATCAGAATATCAAAAATGCCTCATAAAACTGTGTAACTGCTTGCCGTATTTTATTACTGTATTATAACAGTAAATACAGCATTACAGGTTTTAGTGCACACTGTTTTCACACTGTTCTCACCCACTGACCATTATTTAATCAACCAATATGACAAAATTCTGCACAGGATCCATTATAAACAAAACTTTGACGTCTGTGCATTGCGAATGAAAAGATGCTTCATTTGTTTTTGCCGAGAGTTCGCTGTTTTTCTCCATGTTCTACGATCTTCTCGTCCACGTAGAGTCCCTTGCGTCTCCGTACGGCGTTCATGTATTTTAGGGCCTGGTTGCTTGAGTCCGCTTTTTCTCCGAAGTGCAAATACTCCTCCTCTGTAGTGGGCACCCAGAGCGGATCACTGGAGATCACCTACAACACAAACACTGCTAATATAACCTGTTGTGTGGGTATAGACTTGTAGATAAAACATTACGATGCTAAGACGTTTCCTTATGCTTTACTTAAAGGTGCCAAAAAATGCATTAAAGTGCATTTTATTAAGTGCAAAAATTATCCAGAAACATTTTACATGACCATTTACAACCCTGGGATTTCTTCTGTGAATGCTTTATTTGGAAGGGTCATGAATAATAATATTGAGCTCTACTCTGAGGCTCATGCCAGTCGCTCACAAAAGCAAACAGACCTTTATGTTTGTGCCTGTATCAGACGAAAATACAGATTAAGAGGAACAACTAATTGTTTGAAGATTGTTAATGGACGTTTCTGAGTGGTAAGTTTGTTTTTTTCAGTATGGACCTGCTAAACGTAACTGTAACGACAATGGTAGAACTTCAGCCTAAACGCTAGCATATAGCATTAACTAGCATATAGTGCTAACTGAATAAATAAATGACTCAAAACATTGGAGAGGGGGTCATACAGTATTATGTCCTCTATATTCAATAATTTATTAAATTACTAGAAAATTATTTATACTACAGTATCTGACAGCCTAAATAAATAGTTGGCTGGTAACGCTTGGTCTCGTGAACACTTACTGTCATTACCGGAAGCTACAAAAGCTGAAAAAAACGAACTTCTTGGTGTAGTAAAATACATTAGATTAATCCTCATAATTTTTTACATAGTAATATTAACATTTATTGAGAACTAGATTTTCCTAAGTAAAATTATAATAATTTCAAAATTAATTTGTGTACAAAATGAAATGTGTGGGAACAGTAAGTCTTATTATATATTTTCTTGTATTATTGAACTGTTTTATAGTTACTGTGCGTAGTCCTAAAATAATGAAGTAAATTTTAATCAAAAACTTTAGCGCGTTCAAGTCAAAAATCTGAGTTCACTTAACGTAAGCGTATAAATCCATTAAACTAAAACATTGCAGTGAAATGAACTTAAATTTATTTACACATGTTAAATACCCAGAATCCTTTGCGCCTTAATATTTAGATTTTTTAAGCTTTTTCACAGAACAAGAACTGATGAGAACTTTAGCTACGTAAATATTTGTTAATGTCATAAAGATAAAAATGTCATAAAGTTTTAAGGTTATTGATGTTGTTTTGTTGAAAATTATAATTTTGTCAAGTCACCATTCAGGTAATCAATGTTTCCTTACATGAACCCTTGTTCAGCAAATTTTATTGTATTTCTCTCCATAGTGCTGACAATGCATGTCAAAAACACAGTTCTGTGTGTGTTTCTGTAAAGAATCAAGTTTGAATTTTGTTTTATAATGCCATTTATAACACTAAGAGTAACTTAAAAAAAGTCCATACAACTATGTTAAAGAAAATAACAAACAATAAATACAATCTACAATACTACAGTAAATAAGATTTATTTAATATTTTTTAGGACAGCGTGCTTTAATTTTCAAAAAAGTAATATACTTTACCTATACAATTAAAATGAATCCAATTTCTATAATAAAAATAATTAAAATGACATTAACTTAATAATGCATGAAACATTTGTTAAATAATAAAGTAGATTTTATTTGATTTTGGTAGGTAAGTTGTACTTAAAAAAAAGTTTGTGCAAATTGTTACAAGGATTTTTTTAAAGTAAGTGTAGTTATATTACTTTGTAAAGTTTAAAATATAGAAAGTTTTCTTGCAAACCCATTAAAAGGCCTTTAATTAACCCCCTAAAGCTGTGTCGATTACTTCTGTGAAGGATGAATGGACTTTTTTGGGCTTCAAATCAAAGGCACCATTTACTGCCATTATAAAGCTTTTCTACAGCCAGAACATTTTCTAATATAACTCTGATTGTGTTCGTTTGAAAAATCGATAATCATATACATCAAGGATGGCTTGAGGGTCAATAAATCATTGGGGAATTTTCATTTTGGGTAAACTATCCCTTTAAGTCATCTAACATATTACATTTTATTCATCAAGGTGCTTACAAAATGTAAATGGGATTAAAAGGTTTAAAAAGTTTATTGTGACCTCACATTGTAAAAAAAATGATTCAACTTAAAAAAGTAAGTTACCTGGTTGCCTTTTAAAATTTTAGTTAATGGAATTTAAAAATATTAGTTGAATAATAAGTATAAAAAATTTAAGACAACCAAAAAACTTACTTTTTTAAGTTGAACCAATAAACCCTAAGGGGACATGGAGCAAAAATTAAATAAAGTTTAGTTTCATGTGCTCACGTGAAACTTTCATGTGCAGAATTTTTTTTTAAGTTTAGTTTAAGTAGTTTAAGTAACGATAGTTTCACGTGCTCGCGTGATAGTTTCACGTGAGCACACAAAACTAAACTTAAAAAAAAATTCTGCACATGAAAGTTTGACGTGAGCACATGAAACTAAACTATAAATTTTTTTACTCCAATGTCACCTTAGGGGCTCGGTAATAAGCAGACTGATCAGTGTGTCATTTAATTCTTAAGAGAGAAAAAATTTCTTAAAGTTTTTAAAAACTTCTTGTAAAAATATTTTTGAGAACATTCTTATTTTATAAAATTGTTTGAATCTGACCTGGTCCTGAATGCTGACAGGTCAATACTGCATTGCTAAAATGCGGCCAAATTCTTCTCAGACCAACAGACAGTGTAATGTCAAGTGCTTCTGATCTTTAAAAAGCTTTGCATTTTATCTCATTTTAAGATCTAATGTTATTTTAAGTAACAGCGTATGCACATTGTTTGCAGTTAATGGTGATGGGTGAGCCAGCCGGATAATTATAGCTGATATTTCCCCGCTATCCAGTTTTCATCTCATTGTCTCTCTCATTATAAAAAGAAGAATAAAGGATCCAGGGCCGAACGAACGCCGCAGTTATTCACCGAGTAGAGAAACGTATAATGGTCATCATAGAAGGCACAGTGAGGCCGTGTACCAGCAAGCAAACAAATACAGACACACAACACTGAGAGCAGGTGCTTCACGGATGACGCAATCCCTGCAGTAACGCGCGCGCACACACATGCGCTTCAACACAATATGACCTCATGCTCAGACAATAGACTAAATGGTACAATTACTGTAAGAGTCCCTGCACCTGGCCCCGCGGCGTGGGCTCTGTTACCTCGGGACAGATGGCGGGGGGCCGACAACGGTCGGATTTACACCCCGGTCATCGACTGCTGCCCGCAAATAGAGTCAATGCAGCGTTTCGAGAGCATCTGGGAGCGGTGCTAACTGACAGGACAGGACAAAGTTAGAGAAGATTATGAAGCAAAGAGCTCTGTTGTGTGTCTGCTGATCTTTGATTTGGATTTAAGCCACATCTCTCTCTCTCTCTCTCTTTTGTTTTTCCACTCCGCTGAGAAAGCTTTGTCTCATCTGCAGACTCATTCGAGCATAACCCAACAAGTGACAGGGCATTTTCATTCACACAAAGACACAAGCTATGTTTCAAAATCTATTAAAGTGATTTGCTGTCTAGTGACTAAACAGACAGCTGTTTTTTAAAGTGGTGTTTAAACGTACAAGCAGCCAGAGGTGTTCATTTTCGTCCTGAAGTGGTGATTTCCAGTGACATTGGATGGCGGGGATTGATGGTGATGTGGGCGTACACTGACACGACACAAAGTTGAGAAAAGTTTGAAGTTTGGGAGAATAAGCAACAATGAGCAAATGGTTCATTTTTTAGATTATCATTATCAAAAATTATCATTACCGCAACATATTACATTAAATATACGCATTTACAAACTCATGTTTCGGTAATGAGAACTAAAAAGTTGTCTAGGTACTATGACAAACAAAATTTAAAAAACCTGGCAGCCATCTTGAGTGTCACAGTCAATTATGTCTCTTCCAACAATTTTTTTTCAAAAGTTAGTTCCTTGAGGGCTTAAACAATGATTGAAAATTGTTGCGGAGGATGAGAGAATTGGTCTTGGACACATTTATATTCCTTAATATTGTCTCTACATTTTACCAATGATCACCAAATACCAAATGTTTCTTTACTGTAAATGTTTTTAGTTTAACATGCACAGAAGCTTTTTATTTTTTACATTTTTTCATTACAAATATTTTCATGTCAAAGAACCCAAATCCAGTCATGGACACGTTGCGGTAATGAACATTTTCTCTTTAAATGTGGAAAAAACAACAAAATTGGCTGTGCAAAATAGTACATGAAGAGATGTTTGTAACTGTATGCTTCTTATTTTGATACTCTTACTTTTATTATCAAAATGTTTTATGACACCTCATAAGTCTAATTTCGCGAGAATCACCCATCTGCGCCACATAAACTATACTTTGCAAAGCTGCGTGTTCGACCGTACGACACACGTAAAAAACAAACTATACACCGTGCTTTACTGTGCATCTCCACACACATATAGGGACATAAGTGAAAATTTTTGCATCCATGCTTTGATAATACTTTTCTGTTTAAAATACAATACATACAAATGGGTTTTCTTCATAATGTTTGTTTTAAGAGGTAAGAAAATAATACAATTCGAAACATCTCACCCCCCCAACAGATCCTATTTGCTATTTCAAAAGCTATAGCTAGTCATGTCCAATAATGTCAGATAAGTTTTGGGTCTTTCCAGTTCTTTTAATTGTGGCTTTTGTGTGCAGAGAAAAGACGCTGTGTTCCTATTGTGGCAAAGCCACTTGATCCAAGCCTAAGCACAACCCAGGGCACGAAAATGCAATTATTTTGGTCGCATATGGTCCTGAAATTTAATTGGTGCGACCTGAAAATATATTTGGGAGCATTTGTGCAAGTGTTGTCGTTGACCTGTTTTAATTTCTTTATGAAGTGTTTGCATGTACTGTGGAATAATTAGCCAACGTCTTATCAGTTGCTCTTACTAAGTTTCATGTTGTATTTAGTTCATATACAGATTTGCTTTTAGAGTTCACATGGATTTTGTTGTTTCATTGAGAAATGCGATTTCTCGGGTCCACTTAGATCTGAAAACCCGAGGTCCGACCTGAGACTAAATGTTTGTGCAGGCTGTTGACTGCACACAAGTCAGTGCTGTTTACATTCGGGTCCAAAAAAACTGAGTCGGGCTCGGGTCTAATTTTGTCAAGTTTTTCTCAGGTCGGGTCTTGTTAAAAAACAAAAAACTTATGCAAGTCGGGTTCGGGTAAGAAGTGATTCGGGTCTTTTAGGGTTGGGTTAAGACCTCTATAGCGATTGACAACCCATCAAAATAAACGTCCGTTAAACGTAATGAAGCTGACAGAAATATATTACTATTGTATTGTAAAATCTACTTTTAAAATAATAAAAATTATGATTTTAAAGTGTTTTTATTTCTTAAGTAATACTATCACCCTCAAAAGCTTTGTTATGCAGCACTTTGCCCCCCAAAAATAAAATGCAATGTTTTAATTAAAATTGATCTGTTTTGTTTTTATTCGATTATTTTAGGAAAGATAAATTATAAAATGTTATGAATTAAGTTTATTTAACATGCTGTTTGACAAGTAAAATATAATTAACCATTAAAGATTAAAATAAATGAAAAGTGAAAATACAGAATCCAAAACATTTTAACCAGAATAAAATGGGATTTGTTAAAATAAATTTGTATATGAAACTGATTTTAAAATAATAAACCATTAAATTACATTTTTACTACATGTTTAAGCATAAAAGATTGTTTAAAAATGGGCCAAATAGCAAGTCAAATTTGTGGCAAATAATTTAAGTTTAATTGTACAAGTTTTTAACTCTTTCCCCGCCAGCATTTTTTTTATGTTGCCAGCCAGCGCCAGCATTTTTTCATGATTTTCACAAAAGTTTAATGCCTTCAAGAAAATGTTTTTAACTAAAATGTTAACTATGATTTAAAAAATCTTTTAATCTGAAGGTGTATGGTTAAATACATAAAAATTACGTTTGTAGAAAAAAACTATAAAACTATACCTGTTACAAACAGATTAATTTCTGTTATTAGAAAACTAAAATTTTATTTTTTAAATATTTTTTTTTTTAAATAGATGACAATAAATTTGTCAATAAGAGCCCAGATTAAATGTGAAGTCCTTCAATATTATTCAATATAAGTAAAACTTCAAGAAGCTTCTTGACACGAGTATGGTTTTGCAATTTCTAGGCAAAGGGTGACTGCACTTCAGATGATAAAATATAACAGAATTTTGATTTATTTTGGATGCTTTCAGTCACCAACATAATTTTCACAGTTGCATTTGTGTTATGCCATAGTCTGGACGAGTTTATTATGTGGAAATATAAATAAAGAACGAGTGAGTGTGTCCAAACTTTTGGCCTGTACTGTATAAACATTCAATATATCAAATGAAAGAACAGACCCTCTGCTTTCAAAAAAAACAAACAAACAAAAAAAATTCATTCTACCTTCATCACTTCTCTTTTTATCACCTCTCAAATATGCGTAGGTTTCTTAAAAAAGTTCTTTCTCTTTCACGTGAGGCGCTACTTCCGGGTATTGCGGAAAGCCGGAAACACTAGTCATTGGCAGGGAAGCGTTTTCTCTTAATTGGGAAAGAGCAGGGAAAGAGTTAATCTGGTGCTGCTATAATTTTTAATGGATGCTCCTACATTTTTGCTGGTGCTCCCAAATTTTAGTACAGTGTTACTCTGTGCTAAAAAAATATTTCAAACCCTGCAACCTCATGCATTTTGTGCCACACAAATAGTTGTGTCAATGTATTGCTACATTGCCATGCTTTCAATGCAACACTGGCATCTTTTGGTACACCTTTATAGGAAAAGTGTACCCAAAAAATTAAAATTCTGTCATAATTTTCTCATTCTCATGTATGAATTTTCTGATGAACACAAAAGCAGATATTTTGATAAATGATGGTACACAGCTGATTGTAACCATTGACTACCATAGTAGGAAAACAAATATTACTGAAGTATTGTGATAAATATTGAAGAAGATATTTTGAAAAATGATAGAAAGCACACAGCTGACGGTACCCATTGAATTCCATCATATTTGTTTTTCCTACTATGGAAGTCAATGGTTACAATCAGCTGTGTGCTTACCATCTTTATTAAAATATCTTCTTTTGTATTCATTAGAAAAAAATAGAGGTTTAGATCAACATGAGGATAAGAAAATAATGACAGAATTTTCATTTTTGGGCGAACTATCCCTTTAAAAATACAGGTGCATGGAAATAAAATAACAGAAGTCCACATACAGTACACACACTTGTTATCGCATTGCTTTGTCCATTATACACAATTAGATTAAATTGACCTGGAATGTGAGTGTGCTTGCTCATGGCTTGCACTGATAACGGTGTTTGTGTGTGTGTGTTTAATGCTGGGGCGGGCAGACGTTTGGCAGACAGATTTAGGGTGGACACAGCTCTGGCATATGTGTCTAATGGGCTCTCGACACAGTAGGCAATGGACACACACACACACACACACACACACACACACACACACAGTGGAAGTACTGCTGTCAAAGCTTGACATCTGCCCACACAAACACACACACACATGCGCGCGCGTTCATGCATGCATGCTGTCAGACGCAATGTGTAGGTTCAGTGAGATATGGCAGGGAATCGTTCGAGTTTTCACACTAATGGCGTAGCGTCCTGCGTTTGGCACCTTTTCAACCCTGCGGTTCTCTGTTGAGAGAGACAGGTGAGAGGACGGAGAGATGAGGAAACCTCATCACCGCTAACGTTATAAGACTCCTGCCTGTTACAATTCGCATGCACTCGGCTTCATTTTCAGGTTTATCGTTCATGAAATGAATCCATCTAATGTCTTTAACAGGCAGACACATGTGAAGCGCGTATCAATAACCCTCTCACGCGTGTTTTTCACAGAGCCAGTGATGAATGCGTGCTCGTGTGTGACGACATGCTACTTGAAGGAATACTTATTACTATTCGTCGTAATTTTAACACCTTTAAAGAGATGTTAAGCAGAATGTTGCTCTTCATCATACAGTATGATGAATAGGAACTGTTGAGCTCCAAAACATAAATCTTAAAAGTATGTTTAAAGGGGACATATCATGAAAATCTTTTTTTCCATGTTTAAGTGCTATAAGTGCTTCTATAAACCTAAAAAATGTGAAAAAGAACAAAACAGTAACTGAGTTTTGGTAAAACATTCTCTGCCAGCATGTGAAAAAGTAGTTAATTGAAATCTGGCTCCCCTTGTGATGTCACAAGGGGATCTTATTACAATAGTACCTCCCCTTAATCTAATCATGGCACTGACATGAAAGAGAGAAAAGAATTGACAGCACGTCACTTAAACGTGTGTGCGCGCGTGTTTAAGTGCACTCAGTAGTGCACACATGGAGAGACGCGTTTCAGAAAGCAAGCAAACATAAAATCTTTCTGTTCTTGACAGGGCACACACAAACAAATTGATCCCCACACAGTACTCTTTGTCCAATAAAAACATTTGTTTATGAATAGATAAGGCAGAAACCAGGTCCGTGCTTCTCTTAAAGAGACAGTAACCTCAATTAACCTACTTAAATCTGTGTCACTAATGTTAAACAAACAATCCAAGACAAAGAGAAAATCACTTCTGTAGCTCTAAAAAATTATATTTAATTCATACAATAAAGACAGTGTTATGATTTATTTGATCTGATTTCTGTACCTAATGCTAATTTTAGCCCTTACTTAATGTGCAACTTTGTTCTTTTTATAAATGTTTGGAATTTCTTTATTTTTTTATAAAAAAAAAAATGGTGGGAGGGGGACCCCCAAACAAATTCTGCTTAGGGCCCCCAAGAGGCTCGGGCCGGCACTGATGTGCACGTGCATATACACGCACCTGCCACCGTCACGCTCTAAGCAAAACTGAGTTTCAATTTCAACAAACCACCATTATGGTGATCAGTGTTTGCATTTCATCAGCACCTACAAAAAGATCCAATTTAAACATGGTACAAGAAATTATCTATATGGTATTTTGAGCTAAAACTTCACATGCATACTCTGGAAACACCAAAGATTTATTTGACATTTTTAAAAAGGCTTGTGAAACGTTTGCTTTAAAGTGAGAAACATTTGAGGTCATTCGCTTAAACACCATATAAATTCAGACCCATAAACAAAATGACAAAAGCAGTGTGTGTGTTTCTTCACAGTGCCTTTTCTTTGCACGTAAATGCCACATTTAAAAGATTTGAAAAGAGCCGAAATCTAGCAAGGCAAGGTTTGAATTAAACATGAAATTGAATTATCCTCTTCCAGCACGATCTGAAAGTACCAAGACTGTTGGACAATCTGAGTCATGTGTGCGTGTAATGCTGATACTCACACTATACACAAGTACAATAAGCACAAGGAACTTCATGTGAAAAATGAGGTTATTAACTTCTACACACACACACAAATCCTGATGAACAAACTCAAGTTCCGCTCACATTACATTATGGGCATTGAATCTATTGATTCATATTCTCGCAAACATGTGTCGACTGAATACCGCTGTTTATGTTTATGGGTTACTGTGGTTCACATCATCATATTGTTCATTCACCGACTGCTCGAATCTATCAAGATAAACACCCTTTTGCCAGATCAGCATTATCGACATGAGACAGAAGATCAATACGAGTTGATCTAATAGACTGGCCTGCACATATAGCTTTCCCTGGGTTTTGGAGCTGTGTGTGATCAGGTTTTCGGTTTGATGTCTTGCGCCCGGTTCAATATCCTTACGGTACGTCCAGACGTCTAACCCCTGGGGTCAGAGGAGGGTATTGACAAGAGAGACACACGAGCACATGTGTACACACATGGATGCAGACACAAATGGGGCTTTCCTGAGATAATCACTTATTCACTTATTCATTGATTCATTTGTTTGAAATGTGTGATCTCATTCAAACTTCTTTACTGCAAAACTTCAAGCTTCTCTAAAATGGCTTCTCCTGTTAATTGATAAATTCATTCATTCATGCCATTATTTATAAATAAATGCATTCATTCATTTCATCATTTACATTTTAATAAAATCATAAATTGATTCTGTCATTAATTCTGACAAAATGCATTCATCCAATCATTTATAATTAAATGCATTAATTCATTCCATCATTCACTTTCAAATATATTTATTTATTAATTCATCCATGAATACATGTATTTAATTCCATCTATCACTCATGAATAAATGAATTCATTCATTATGAATAAATGTATTCATCCATCCATCCAACCATGCACCGATTCACTAATTTATTCATCCATCCATGCACTCATTTATAAATTAATATACTATATATTATAAATATATTCATTTATGCATTCATTTTCTATTACATCTGACTTAATACGTTTATTCATCCACTCACTTTTAAAATAAATGTATTAATTCAGTCATCCATCCATCTTTTTATCCATCCTCTCCATTTAAATAAAAGTATCCATTCACAAATTCATTCAGCAGTAATTCGAACAAGTAATTCATTTAATTATTCACTTATTTACGAATAAATGTATTTAATCCCATCATTCACTTTTGAATAAATCCATTCAAACATCTATCCATCCATCGATTCATTCATTCATTCACCCCCTAATTTATCAATATATGTATTCATTCATTCCATCATTCACTTTTGAATTCATTCATGCATTCATTTTGCCATTTCATCTGACTAAATGCATTCATTCATCCACTCATTCACTTTCAAATAAATGTATTAATTTAGTCATCCATTCATCCATCTTATCATCAATTCAATCATTTATAAATAAAAGTATTCGTTCACAAATTAATTAATTAATTAATTAATTCAATCAGTAATTTTGAGAATTCATTCATCCACCCATCCATCAATTCATTCATTCATTTAATTATCCACTTATTTACGAATAAATGTATTTCATCCCATCATTCACTTCTGAATAAATCAATTCATCCATGCATCCATCCATCCAGTCATTAATTCTGACTAAATGCATTCATTCATCCACTCATTTACAAATAAATGCATTCATTCATTACATCATCCATTCATCCACTAATTTATGAATTAATTTATTTCATTTATTCCATCATTTACTTTTGAATTAATCAATTCAAACATTCATGCATTAATTTTGCCATTACATCTGACTTAATGCATTCATTCATTCCATCATTCACTTTCAAATAAATGTATTAATTCAGTCATCAATCCATCTGTCTACTCATTTATGAATACATGTATTTCATTCCATCAATCACTTTTGAATAAATTCATTCATTCATTATGAATACATTTATTCATCTATCAAACCATGCACCGATTCATTCATTTATTCATCCATCCATCCATCCACTCATTTATAAATAAATGTATTCATGCATTCCATCATTCACTTTTGAAAAAATCCATTTAAACATCAATTCATTCATTCATCCATTCATTTATGAATATATGTATTCATTCATTCCATCATTCACTTTTGAATTCATTCATGCATTCATTCACTTTCAAAAAAATGTATTAATTTAGTCATCCATTCATCCATCTAATCATCAATTCAAGCATTATAAATAAAAGTATTCGTTCACAAATTAATTCATTCATTCATCCACCCATCTATCAATTCATTCATTCATTTAATTATCCACTTATTTACGAATAAATGTATTTCATCATCCCATCATTCACTTTTGAATAAATCAATTCATCCATGCATCCATCTATCCCCATCAACTGATTTTTGATTAAATGCATTCATTTATTTCATCATTCACCTTTTAATAAATTCATTAAGTAATCCATTCTGTCATTAATTCTGACTAAATGCATTCATTCATCCACTCATTTACAAATAAATGCATTCATTCATTACATCATCCATTCATCCACTAATTTATGAATTAATTTATTTAATTTATTCCATCATTTACTTTTGAATAAATCTATTCAAATATCTATCATCCATCAATTCATTCATTCATCCCCTCATTTAGGAATATATGTATTAATTAATTTCATCATTCACCTTTAAATTCATTCATGCATTCATTTTGCCATTACATCTGAGTAAATGCATTCATTCATTCCATCATTCACTTTCAAATAAATGTATTAATTCAGCCTTCAATCCATCTGTCTACTCATTTATGAATACATGTATTTCACTCCATAAATCACTTTTGAATAAATTCATTCATTCATTATGAATACATTTATTCATCCATCAAACCATGCAACGATTCATTCGTTTATTCATCCATCCATCCACTCATTTATAAATAAATGTATTAATGCATTCCATCATTCACTTTTGAAAAAAATCCATTTAAACATTGATTCATTCATTCATCCTCTCATTTATGAATATATGTATACATTTATTCCATCATTTACTTTTGAATTTATTCATGTATTTATTTTGCCATTTCATCTGACTAAATGCATTCATTCATCCACTCATTCACTTTCAAATAAATGTATTAAAAATTATCCATCCATCTTTTCATTCATCCTTTCATTTATAAATAAAAGTATTCATTCACATATTCATTTATTTCATCAGTAGTTCTGACAATTCATTCATCCACAAACCCATTCGTTTAATTATCCATCATTAACGAATAAATTTATTTTATCTGATCATTCACTTTTGAATAAATCAATTCATCCATGCATCCATCTATCCCCATCAACTGATTTTTGATTAAATGCATTCATTTATTTCATCATTCACATTTTAATAAATTCATTAATTAATCCATTCTGTCATTAATTCTGACTAAATGCATTCATTCATCTACACATTTACAAATAAATGCATTAATTCATTACATCATCCATTCATCCACTAATTTATGAATTAATTTATTTAATTTATTCCATCATTTACTTTTGAATAAATCCATTCAAACATCTATCATCCATCAATTCATTCATTCACCCCCTCATTTATGATTATATGTATTCATCCATTTCATCATTTACCTTTAAATTCATTCATGCATTCATTTTGCCATTACATCTGACTTAATGCATTCATTCATCCACTCATTCACTTTCAAAGAAATGTATTAATTCAGCCTTCAATCCATCTGTCTACTCATTTATGAATACATGTATTTCACTCCATAAATCACTTTTGAATAAATTCATTCATTCATTATGAATACATTTATTCATCCATCAAACCATGCACTGATTCATTCATTTATTCATCCATCCATCCACTCATTTATAAATAAATGTGTTCATGCATTCCATCATTCACTTTTGAAAAAAATCTATTTAAACATTGATTCATTCATTCATCCTCTCATTTATGAATATATGTATACATTTATTCCATCATTCACTTTTGAATTCATTCATGCATTCATTTTGCCATTTCATCTGACTAAACGCATTCATTCATCCACTCATTCACTTTCAAATAAATGTATTAGTTCAGTCATCTATCCATCTATTCATCCATTCACTCATTTATACATAATAGTATTCATTCATCAGTAATTCTGACAATTCATTCATCCACCCATCCATCAATTCATTCATTTAATTATCCACTTATTTACGAATAAATGTATTTCATTCCATCGTTCACCTTTGAATAAATCAATTCATTCATGCATCCATCCACCCATCAACTGATTTTTGATTAAATTCATTCATATATTTCATCATTCACATTTTAATAAATTCATTAATTAATCCATTCTGTCATTAATTCTGACTAAATGCATTCATTCATCCACACATTTACAAATAAATGCATTAATTCATTACATCATCCATTCATCCACTAATTTATGAATTAATTTATTTCATTTATTCCATCATTTACTTTTGAATAAATCCATGCAAACATCTATCATCCATCAATTCAATCATTCATCCCCTCATTTATGAATATATGTATTCATTCATTTCATCATTCACCTTTAAATTCATTCATGCATTCATTTTGCCATTACATCTGACTTAATGCATTCATTCATCCACTAATTCACTTATAAATGAATGTATTAATTCATCAATCCATCTGTCTACTCATTTATGAATACATGTATTTCACGCCATCAATCACTTTTGAATAAATTTATTCATCCATCAAACCATGCACCCATTAATTAATTTATTCATCCATCCATCCATCCACTCATTTATAAATAAATGTATTAATGCATTCCATCATTCACTTTTGAAAAAATCCATTTAAACATTGATTCATTCATTCATCCTCTCATTTATGAATATATGTATTCATTCATTCCATCATTTACTTTTGAATTTATTCATGCATTCATTTAGCAATTTCATCTGACTAAATGCATTCATTCATCCACTCATTCACTTTCAAATAAATGTAATAATTCAGTCATCAATCCATCCGTCTACTCATTTATGAATACATGTATTTCATTCCATCAATCACTTTTTAATAAATTCATTAATTCATTATGAATACATTTATTCATCTATCAAACCCTGCACCAATTCATTCATTTATTCATCCATCCATCCATCCACTCATTTATAAATAAATGTATTCATGCATTCCATCATTCACTTTTGAAAAAATCAATTCATTTATTCATCCTTTCATTTATGAATGTATGTATACATTCATTCCATCATTCACTTTTGAATTCAACCATGAATTCATTTGGCCATTATATCTGACTAAATGGATTCATTCATCCACTCATTCACTTTCAAATAAATATATTAATTCAGTCATCCATCCATCTATTTATCAATCCACTCATTTATAAATAATAGTATTCATTCATCTACCCATCCATCAATTTATTCATTTAATTATCCACAAATTTACGAATAAATGTATTTCCTCCCATCATTGACTTTTGAATAAATCCATTCATCCATGCATGCATCTATCCATCCATCCATCACTGATTTTTTATTAAATGTATTCATTCATTCCATCATTCATTTAAAATATATTTATTTACTCATTCATCCATCTGCCCACTCATTTATGAATACATGTATTTCATTCCATCAATCACTTTTGAATAAATTCATTCATTCATTATGAATAAATTAATTTATTCATCCAACCATGCACTGGTTCATCCACTCATTTGTAAATATATGTATTCATTAATTTCATCATTCACTTTTGAATTCATTCATGCATTAATTTTGCCATTTCGTCTGACTTAATAGATTCATTCATCCACTCATTCACTTTCAAATAAATTATTAATTCAGTCATCCACTCATCCATCAATTAATTATTTTAATTATCTACTTATTTACAAATAAATGTATTTCATCCCATCATTCACTTTTGAATAAATCCATCCATCCATCAACAGATTTTTGATCAAATGCATTCATTCACCTTTAAATTCATTCATTCATTTCTTCCACCTTAATTCTGACACAAATGTATTCATTCATTCCATCATTAATTCATACAGCATTCATTCTGTCATTTACTTATTTCGAAATGAATGTATTCATTTATTTACCTCCCAGTGGCTGAACACTAGCTGTGGACTGGCCAGGCCGCTGGTCCTCTTCCTGATTTCATCAGCAAATCCGAAGCTCTCGGCGACAGGAAGTACGGCTTTAATAATGAACATGTCGGTCCCTTCCTTCATCTCCTCATGCAGGACTCGTCCTTCACGCTTAGATAAAACACCATACACTCGACCTACAACACAAATACACACAAACTAATAAAATCCATTTTGCTTAAAAAAACTCTTTGATTAAAGTGTTTGGTTAATGCAAGCACAAAACACTTCCTATTAAAACCACATCAACTGGGGACATCGTCTAAACGCTGTCTGATGATATTGAACTCATAATTAAATACAGTACTGTAAGCTTACACTAAAACTTACTACAGGGCCATTAGTTGCATTTTCCCTGTGAGCTGTGATTCATTTCTGATAACACTTCCAATGTATATCATGCACAAACGATTGTTCATGCTCCTTAAACCCACAAATCACTGCACAAGTGTCCTTAACAGTTTAGATTCAGAAAGAACACACATAAAATCCATCATTACTCTCCGGAAAGTCACATGAGATCAGATGCGCGTTTGGTGGCGGACATCCTTCTCGTTTTACTAATACAAACAGCAGCTGAGCCGTCTTCACACAACACACACACAGACACACAATACATGGAAGTGACATGGGAAGAAACTCAGAGCCGGTGTAGCAGCCCCAGAGACCCTTGACCTTTAACACTACAGTCCAAGCTCTCATAATAATACTTGATGACAGATATCTATATAGACGCTAAACATCAGGGCCTCATGTTTATATGGCATAAACTTGTTGAATTCAATTAAATAATTGTCATTTAAAGACCCACACAAGTGCCACTTTGTTCGATTTTGCATAATAGGTGCCCTTTAAGTTTGGAATACTTTAATCTTCTAGTAGTTACACAGTAATATGCATACTAAAACCCCCCAAAACTTTTC
Source organism: Paramisgurnus dabryanus (assembly GCF_030506205.2). Lineage (NCBI taxonomy): Eukaryota > Metazoa > Chordata > Actinopteri > Cypriniformes > Cobitidae > Paramisgurnus > Paramisgurnus dabryanus. The sequence continues at coordinate 6,101,343 of NC_133338.1, read as the reverse complement.
ACTTTAAGATTCAATACAAAGATTACCAATGCACGAATCAAACTCGTTGGTAATTTTTTTCACAATAATCTCTAATGTGGGCATAAAATTAATATATAACAAGAAACTGCTCAACATAAATTTCTTTCGAATGGGCTTATTGCATCAATCGCATAATCTTTTCACAGCTTTGTTGAGGCGAGACACTAGACAATAATATCATTACATTCCTCCACCTCTCATTTAAAATAAATGAATTAGGGTCATGTTTTTGCTCCAAAATCACTGTCAGCGTGATAAACGGCACTTAAGGGAAAGAAAAGGGTTGAAATGATCTATACTAAGAAATTTCTCTCATCTAAAACATCTGTAATACTCTTGGATATCAATGGAGTGACCTAGTTATTAGGATATAAAAAACATCCCGCCAGTAAAAAGTTGATGCATTTTATATTCAAACCCTTTGTCTTTCCTAATACAGTCCAGCTGCTCTCCCAAATCATAAAAAGGGCATTTCAGCAGTTCATATATAGATTTCCAACTTGAGCATTCACAAATGACAAGGAGCAACTGGAAAGATAATTTGCACCATTTGCTGAAATCTTTATGTACTATCTTCTTGTTGATTTGTTCAGAGGTTCTCTTGGGGCAGGATTTCCTTACCTGCCTAACCGGCTTCAGTTCCCACAGGCGTGCTGGTTGGACAATGTAGCTTTTGTTCTGGATCATGGAGCTATGACATCACCACATAGGTACACGGCTGATTCACATCAGCTTTCAATTAACTGAGGACTTTTATTCTGTGTGGACGATATATAGCATTTTTCCTATATAACTAGAGCTTATACGCATGCTTTAAAGTTCAGGGAGGTCTTTATTAGTCACAGCCTTGCTTATCAAGCAGTTTTTGAACAAGAGACCGAATAGTGTCGGGACATAATGAAGGGCTCGTCCCTTTAAAAGATCAATCCATTTTTTTTATATGCAAATTTTCCAGCTCCCCTAGAGTTAAACATTTGATTTTTAGCATTTTGGAATCCATTCAGCTAATCTCCAAATCTGGCGGTACCACTTTTAGCATAGCTTAGCATAATCCATTGAATCTGATTAGACTGTTAGCATCACGCTCAAAAATAACCAAAGAGTTTTGTTATTTTTCCTAGAAAATAAGCAAATTTTCAAAAAAGTGGAGTGTCCCTTTAAATTAAACCACTATTTGCATTTAGTTAACCATGAATCTTGATTTATTCCTATATATGCTTGCAGGTGCTTTTAGGGAAGAAGAGCATATTGCACTGCAAAAAATGATTTTCAAGAAAAAAAATTCTTGTTTTCAGTAAAAATATTAAAAAATACTTAAATTAAGATACTTTTTCTTGATGAGCAAACCGACCCAAGAAAATAAGTCTAGTTTATAGACCAAAAATATAAAATGTAAGTGATTTTGTGCATAAAACAAGTAAACAAATCTGCCAATGGGGTAAGCAAATTTTTCTTGAATTTAGTGTTTAAGACAAATGTTCAAGATTTTTTGCTTACCCATTGGCAGATTATTCTGCTTGTTTTATGCACAAAATCATTTAAATTTGATATTTTTGGACTTATTTTCTTGGGTAATTTTGCTCATCAAGACAAAGCATCTTAATTTAAGATTTTTTTTCTACTGAAAACACTGCAAAAAATTATTTTCAAGAAGAGATTTTCTTAGTATTTTTGTCTTGTTTTCAGTAAAAATATCTAAAAATTCCTAAATTAAGATGCATTTTCTTGATGAGCAAAACAACCCAAGATAATAAGTCTAGTTTTTTGACCAAAAATGTCAAATTTAAGTGATTTTGTGCATAAAACACGCAAAAAAATCTGCCAATGGGGTAAGCACATTTTTGTTGAATTTAGTGTTTAAGAAAAATGTTCAAATTGTTTTTGCTTACGCCATTGGCAGATTGTTTTGCTTGTTTTATGCACAAAATCACTTAAATTTAATATTTTTATCTAAAAACTAGACTTATTTTCTTGGGTAATTTTCTCATCAAGAAAACGCATCTTAATTTAAGAATTTTTTTAAATTTATACTGAAAACACTGCAAAAAATGATTTTCAAGAAAAGATTTTCTTAGTATTTTTGTCTTGATTTCAGTAAAAATATCTAAAAATTCCTAAATTAAAATGCATTTTCTTGATGAGCAAAACAACCCAAGAAATAAAGTGTAGTTTTTTGACCAAAAATGTCAAATTTAAGTGATTTTGTGCATAAAACACGCAAAAAAAATCTGCCAATGGGGTAAGCAAATTTTTGTTGAATTTTTGTTGAATTTAGTGTTTAAGAAAAATGTTAAATTTTTTTTGCTTATGCCATTGGCAGATTTTTTTGCTTGTTTTGTGCACAAAATCACTTAAATTTTATATTTTTATAAAAAAAACTACACTTATTTTCTTAGGGCGTTTTGCTCATCAAGAAAAAATAGCTATTAACAGATATTTTTAATGAAAACAAGACAAAAATACTAAGAACAGTTTTTCTTGAAAACAATTTTTTGCAGTGTGGATAAAATATTGCACACCTTTTAGGTGAGTTTAGTGGAAAAACTTGACTCATCTATAAGCCATAAAAGCATATTTTTTAACCTCCTGCTTACCTAAGACTTCAGCAGTGGCCATGATTTCGCAGGTGTACGTCGCAGCCATCAGTCGCTGAGGTTGGGCTTGAAAGGCGTAACGACAGGCCTCCTTCACGGTGGCGATGAGCTGACCCGAGAAAGGCCCGTAACAGTCCACCGAGCTTCCACTTTGGGTGTCCGTACTGGGCTCCTTATCTACCAAGTCCTTCTGAAAGTTCATGTCCCAAGTTTCTATCGAGAAGCAAACACCCATCAAGGGTTCTTCACACATGGGGCCGGAGAGCGTTGCCAATTGAAAGCCACTTACGATGCTGTTGTCAAAGTCTCTGAACGTTAATGTCTCTGGCCTTTCTTTCTCTTGATCCAAACACTGCCATATAGAAGGTCTCCGGTAGCTTTCGATGCTGTTGAGAAGAATGTTCGGCCCGCAGCGGCGCGGACCGAACGCCCAGATACGCTCCACGGCACCTCTCCATTTGTGGCCCTGCAGATGGCTCTCCAGTTTGACCTTAAAGTCCTGGATGTTCTCCAGAATTTTCTGGTTGATGTCCAGAGTCTTGCCCTCCCGGACGAACGTGCTAAACTGCTCCATTGTGCGTATGACCTCTACGTTGTCCTCCAGCAGACGGGTCACTTGCTCTGGGAGAGGGATAGCCCGTACCCTGACCGTGGCCATCTTGTTAGGGGTGGTGAGGATGACCAGACCGGTGGAATCCACCTGGATGCCTTCGGGATACTTGGACTGATCGTCTTTAACCTGGTGAATCACGGCCACCTTCTGCTGCTTGCCCATTTCTTCATTCACCATGTCCACCTTGGGCGGCCGAATGATCGTCTCGCGGAAGGGTATGATTGGTTCGGAAGCGCTGATCTCGATTTTAGCAAACCTAGAGGAGCGAGATAAATTTATTATTGTATGCAATAATATCCTCCCTTCTTTGCTATTACAAAAACCTTATGTTTCAATAAAATGATTGCTGCCGCTGAGAGGCTGGCACCCGGCCAAGGGTAAGAGCCGGGCTCTGATATTTTAGCAACTTGTTATGGCATTGTAAAATCTAATTTACGATGGCTCATTCATGCAGAAAATATTCAAATACACATTTATCTCTTTCTGTCTGTGTAAAGAATCTGTAAATCATATACATTGGGCAGAATAATTGTGTAGGTATACATAATGCATGTATCTATGGCCTAAATCTAATAAGGGACCAAAACACCCCGGAGTCATTGGTTTATGCAGACAGCTGGTCGGTCGGGTCTCGTGGGTCACCGGGTTTTAAACGGAGCAGACGGCTGACACGATTGCAGACAACACCGAATCTTCCAGTAATCCAGTTAGACCCAGACGGCCATGGACGCTTTGGGAAGCAGATAATCCGGTGGAAAATATTTACTAAAAACCATCTGAGCAGAGCCGAGAGCCGTGACGGGGCGATCTTCAGGCAATGCTGTCTCTTCTGGCGTTACGTGTTTCACAATAATCATCCTCTCTTACTTCCTTTTTTTCGTTGCTATACGCCTCTTAAACCTTGTTATTTTTGCTCTTCCCTAACTTGTAATTGCAAAAATCTGCCTTTATTATTTTTCACTTTCTTTATCCGCACAGTAACCCTGTAATCTGCCTAAAGGAAGCTAGATGAGATCTTCTTCCTTATCTATGTTGGTCTTGTGGTTTAGCATCAGGTGCCAGATTTAAATAGATAGATAAAGATATTCTGCATCCAACATGTTAAAGATAAATAACACTATCATTTCAAGTACAAAAATCTCAAATAATGAACTTTTTTAAGTCCATCAGTGGGTGTAACCCTTTCACGGGTCACATGAGCCGACAGTTGACCCACTTACTGCCGAGGATGTGATGTCATCATCCCGTCACTAAGGGCATGGCACGACCTCGTTTTTAAGACTTGGCTGGAGCACAAGCGCGCCAGCGTTAGAGATCTGGACAGACTATCGCTGAACTGCTTTGACATGGAGGTCTGATGGGATATTTTTAAACGCCACTCAGACAGTGGAGTAAACGCTGCCGGCGGTCTGACCTCGGCCTCTCTTGACCTCAGGGTTGACCACCGCCCGAGGGCTGACGGTTTCTCACTGCTGCCTTTGCTCTCGTGAGTCTCTGGTGTTTGTTTTTGACCTCAGGGAAGAGCTGGTGACCAGATTACATCCCGCTCACTGAACCACACTGCTAGCTGAGTACGTGTTGAAACTGGAAATTGCTTGGTGTGGGTTAAACGGTATGACACTTGTAAAAGCCAAAGTCTTTGTGTTTTTGTAGGCTATACCATAAAAGTGCTAAGTAAGTAAGAAATCAATCACCAACGTGTCTTTTGTTTTCTTATTACGAGCTCTAAAACTTTATTTTTTAGGTATAAAGAGGCAGACATGACCTGAGCCGTATATAAATATGTATTTGAAGAGCGCACTGCAGATGCAAAACCCTACTACTTAAAAAAAAGTTTCCAGTCACTCTTTTCCATCCTTTCTGAATAAAGGTTATTACTCAAAAAATCAGTAAGTATCCTAATATATTCGGTAAACCTTCTTTAACCGAGTAGCAAAAAAATCTGCTAATGGAATTAGACATTTTTTGCTGAATTTTTCTTGTATTAAGTAATATTTTCATCAAGAAAATACATCTTGATTTAAGAATTTTTAGATATTTCAACTAAAAAACAAAAATGCTAAGAAAGAAAATAATTTTTTGCAGTGCATTCTTAAAAATGTTCTTGAATTTAGTGTTTAAGAAAAATCTTCAAGATTTTTTTGCTTACCCCATTGGCAGATTTTTTTGCTCGTTTTATGCACAAAATCACTTAAATTTGATATTTTTTGTCTTAAAACTAGACTTATTTTCTTGGATCGTTTTGCTCATCAAGAAAAAGCATCTTAATTTAAGAATTTTTTAATAATTTTACTGAAAACAAGACAAAAATACTTAAAATTATTTTTTTCTTGAAAATCTTTTTTTGCAGTGTGTATGTAATTGTTGCAAAAAAAAGTATTACAAAACTAGTTAATCTCTTTCTATTTTTAAGTTACAGTAGTTTGTGTCATTTTATACACTGTAAAAAGTAAAAGTCGTATCTTCTTAAAAATATATATACTGGTAACACTTAAAAAATGTTTTTTCAACTTTAAATTTTCACTTAGTTTTTTAAGTTGTAAAAAACAAAACAAAAATAATTAGGCATTACCAATTGCAGTAATTTTTTTTTTTTACTTTTAACAAGTGTAGCTATGAGTTTTGGCCCTAAAATGACAATTAGGTAGAGTGCACACCAAAGCGTTTACACTATATGTTTTTAATTGTTTCCAATGGAAGTGCGGCGCTTTTAAAAAAAGCCAGTAGCTGGCGGGTTTTGTCCATGCTGGGCGCCGGCGCTCTGCTGTTTTTCTGCGCTCAGTGCCGAAAGTTGAAAAATATTTGACTTTGGGACGACCTCTTACATATCGTCGCTGCCCGATGAAACTCACGTATGTCCAAAATGGTTACTTTTCAGGAAGTGAAAAAAACACCGTATTTCAAAAGCAGTTGAATGTAGCGTTGTCCTACTTGGTACGGCATCTTCACATGTAACCATATTCATATGCCAGTGTAATAATATAACCCACATTTGACCAAAATTGAGTTTAAATGGAAATTCGTGCATATTTTACAGTAACGGTGGTCGATACGCGTTCTTCCGATCATTAATTAGAATGGCCAAGTCGCTCAGTTTATTAAATAGCCTACGTCTTAGTTTATTAAATACGCTTAGTTTATTAAATATTATTATACATTTATTAAATGTCTCTTGCAAATTATGAAGGGACAATGAATCAATACACTGACATGTATTGATACTTTATTTGCACAGTCCTACCGTACTTTTGTCACTCCTAGAAGTACGTCTGGCGTCAGGGGGGAAACGTTTACCTCGATGAAGGAAAGTCATTGTCTCACCAGGCTATGTTTATTCGGCTATCCAGTGCTGAGCTTCGATGAAACTTCACGAGACCGTTGAGATGCTTCCACAGGGCGGGTGATACGCGGCGTGATTGACAGCTTTGACACCAAATGAAGATACGTGAAAATCAGATGACATGATTTCACAACTTTTCATTGGCCATTTAGATATGTGAAGCATATTGTATACGGAAATTAATCTGGACATTCAATCCGTCGAAAAATCTCAAAATCGGCAAAATGGACATACGTGGTTTTCATCGGACAGCGACGATATCCCTCCTTTTTTGTCTAATCCTTGTATTTTGCTCCTATATCTGCATTTCCATTACCATTTAAATTGCACAAATTGACATTGTGAATTAAACATATGGCCAAATGTTAATTTCGCAAAAACTCCCATATATCGCAGTTTGAAAACAAGTTTGAACACAATTGCATAAGGTGGTTTATAAGGCAATTCATAAAAGGTGTATTTCCCAAAACTGCAATGGTTTATTCGCATTTTCCAGTCACCTGATGCAAGTAAGTCACATAATTTTTCAATTGCCTAATAATTTGTTACGATTATGACGATTAATTGCCTGTTTTAGGGCTTTGAAGGTTACGATTTATTATCTGTTTTATTGCTTTGACATTTAATTCTCATACATTTTTTTGTTTGTTCGTGAAATAATTTTCACATATTGCTGTAATTATTTAAATAAAATCTTTTTCAAGGTTTACCTGGATGTAAATATTAATACACATATTTAATATTAATTATTTAATGAATTTAGCTTTCAAAACCTGAATATTCTTTATAAGAAATAAACACAATAAACAAAATAAAAAAATGCAATCAAAATAAAATGACCATACCAGAGCAGGCCTTAAATAGTAGCCAGTCCTACTAAGGTCATATTAGTACTAGACCACATGCAAACAATTTTATTCCTTACAGATCCTTAACTCTTTCACCGCCAGCGTTTTTTAAAAAAGTTGCCAGCCAGCGCCAGCGTTTTTCATGATTTTCACCAAAGTTTAATGCCTTCCAGAAAATGTTCTTCTTTAAATATATAAACATACAATATACCAAATAAAAGAACAGACCCTCTGCTTTCAAACAAAAAAAAACCTTTCATCCTACCTTCAGTGGTTCTTTTGTAATCAGCTTTTGAATATGGGTAGGTTTCTGCAAAAACACCACATTTTGAGCAAAAAGCAGAGATAATTCCATTTTTGTGACGGACTTTTCATAGAGATCCCATTCAGAGCGATCTTTAAAACAGACACGGACATGCAGCCGCTTGCCATAGGGCAATACTTCCGGGTTTAAAAAGTTGCGGTGGATAATAGCGGTATTGCGGAAAGACGGAAAATCTCGTCATTGGCGGGGAAAGAGTTAAGAATAGCATCCTTCACTTCGCTAAATTTGGAATTGCTGTTTTGGAAATGTATGATTGACCTGGCAGTTACTTATAAAAGTTTTGCAGCATTTCATTAAATGCTGTTTTTTCCACTGTATTGAAAGGTTTTGCAATGTATCAGTTAAGGAGCGCCATCTGATACGGTCTCGTTTAAACAGGCGCTGCAGCTCCCCCTTGTGTTTTAAAAGAGATGTGCAATCATTGCGGTGATCTGAAATCATCGCGATGAGGTCAAACAATTGCGATGAGACGATTATTTAATCATTGTGACAGCCCTAAATATGAAATGGTATGTACTAAAACCTCCAAAAAACACCTAAATACATGTCTGTTCCCAAGTATAATAGGATTTCCTTGCCAATAATGAAAAAAATTAAAACAAAAACACCTATACGTTGCTGCTCCCAAGCATAAGGGACTTTCTTTGGCATTAATGTTTGGATAATACTATTACGTCTCCTTTGGTTAAAGTTTATGCCTAGTGCGGAGGATGTGATATTAGTTAACCTAGCAACATCGGTCGACATGATGTTTGGAATGACTTATCGCAAGAGGAGTCGCATATTATCGAATAACGGAAAAGAGGAGTCGCATATTATCGAATAACGGAAAAGAGGAGTCGCATATTATCGAATAACGGAAACGCCATCATTTTGCAATAGTCTTTAGGAAAGTTTTGTGCAAGTCTGCAATAAAAACGCAGCTACTGATCCAATCAATTTCTGAAGAATAAAATCTATGACAGAGTAAAACAGGCCACAAGCATGCCATGCTAACTTAGACTGCCTAGTCAACTAGTAATTCAGACAACCCAAAAAATGTTTGATTTTAAAACTATGCACTTAACTACATCGCTAATAGATCAGTATGTCTTAGGAGAACAAAAGAGAAACAGGAAAAAAATGAACAAGACATAAATATGCCATACAAGTTATTTATGGGTGTAGGGAACAGAAACATCTCAATCTACGGGGAGTACAAACATGTTTACATCTTGTGCATGAACCTGAGCTACTCCAAACCGTCCCAATATGGCCTCAACTTCAGTCAAGCCAAATGACACCTGAGGGATCTCTCTCACTATCAACGACCATTAAACACGCTCGAGCGGAGGACGTTTTGGCGAAAATGTAAAAAACAAACCAGTGAGGCTTTTCTTCACGACAACTGACAACAGAACAAAGCAACACAGTCGAGAGACGAGTGCTAATTTACAGGCCCATGGCTCGAGGCGAAGCACCAGATGGAGAGAGTAAGAGCTCATTTGTGTCTCCTTACACCATTACTACATTTTTTAGCAAAAAAATGGTTTCACGAGCCGATCGCTGTTCTAACACAGTCATGTCAGGAACATCCAAAATAATCTTTATCCCTCTCACTTCCTTTGTCCATTTCTTCATATTTTTGTAGTACTAAGAGAGTTTCTTAATGACACGCAGCCAACACTGTACCATTGCGGCATGCGGTACTCGCATCAAAAGTCTTTCTGGTGGCTTGTCAAGAAGCATGGCCAATCTTTTTTCTTTTAATAAAAACAAAACAGAAGATATTCATAATTACCAGTCACCTAATTTACATATAAACGGCACCAACCAGTTGTACAAACAGTGCCAGGAGTTATCAAGCTTTAGAAATTAAACAAAGAATAACTTTGTTCATTTGCATTTAGTGCTCTGCAAAGCAAAAGCATTGTCTGTTTATTTTTCTTAATGAAGAAGACTGCTAATTTATTCATAAAAACAGTTTTAAGAGAAATGAAACGAAGCCGACCAGCCGATACATTTTTTTCAGTGAACGCTGCTGATATTACAGTACGGGTACACCAAAGCATTTAAATGCGGCTGAAACCGCCAGGCGGATGCCAACTGTGGGCGCTTGCCAGCCTTTCTTCAGCTTTGGTTGATATAATGCTCCTATTTTGTTTATCAGTCGTTTGATGCACAGGTTAGTTTGGTGGTATTTGTCCCGCAATGAAAAGTGCATTCGTTAAAATATTTTAAATTAATATTTAATCTTCCTCACCTTACTTATGAGGTAAACAGCTGTGTAATAAGCAGTTGGAGTATCTTGAGGGTCCACATTCAGCCCCCATCTCTGATCTAAATATCTTTGATTATTAAAATCTCAACCAGATCTTTCTCCTGATTGGACGTCTGTACGTTTTCATTTCGTCTGCAACATCCGCTCGGCATGTGGGAGTTAGATTTAAGAACAATGTTCACAAGATGTTTTGTGACATTTATAATTAGGAATGTATGTGAATTCACTCAATTTAAGATGCTTAGTAAACGTTTGTACAAAAAAGACTTAAAATAGACCCCGACGCTTTCCAGATGATGCACATATGCAGAATTTTTTTTTTTTAAAGTGCCTTTTTGTTTGTAACTTTTCAAAATAAAAATATAGGAGCTTTTTAGGATCAGAACTTTTTTGCACCAGTATGTGTTTTAATAGCAATTTTGTAATAAATAATTAAATATGTCCTAAACATCTCCGCCCCCCCCTTTTTTTTTTACCTCAAGTGAAGTATTAGACACAATAGTACACAAACAGGACCTGATATAAATCCACAATACTGCAAAGACTGAAATTCACAAATCGGTTACTAAATTGCTTTCAGGCGTTTTAAAAAGGTACAGATTTCATCTCGTGTAATATGGAGGACCACAAGAGTCATGCAAAATGTAATAAGGAACATCAATATTTAATAACTACCTGGACAATAAAAATTGCAATTAATAGGTTTGTTTAAAAATTCATTAATTAATCTATAAATAAATAGACTAAGTTACAAAAAAATCATTTTGTAACATTTTATTAGGCAATAAAAAGTGAGATTATAAAAATAATGTAGAAATGAAATATTAATCTATTAATAAATAGTTCAAAGTAATATAACAACATAAAACACTCAATAAGTTCATCATTTTAAATTGAGTTTATAAATTCTTAATTAAATAATGGAATTTCAACATGTATTTCAAAAAGCGATTTAAAAATAAAAATAAATAACTGGATTTATAAATTGAACTACGAATACAGGTTTAAATTAGGCATTTAAAAGCGAATTTCCATTTAACATTTCTGTTTTCATTTCCCGATGGTTCTCCTTATTCTTTTCGCTATTCGATTTGCTTTTCGTTTTAGCCTCTCATTTCTACGTTATTTTATAATCTCACTTTTTATTGCCTAATAAAATGTTACATAATGATTTTTTTGTAACTTTGTATATTTATTTATAGATTAAATAATGCTTTTTTAAACAAATCTATTAATTGCTATTTTTATTGTCCAGGTAGTAATTAAATATTGAAGTTCTTTATTACATTTTGCATGACTCTTGTGGTCCTCCATAGTGTAAAGATTTGAGATATTGGAGAAAAAGCTTAGCTAATGATATGCAAGGAGATATGCAATTACGAAACTAACAGTAACTTTTCGACTAATATTTATCATGTGGTGCTGCTAATTTATGCAGCTATGCTGTTTATACAAGGCAGAAGTCAAGGGCAAATGTAAACTGGTGTCTTATTAAAATGGAAGAGAGCATCTTTAACATTTGAATGTTGAAGGTTTCTTCTGTCAAATAACAGCTAAAGCAGCTCCAGGGTATTTAGTTTAACCTTTGTGGTTCAACTAGCAAACCAATGAAAATGTATTACTCTTAAATAAGTATTATTCATTTTATACTAAATCATGATTTATACAATTATTATTGCAATCATTGACAAGGTTAACAATTGATAAATAAATGCAGGGGTAATGAAATTTTCAACTGAGCTAATATTTTAGGAGAAATGCAGAGGTCAAGTGGTGCAACCAAAAAGTCAATAATGCTAAAAACGCCCATAAGAAATAAAAAACGTAAAGTGAAATAATTTTAATTAAAGGTGCAATGTAAAACTGTATTTATCTAGGTATACGTATGACATGTTTTGAGCTTCAAACAATATTGTTTCCTCCTTATTCTGTAAAAGAAACTCCAATCTCAACATAACACCGACTGTGACATTACAATCGAGATGTACGCCCCCCAACATTAAATTACACATTCAATTTATTACAATACCAAAAAAACTTACATTTGGAGTTTAGCGCTATGCTAGTTAATGCTACATGCTAGTGTTAAGGTTCTACTATTGACGTTACGGTTGCGTTTTTTAGGTCTATACTGAAAAAACTAAACAAATAAACATTTCCAATCTCCAAATAATTGTTTATTCCTCAAAATCTGTATCTTTATCTGATAGAGGCTCAAACACATAAGGTCAGTTTGCTTTGAAAGCTACCAGCTACTGACTGACATGAGTCATGCTGTGAAACAGCCAATCAGAGCAGAGCTCAACATTATTATTCATGACCCTTCTAAATAAGGCAATAACACCCCGAAATCCTAGGGTTAAAAATGGACATGTAAAACTGTTTCAGGATAATTTTTGCACTTAATAAAGCCACATACCTTCCATGTAGATCTCAGAGAACAATTTAACATATTATATCAATGCATTATTTGGCACCTTTAAAGGATTACTCGAAAAAAAAAAAAAAATTATATCATTAATTAATTACGTTTTTTGAGGAAAACATTCCAGGATTTTTCTCAATTTAATAGACTTTAGTCGACCCCAACAGTTTACAGTGTAAATGCAGTTTAAAATTGCAGTTTCAATGCAGCTTGAAATGGCTCTAAATGATCCCAACCGATGCATAAGGGTCTTATCTAGCAAAACGATTGACATCTTCAGCAAAAAAAATAAAATATATATACTTTTGAACCACAACTTCTTATCTTGGACTCGCGCCAGCACGACCTTACGTAATGCCTAATGCACATACGTAATGCACTTCGAAAGGTTGTGCATGACGTATGCGAAACTACTGCCCCCTGTCTTTACAAGTTTGGAGAAAGAGTTTTGTCTTTGTTTAAAATGGTCCGCAAGTGTACATTTGTGATGCGTGACCTTTCGACATGATTACATAAGGTCGCGCTGGCGCGTCACACGGCCGGCAGAAGACAAGAAGTTGTGGTTTAAAAGTACATATTTTTTATTTTCTTGTCAAAAAATGTCAATCGTTTTACTAGATAAGACCCTTATGCCTCGGATGGGATCGTTTAGAGCCATTTGAAGCTGCATTATAACTGCAATTTTAAACTGCATTGAAACTGTGAACTGTTGAGGTCCAAGTCTATTAAAAGCGTTCTAAGCGAATCTGCGAGACGTTCGTTTTTGTTGACGTTTGAATTGTTTTCAAACAGACGGAGCGTAGCTAACTCCTCCCCCTCCCTTCCGTGCTTTCATGAACGCGCCCAACCCCTACCCCCAAATCCTTCTTGTCGTTTATTGGTTGAAACACTTTGTTATGGTTTCTGTTTGTAGGTTTGGCCACTATGTTATTATTATTGTATTAAGTACAAGCTAAGGTTGTCTTTTATTAATTACTTTTTTTGAAAATAATATTATAATGTAAAAATAATTATGTAAATATTATATTTCAACATTATAATAATGATTAGGGTTATAAGTTGTTCTTTAATTTTTACAAAGTACAAAGGTTTAGTTGAATGACGATTAGTTTTTTTTTTCTTAAGGAATGAGATCCAATGTTCTTAAATTCATATTTCTCAAATTATAATTTTTTATGGCACAGTTAGGGATGTTAACAATTAATCGATCTTTGATTAACTGTCGATAAGAATTAAATCGATAAAACGTAACGATTGTCGAATAAGCAAGATCACACACGTGTGTGCGTTGCCTGCGCATACAGCCGGAGAAAAAAATGAAGCGAGCGCGCAGAAGTAAAACTAGCCATGATCACAATGATGCTCGATGCCAAACACACACCTGGGCTTTTTAATGTCATGGGAGATGAGGCTGGCTGCCAACGCAATGAAATGGCATCCGCAGTGGATCTGATAAGGACCGATATAGAAAATGCAAATACGGTTAGGATACTGAAAGCAAAGACCCTCTTCAGGGAAGCCTGCAAGCTTAGCATAGCAACGCTGCTATACACAAGGAAGTTTGCACTATTACTGTTAACGATTATTCGATTGATTGATCGTTAATTTAAACAATCATCCAATATGGGAAATTGCATAAATTAGGCACAGTTTTTACATTTTTAAATTATTTTCAGGATTATGGTTTTAAATGGCACTATTAAACAAACAAAAAATCAACATGAGACAGGGAAACTTATCTGGCAAAGAGACAACAATCAGTTTTACCTTTTAACTTTTTCCTGATATGCATTACATTCATTCTTAAAAGAAACGTTTTTAGGAGCTTGTTTGGACATTGATTTTTATATGAAATATAACATATTAAAATATATTAACTATGACAACATATAAACAGTGTTGGGGAAAGTTACTTTTAAAAGTAATGCATTACAATATTAAGTTACTCCGCAAAAAAGTAACTAATTGCGTTACTTAGTTACTTTTTATGGAAAGTAATGCTTACGTTACTTTTAAGTTACTTTTGCGTTACTTTTTCTTACTTGGCTGAGGCTTGATCTCTTTCAGGCCTTTCAGGTGTTTTTTATGATCGCAAAAATGTCAAGCTCTGGCCTGCCATATCCGTTTCTGACTCAAACTGTTCCCGCTCAGGCGCACAGAGTGCGTAATTCTACGTTAATATGTTTAAGTTTAATTTAGTACATTATTTTATTTTTAAATTGAATTAATTAAACTGAAAAGTAACTTTTTTTAAAGGAACTCAAATATCAATGTGTACATTTATAAAGTAATGCGTTACTTTACTCGTTACTTCAGAAAAGTAATATTATTACGTAATGCGCGTTACTTGTAATGCGTTACCCCCAACACTGCATATTAACTATATAATAGGTGCATTATTATAGGCTTCAGAAAGTAGGACTTTTTTGGATTAGTTTTCTCAAAGCCACAATGTTGTGCCACATATACGAAGCAGTATATCTCCAAACAAAGTGAATAAAAATGACAAAGCTTGGATAATGCACAAATAATTTGCTGAGCCAGTTTTTGTGTTAAGAATGAATTTTAAAGGCGAGAATCTCTGGGATTGTACAGAGAGCTGAACGCTTAAAGAGCGACATCTAAAACTGTTGATCTGAGACCACCGCGGTGAAAGAGAGAAAGAGACATATACAGCTGGAAGAGATGAGAGCTAAGGGTGGAAATCTTGCTTGTTAAAATTCAATATAACACAGAGACTGAAAACACAATAATGATATTCAGTCACTTATTAACACTGCAAATTATAAAGTGAACAAAAAATCAAAACAGACCATCCTAAACTAAAAATAATTTAAATAATAAGAACAAAACAGATTTAATTTCTTGTGGTCATCTGTCTATGGTCTAAACACTTCTGTGCTGATATTCATTAATGACATCACACATGCAATATATATTTTTAATATTGTAATATAACCAGATTTTGATAGAGGATCATCGTTCAATCTTCAATGCAGATACAGCACAAAAACGCCCAAAGCTCAACACCATTATGTGTTGGCCTTAAGATACTGTATGTGAGATTATGTGTGTTTATACAGTAGTAGTTCACCTCTCCCTCAAGTCATCCAGGCAGCGCTGCAGGTGCACCTCCCCTGCAGTAACCAGAACATGTTCTCCTGTCTCCTGTATCAACACCTCCGCACACGGGTCAGCCTGGTTCAGCAGCTTCATACCTCGTACCAGCTTCGGCATCTCACCTACACACATACACACACACATACACAGACGGAGGAAACAAAAAACACAGCTCAGGCAAAAACTGAAAATATATGCAAGAGAATATCTAGTTCATTTTTCCATCAATATCAATATACTAAGTTGACTTATTTTTGTCTCTTAAATATATATATTTAGCACACTTCATTGATGCATGTCCTATTTATATGGGTGTAACGAGATCTCGTTTCTTGTTTAGGTTTCCAATAATGTTCGTTTGGGAGCTCATGTGAAGTCTGAGATGCGTTGTGTTTGTCTGTTGATCAGTGTCAGAAGTCTCAGCAGATTAAACCCTCACACAGAGTTACATGATTTAATGTCTGCATGTTCTTGCTCAAAAAATGACAGTGGCTGTATAATTTCTAGTGTAAGGAAATGGACATATATTAAATATTAATATGGATTTAAACATTGTTTGGCTAAAAATAAGCGTTTCTCTCCGTCTAAAGTGAAAGTGAAAGTGAAGACAGCGTCCGCGAGACGAGTCCTCTATCGCCCCCTGCAGGCATTTGTTATAATATATACATAATGCTTTTTAAATAGGCCACAAATGTAATGTGTTTGTAAATGTAATTTGGTTTTAATACGTTATTTGAACCAATTATTATTGCATCTTCGTTATTATGTAATTTTAAATGCTAATGCTCACTTGGGTCTATTTTTATTACCCCAAAATAACAAATTACTTCATTATCAGTTAGCAAAATAATTGTTAGGGCCAGTCCTTGATTAGTTAAAACATTTAAAAATAATGTGATTTCAGTTTCTTATTCATTTATTTTATCATTGAGGGTTTTTTAAAAAGTGTAAAAATATCGTCTCGTCTCGTTCTCGTGAACCCAATCTCGTGTTTCGTCTCGTCTCGTGGATTAAGTGTCTCGTCACACCCCTACCTATTTACCATTAACATATACAGCATGTAACTAAATGATGGCAAGCACATAGTTGACGGTACCCTTTGACATACTAGGAAAAACAAATACTATCACAATTTATGCTGGCGACTTTTAAGTGACTTACAGTTAGGGTTGCAAACTTCTGGGAATTTTCAAGGCTGGAAACTTTTCATGAAAATATATTATGGGAATAAACTAGGAATTTGAAAAAAAAAAAAATGCAGCGTTGCCTTTAACAGGAAACTTAAAAGAATCTTGCAGCATAATTTGAAAACCACAAAAGCAACCATTGCTGCATCCGAGTCCAAGGACTGCAGTAAGTTTTGATGATAAAACTATAAAACGTATGCTTTTGTGTTACCACAATTATAATCAATTAAAGTTTTACTTACAATTAAATTAGTCAAGAAGTTTTTCGAATCGATTTGATAGCTTGTGAATCGAAATTTAATTGATCTGGAACATCTGAATCGATACCCAGCCCAAGTGTAACCCCCAATTGGGCCAAAGAATGAGAAATATTAAATATTTTATCCACCTTGATGGCATATAAGCGTAATTATCAAAATAATAATAATAATAATAATAGCATTTTATTAGTTCACAGCTCGACATAAGGGACTACCCAGTGGCCCAGTGTGAGAGAAGCTCGGGCCAGTAAACCCTATTGTCACTTGCCCAATCGGGCCAGTGCTTCACCCTAAGTCACTAAAATATATTTTCTGTCTGCGGTCGTCTGTCTGTATGTACTCTTATGCAATGTTACCATTGAGACATTTTAAGTGAAATATCAAGAAGTTTTTTTATTTGTATTAGGGTCAGTGACAAAAACGGTTTGGCAAGATGAAAAATGCAAAAAGCTTCTTTTTTTTTAAACTTGTTTTAAAAGCATGCATCTGGTTTATTTAAATGCACATAGTGTATTTTATGTTGATTTTATGCAATAAAAATTGCACCATTTTTATGAAAGTTAAAACTTAATGGAAGGGATGTGCATTTATGTCATTTTTTCCATTTAAATTAATCCATAGGTCTGAAGAACGAGTACTCGATTAACTGGGGGCGGGGCAATCAAAGGGGCGGGGTGTACACATCATGGTGAAAATGAAAATATTTTTATTAAAAACGCGCGAATAAAACTTAATTTTGAAGAAACTATGACAGAACAACGAACACATACTAGATTCCTAATTAATTAAATGTTTTTAACAGAAACCTCTAACAGGAAATGCTGCGTGATCAAGTGTAACTAAAGGGTTAATAAACTCAAACTGAAGCGCTTTCTATATGACGCACTCTACCTAATATTAAGCCTTTTTACAACATAAAAAATATGCTCTTTTAAACCACAACTTTTCGTCTAGGTCCGGTCCAGCGCGACCTAACATAAATGCGTAGTGACGTAGGGAGGTCACGTGTTACATATATAAAACGCACATTTGCGGACCATTTTAAACAATAAACTGACACAAAGACATTAATTAGTATCAGTTGACATACAACAACGTAGGAACGGTCCTCTTTCTCAACACTTGTAAACACTGGGGTGGAGTTTCGCGTTCGTCCTCTGTGACCTCTTGACGTCATGACGTATTGCGTGGGGTCACGCTGGCGCATCACGACCGGATCTAGACGAGAAGTTGTGGTTTAAAAGTGGATTTTTTTTTCTTGTCAAAAATGACAATCGTTTTGCTAGATAAGACCCTTATGCCTCGTTTGGGATCGTTTATAGTCCTTTGAAACTCCGTTGAAAAAACTGTTAAGTGTTGAGTTAAGTATTAAATGTTGGGCTCTATTAAAGTCCATTAAAATGAGAAAAATCCTGCAATGTTTTCCTCAAAAAACATAATTTCTTCTAGACTGAACAAAGAAAGACATCAACATTTTGGATGACATGGTGGTGAGTAAATTACCTGGATTTTTCTTTTAAGAAAATGGAATATTCCTTTAATGCTCGTATGGCTCTCTGGTATCTCTTGACATTTGATGTTTAAATATAAGATGATCACCCATTGAACTTTTGACGGCGCTGTACATTTTGCACCTGACTGACTGTATTTCCGAAAATCACGGCATCCTTTAAACCATAGTGCCTCAGTGATGTGAGTTGTGGCCGGCTTCACGGGATCGGCGGGCTGCCGTGCATTGTGTGGATCGGCGGGTTGCTGCGGCGCGGTCGTGCGGAATTATCTGTTTGTTTTTGAATCACGCATGGTATTGTTACTGATGTCATACGTCGGTCTGCGTAGCTCGACACGACGTCAAACACGCATCTCCAGACCCAGTCTTTACTACCACATGCGCTTGTAACGCTAACCAGACATCCAAATGCCGCCATATCCACAATAAATAAATAAATAAACAAACACACATGATCATCGTTTTCGTGATCGATCATCGATGCCACGTTCGAGTACTCGAGCAATCGAGTACTCGTGCCCATCCCTAATCTATATTCATTGAGTTGAACCAAGAATCGAGTATAAAAACCGACCCAAGAAATGGAATTGAAAATTGAATCGAGAATCGAAATCGAATCGATTTGATAGCTTGTGAATCGAAATTTAATTGATCTGGAACATCTGAATCGATACCCAGCCCAAGTGTAACCCCCAATTGGGCCAAAGAATGAGAAATATTAAATATTTTATCCACCTTGATGGCATATAAGCGTAATTATCAAAATAATAATAATAATAATAATAGCATTTTATTAGTTCACAGCTCGACATAAGGGACTACCCAGTGGCCCAGTGTGAGAGAAGCTCGGGCCAGTAAACCCTATTGTCACTTGCCCAATCGGGCCAGTGCTTCACCCTAAGTCACTAAAATATATTTTCTGTCTGCGGTCGTCTGTCTGTATGTACTCTTATGCAATGTTACCATTGAGACATTTTAAGTGAACGTAAACTTCTTAGCAATTTCATATAGTTTCTCTTACCTTATTGGTTGTTGTTTTGAGTGATACACAGTTGGTAGTAGTAAGTTAGAGCAAAGATGTGTTAAGATGGCTAGTGTTGTAGTCAAGACCACCTAAACCAAGACCAAGTCATGACCAAGACAGGCCGAGACCGAGACAAGACCAAGACTTTGAAGGGTCGAGACCAAGTCAAGACCAAGACCAGTGCAAGTCACTGCATTAAATCGTATGATAAAATGTGGAATATGCATATGATTAGGCACTACTCATGTGTGTGTGTGTGTGTGTGTGTGTATGCCATAAGAAAAGTGGATAAAATTAAAAATAATAATACTACAATGGCACCATAAAAATCAGTAAATTATAATAATTTTTATAATTATTTAATAAATCTATTTCGTGATATGCCATCAGTTGTGGTCTTGACCGGTCTTGAAATAAAATTCTGAGTCCTCTTCGTCTGACACCGAGACAAGACCGAGTAAACATGAGTTCGATTCCGAGACGAGACCAAGACCTTTAAAAAGTGGTCTTGAGACCGGTCTCATGACCAAGACTGATCTCGAGTACTACAACACTAAAGATGGCGGAGGCGCCAGCGCCCTTGGATTATGAGGCCAAATGTAAACTTTTTTTAGCATCTCGGAAGCAGACATTTACTTAAATAAAACACGATGTTAGAAACTAAACGATGTTTTGCACAGTTTGCCATCGGTTTCCAGGTATAGCAGACAGGATCCTTTTTCGTTGGGACCAGCAACTACCGCAAACAAAAGCTCGAAGCCCATGAGAAAGTCGAAATAACTTTTTAAAGGGTTGCTGATAAAGCTTCATCTGGTCCACTGAACATAATGGTGAGATGTATAAATGAGGAGAATTTTTAGCGCACCGAGAGACATATTCACACAAATTATGTAAAAATGTTGTTAAAAAAAATCATTTGAGATTATATTTTTATGAATATATTTATATATCTTATTAAAAAAATACTAGTTACACCAATTGACACAGACCGGTCACACCACATTGACATTTTTGCAATTATCCCCCAAATATTCTTTCAAAATGAAATAAAACCAGAAATTTTAGACTTGGTCCTTAAATAAAGAGAATGTATGCAAGTAATCTTCAAATTTATTTTGAAATTTTAACCTTTTTACATTTAATTGAACCATACGGACACAAAAAAATTAACGTCACGTCATTGACCCATTACCTTTTTTATTTATGTTTATCATTTATGTTTCCAGAAATTTCCAATTAATTCCTGTTAAATTTTCAATTTAGAATATTTTTTTCAAAATTACCCAGATTAAGTTCCCATGAAAAGTTTTCGAAAATTTCCCGGAAACTTTCTGCCCCTTTGCAACCCTACTTACAGTGGATTTAAGTGCCTACAAGAAACCTCTCCCCTACACCGACCTCTCTTGACCCAAAGGCAATCCCAAGTTATGATTATTATCAAAGTAATCCCAAAACCAGCACATAAAGACGTTTATCACCTCTACAGTATAATGAGGCCTTGTGCTTGTGTGTTTCCACATCTGAGAGATCAGACGGTTTCTTTAGTGTGCCAAACCGAGAAACATTTAACTTCCTCATTAGGTCTGTACTGCTGACTAATGTGTCCCATATGATGCTTCAGATAGAAGAGGTTTCCATGCCACCTCTGTCACTACTGATGGGAATGACCACAGAAAACCTTGAAAACTCACCTTTAAAACCTATTTTTTAACCCACCCTGGAGACATACAAGGGCCATTTCATTCATACTGTTTTGCATTTTTCATGGTTATTCATCGGCTCCGTTTCAAAATCTAGTAAGCTGCCTATATAGGGAGCATTTTAAGGAATCACATGCATGCACTCTCTTAAAGAAAGGGTTTTTACATGGGTATGATAATGCTGCTTTGTAAAATATCAAATTTTTCAGTGTAATTAAATACGCTATTATACCTAATTTTGTTATCTTCTTTATTAGTTTATTTGTCATCGTGTTTGTTAGCATCATCTTTCATTTGTTAGTGTGCTTCTTTAGAGGGAAGGACAATCCTACAAGGTTTTGAAACAGAATCGTTATATCATCACAAACTCTTGGAATAAGATATTAAGCTTACTAAAAATATACTCTAAAAAAAAGTGTTATTATGCGCAGAAGCATGAGTAGCTCCAGGATAGTGAAGAAAATAACTGCTTCCAATGGTTTGTTCATATATACTCTTGAGTCACTGTATGATTCACTGAATTCATATTTCTTTGCTGTATATTTTTTCAACAGTGCACAGCAGTGCTTTGTGTTGTTTACAATAATAGGTAATAGGTAAAATTAATTCTCTTATTTACTCAAACTTAAGCTGTTTAGAAACCATATGACTTCTTTTCATTCAAAGTGATACAAAATTATCAAGAATGTTCAGGCTGCTCTCGTCCATACTAAACGTAGACAGGGACCGAGGCTGTTGAGCTCCGAAATAACCCAAAATATCAGTCTATACAATACGTGCGCTACATTTTAAACCTTCAAACGCCCTAACAAAGCTCTGAAAAGTGTTTTTTCACAGATAACTATCGCTCTCATGCTTAGGTGGGGTTTGGGGGGGCACTGCCCCCCCAGACCAGAGCCAGTTCGGATTTTGTCTGAGCTATTAATGAAATACAAGAATTCATATTTTATTTGTCTAAACTTAATTTTAGTAACATTTAAACCATATTTAAAAACCATTAAGCCACACTCTCTTGCTAACTTAACTCTTTCACCGCCAGCGTTTTAAAAAAAGTTGCCAGCCAGCGCCAACGTTTTTCATGATTTTCACCAAAGTTTAATGCCTTCCAGAAAATGTTCTTCTTTAAATATATAAACATACAATATACCAAATGAAAGAACAGACCCTCTGCTTTCAAACAAAAAAAAACGTTTCATCCTACCTTCAGTGGTTCTTTTGAAATCAGCTTTTGAATATGGGTTGGTTTCTGCAAAAACACCATATTTTGAGCAAAAAGCAGAGATAATTCCATTTTTGTGACGGACTTTTCATAGAGATCCCATTCAGAGCGATCTTTAAAACAGACACGGACAAGCAGCCGTTTGCCATAGGGCAATACTTCCGGGTTTAAAAAGTTGCGGAAGGGCGCCACCTGATGGATAATAGCGGTATTGCGGAAAGACAGAAAATCTCGTCATTGGCGGGGAAGCGTTTTCTCTTAATTGACGAGATATCTCGTCAATGGCGGTGAAAGAGTTAAAGAGCACCTATTATCCGTTTCACACTTTTACATTTCCTTTAGTGTGTAAGTGTGTATTAGTACATGTTAACGATATGCAAAAGGTACAAATGCCAAAGTAAACGATGACGTGAGGTATTCAGGCCAATCACAATGTTCTAGCTAGCTGGCCAATCGGAGGACAATGTGCTTTTTAGAACGATAAGCTTTATACAAAATCAACGCATTTCATCGATTCAATAATATATGGAAAATTATGGGCCCTATCTTGCACCCAGCGCAATTGACTTTGTCAGTGACGCATGTATCATTCGTATTTTGCAACGGCGCACAGCGGGTTTTTCCCTCCACAGACGCACGCCGACAAACTAGGGAATGAACTTGCGCTCCCTGGGCGTTTCAGCGCAAAAAAAGAGGCGTGTTCCGGCGCAAACCATCCCTGATGCTATTTTGCAGTTTCAAAAAACAATTGCGCCACTGACCAGAAAAAAGTCAGTGGCGCGTTGCGCGTTGTTCATTATGCTATTTTAGGGGCGCATGCTTGACCATAATGTATAGCGTGCACAACGCGCACACACTTTGCATCTAATCTACACAGATGCAACAGTTATTTTTGCAAATCATAAATTGTTACACTAAAAAATATTAATACACGAGATAAGGGGAATCATAGTGGTGAGCATTGTGGTGATAGTTTTTATTTATTGTGTGGCTGCGTTAAAAAATTCTCATGCAAATAACGATTAAAATATTTTCATAAGTTTGTTGTGAGGCTGTATTACGTTTATTTTATGTAAATAATAATTTAAATGTTTTCATAAGAAACCTTAATGTATGTGAACTTGATTTGTAAGAGTCTTTTGGGGTTGGACCTTGCTTGCGTTTCTTGGGTCCGATTTCCAAGCCCCCAAACCCTTTTAGCGGTGAGGGTGGACGCAGCGATGTCCTCTGCTGGCGTCAGGTCCTGAGGCAGATCCACCTCCCGTTACACGGCGTGCCCGATTTATGCTGGCAAGCTTGGGATTCCCCCGTACAAGGACGTCGGTCTCCTCGGCTGTGAACCGCTCCTGGCGTGCGCCTGGTAAATCCGTCATAATAATAGCAACCCGCCACGGAACTTGCGCCCTTGCGTTTAAAGGGAATGTTGGATAGCGTTCTGATTGGTTTATTTGACGTTACGCCCAAACCACACCTATGAATAATGAACCTACTTCAGACCTACCCCTTATTGATTTGCGCCCGGCGCAAGAGTTATTTCTCACGCCGGGAAAATAGCAACAGCGCCCAAGATCCGCCCACAAACTCACTTGCGCGTTGCGCTTCGCACTTGCGTTTCAGATCGTTAAAATAGGGCCCAATGTGTTTTTTGAACCATAAACCACGCAAACACATTGTATTACACCAACATGCTATGTAAAACTTTCCAGTCACCATTCACTTTATTTATATATAAAGAGGGTAACGTGTACATTTTCACTTACTTTCACTGACAAGAAAATAATAACTAAAGACAGAAAAAGACTACAAATTGGTGAATTCTTATTAAGGAATTTTTAAAATGACAATTTACTTGCCATAAAGTCGTTTTGTACCACCAGGCAAAACGTACTAGTAGCTAATGGCAATAAAAATACTGATGTGCGACATGTGACACCTACTTGGATGCTTGGGTTCAATTGCGACTCTGACGATGGGCGTGGCTTCAAAGTTGAGTGGCGTGAAGGGCGGGCAGGCGGGCGATGTTGAGATGGTGGCCGACTTGAGAATAAATTCCTCCATTCCGCCAATACCTGCAATAAACAAAAGATCATTTAGAGGAAGTTGTCAAATACCAGTCATGTAAATTCATTTAATGTGTTCCCAGTTTGTGACACCACAGGAAAACGTGTTATTAACCACCCAACCAAATTTGAATGAAACTAAATGCAAAATGAATAAAATAAGTTATCAAAATCTTGGAAAAACAGGCAGGATTCTCTGCTCTCAAATGCTGGGGGCGTGTCCGCTGTCTGCTGAAACCACGCCCACTCACGGGAAAGCTGCCATCTCTCTTAACTTTCAAATACCGCAACATTCTGAAAAGATGCTCGTGATTGTGTAAGGGGCGGAGCCATGCTTGATGGCTCCAGAGGGTCATCGAGCAACTGCTTAAGCCCCGCCCAAATAATCCATAATAACACCAAAATGTGGAAAAACTAACAGTGTAACTCCACAATTCAGTACTACATAGTTTAGTCTTTGCAAAGTGTTTCAGCAATACATTTCTAACATTTATAATGTGTTTAGAAACAATTCTCTAAAATGACTTTACACAGACGTTAAATCTCCAGGCTGGGAACTTCAATAACGTTCCATAAAAAGTAGTTTTTATGCTGTTTTTAATGCCTCTAAACACAATTATATTCACGACTGCTTCCTGATTTAACAAAGACCTCTCTGTGTGACTGTTTATGTGGGAGGTTGTATAACCAAGTGTGTTTGTTACGTTTGGACAGAGAAAGAAAAACACACCTTGGAACTGACATTTGCAATTACAGATACGTTCGCATGGCTGCGATGAAAACATCTGTCAAAACTGAAAAAAAAAAAAAATCATAGAGCGACATTCAGCAAAATGCTTTTATTAAAACAAGGCTAACTGCGAAAGGACAGAGGGGTCAGAAAAGCAAAAACAAAATGCATATCTCGCATTTTTTTGCAAGTATTATGAATATTTACACGCTTCTCACAATAACCTGGTTCGAGATTTTGTTTACTCAAAGCAATACCCCCATTTTTAAGTGCTATATCAGGTCCCCAATGCTTCTATCAACCTAGAAAATGTGAAAAAGATTAACCCAGTAACTTAGTTTTGGTTAACCATTCTCTGCAAGCATGTGAAAAAAATGCTCATTGAAATTTGGCTCCCCTTGTGATGTCAGAAGGGGATCTTATTATAATATACCGCCCCTTAATCTGCACTATCCAACCACGGCAGTGACATTTAGTGCAAAGAGAGAAAGAGAGAGAGAGAGAGAGAGAAACTAACATCACAATTTAGTTTCAATTTCAACAAACCACCTTTATGGTGATCAGTGTTTGCATTACATCAGCTCATTTGCATGTTAAAGGACACACCCAAAAACAGAAAATTTTTGCTCACACCAACAAAGTGGCAATTTTAACATGCTGTAATAAATCATCTGTGTGGTATTTTGAGCTAAAACTTCACATGTGTACTCCGGGGACACCAAAGATTTATTGACATCTTTCAAAAGTCTTGTGAAATGTCCCCTTTGAAGGTGCTGAAAATGTTTTATGGAATGATATAGCATAGAGAAAACAACCCGACGACCTGAAATATCTTAAAATAGGTGTGCTGAAATATTAAAAACGACTAACATTTTATCCAATCAGAATCACTTTCTTTATGTCGATCATTTTGTATATTCCCATAGAAGCCCATATATGGAAAGCAGAAAGGATTCAGACACGAATGGAGGACTCAAAGCATTCGTCCCTCGAATCCCATTCAATCACATAACACAGAACCCATGAGGTCTCGTTCGGTTCCATACTGGGCCAATTTTGTCCAGACTCGCAATCTTTGTTCATGAGCAAACACCCGGGGGCTGTAAAGTCGGTAATAAAAGCGGCTTAGCGCAGGCCCAACCTGAATATAAAGTCTTGACGTTAAAGGTTCGGGCGATGTTGATTCATTGGCTCGATTTCTCCCACGGGATAAGTGTATAAGCACGCAGATGACATCACGGGTCGAGTCACAGAGGTTTATTATAGCTCGGCAGCCGTGCAGACATACCGAGTGAAGAGAAAATAAACACGACGGCATCTACAATGTCAAATCTGCCATGCATTTGTTACTTGTTGCTAATACAATGCAAGACACACAGTGGATGGATTGTTCAGTGGAGGGGTTCTGATCTTTTTCGCTCTGACATTCTCTGTATAAGTGTTTGCATGTGTTTGGATCAGGGTACGTGTTTTTTTTGATCAGGGGCGGGATGTTGCGCAGATGCTCGGAGGTGTGGGAAAATAAGACTATTTCAACTTTGGAAAAGTCTGGTGCTTTTAAAACAACCAAAAGTTTGGCTTAACCAAACATTTTTTCTGTAAAAGTGGGAAACTGAATTTTTTTAGGAACAAAGCTTCGCCTTTAAATCCGACAGTCAGAAACTAAACAACTACTGGATGTCACTTACATTCACATTTATGCATTTGGCAGACACAAAAAGTGACTTTCAGTGCATTTTATTAGTATACCTGCACGTTCGCCGTGTACCCTTCATACAAATTTCAACTGCTTTCAACAGATGAAGATAGAGGAATGTTTATCTGAAGGTATCACGCTGTAGTTTGGCTCACATCACCCGACCAGTCAATATAGTCACCCCGCAAAGACACTCATTTAACCTGCGAGTCAGTCGTTCATCACTGAAAGTTGAGCCAGATGCGGTGGTCAGTCCAGACACAGGAACCCTTTGTGTGTGTGTGACTTTAATACGTCCACCCGGGCCCGAGGCACACTGCCATATTTATCTACAGCGCTGATGACTTCCTGTTCATGTCGACCCTTCTTACCCTCTCCTCCAAAAGCGCAGTTTCATGGCCAGCTCACCCCATCTAACCCTTTACACAAACAGCGGCAGAACTGATCTCAGACCAGCGACTGGTGATTCATTCAGGCTCTTTAAAAACAAGCAAATCGTCCGCTCATCGGCATCAGATGGGGTTTTAATGATTACTACATAAATCCGGCCTGCTCTAAACTTTTCACCTCACACTGATTTCTGAGGAGCGGATTTTTGGGGTGACATGTGTGAAAGATGGGAACAAAAATAATATATCATTAGCATCGTTAAATATCTAGAGTTGCTTTCAACAAACTTAATTATAGGTGGATGGAGAAAATGGTTGCCAGTAAGCAGTTAAGAGACATTTACAAGAATGCCAAAAAGGCAAGAATCATAACTCACTACTCACTGTGTAGGTATTTCATAACTTATATTATAAATGATATCAAAAAGTACGTTTGTTACAGGTGTACAAAGGAATGGGCAGCCAAACAGACAGACAGACAGGTAGATAGACAGTCAGACAAACATACAGGCAGGAAAGCAAACAGTTAGAAAAACAAACAAACAAACAAACAGACAGACAAGAAGACAGAGACAGACAGGAAAACAAACAGATAGACAGACAGACAAACAGAAAGGCAGGCAGACAGACAGGCTGGCCGAAAGATGAAGAGACAGACAGGGAGACAGAGAGACAAACAAATAGGAAAACAAAGAGACAGACAGAAAGACAGACAGGAAAACAAACAGAAAGACAGACAGACAAACAAAGAGACAGGCAGACAGACAGACAGGCTATCCCAAAGATGAAGAGACAGACAGGGAGACAAATGGATTGGAAGACAAAGAGACAGACAAGACAGGAAAACAAATTGACAGACAGACAGACAGACAGACAGACAGGAAGACAAAGACAATCAGACAGAAAGGAAAATAAACAGACACATAGACAAAGATATGCGTGATGACAGAAAGACAAGCAAACAGACAGACAGAGAACTAGAAAACAAGAAAGAAAACAGGACAAAAAAACTGATAAAAAGACGGACACACATACAGGATGACAAGAAACAGAGAGATAAACCAACAAGAAGACAAAGAGACAGAAAACTGACAGACAGACGTACAGGGAGACAAAGAAACAGACAGACAGACCGACAAAAAGGAAGACAAAGAGACAGACAAGCCAGAAGATAGAAAGAGACAAGCAAACAAACAGACAGGCAGGAAGGGAGACAGAAAAACAAACAGACAGACAGAGAGACAAGCAGGCAAACAGGAAGACAAAAAGACAGACAGGCGGGACCACAAAGAGACAGACGGACAGACAGACAGACATGAAGAAAGAGACTGCCAGACAGGATGACAAAGAGACTGACAGAGGTGAGATAGGAAGACAAACTGAAAGACACACAGACAGACAGACAAAGAGACAGACAGACAAGAAGACAGAGAAAGACAAGCAAACAGACAGACAGACAGGAAAACAAGCAGAAAGACAGACATGAATACAGACAAACAGAGAGAGAGGCAGGCAGACAGACAGACAGACAGGCAGGCGTGCCGAAAGATGAAGAGACAGACAGGGAGACAGGGAGACAAACAGATAGGAAAACAAAGAGACAGACAGAGAGACAGACAGGAAAACAAACAGAAAGACAGACAAAGAGACAGACACACAAGAAGACAGACAGACAAACAAACAAACTGGCAGAAAAAGCAGACAGATAGAAAAACAGACAGGAAGACAAAGAGACAGATAGAGATACAGGCAGGAAAACAAACAGAAAGACAGACATGCATACAGATACACATAGGCAAGCAGACAGACAGACAGGCTAGCCCAAAGATGAAGAGACAGACAGGGAGACAGAGAGACAAACAGATAGGAAAACAAAGAGACAGACAGAGAGACAGACAGGAAAACAAACAGAAAGACAGACAGACAAACAGAGAGGCAGACAGACAGGCAGGCTGGCCAAAAGATGAAGAGACAGACAGGGAGACAGAGAGACAAACAGATATGAAAACAAAGAGACAGACAGCGAGATAGACAGGAAAACAAAAAGAAAGACAGACATGCAGACAGACAGGCAATCTGGCCGAAAGATGAAGAGACAGACAGGAAGACAGAAAGCAATGAGACAGACAGACAGACAGACAGAAACAGACAGAGACAGACAGAAAGGCAGGCAGACAAAAAGACAGACAGACAGACAGACAGAGAATCAGACAAACAGACAGGCAGGAAAGCAGACAGATATAAAAAACAGACAGGAATACAAAGAGACAGACAGAGAGACAGACAGACAGGAAAACAAACAAACAAACTGAGAGACAAAGAGACAAGCAGGCAAACAGACAGACAGAATGACAAGAGACAGGCAAAAAGAAAGACAGGAAGACAGAATGACAGAAAGACAGACAGGAAGACAAACAGACAGACAGATACATACAGCAAATGTAAGGAAAATGACAAAACATCAAATGTCTAATGTCAAACATATAATTTCTTCCAAAATAAAAGGTTTGTAACAAGGGCAAGATTTACATGACACACACTGTTTTCAAGCCAGACTGTAAATACAGAGAGCAGAAGGTTAAATCTACATGAAGAGAGAAATCCAAAATCTCTGTGTGCACAGATAAGAGCAGATCTCAGAGCTAAAGACACACTCGCTCTCCTCTTTAAACCCAGACAACAGAGAAGCTCTTTCAAAACGAAACATGAGAATGTAATTACTCAGAGGTGACTGCGTCTCTGAGCCGTTCCTCAACAAAAGCAGAGGGGAAAAAGAGACGACTGCAGGAATAACCTGCGGACAGAAACATTTAGCTTACATACAGTAACAGGTACAGTAGGAGGCTTTCAGAACAGAAATCTGGGCCACACATGGAAGATATAAAAGCTCATGAAAAAATGAAAGCTTAATCAAAGCTGAAGGATTTTGAAAATTAAGAACAATTTTCATTTTGGCAGAAATAATGGAGCCAATTCAAAGAGGGTTTGTAGCAAAGTACTGTTGCTCAAAAGCAGATGGAGAAAAGGACTATTTTTAATCTGACAAATAATAAGGCAACCGTTGTTAGGCTCAAAATGAGTTTAAACGCCACTTGAGGTACAGTCATATTAGATTTAATTTATTAAAAAACCCAAAAACCCAAACAGGAAGGGCGGGACATACTGTATCAATGATTGGCTACATCTAGTTGCTAGTAAACTGAGGGTGATATCATGGGAGCGACCTTTACTATCTAAAACCGATTTTTATTGGGCAGGACATTTGATATTTTAATCATTAGATTAAGATGAGTCATTAAAATATTTAATCTGTTTTGCCAGAAAAAAAATCATGCATTTAAATGTTGAAAAGATGTTTAAGAAGTAAAATAGCATAAACCTGGCATCAAAGCTAACCGACACAAAAAATAGAATTTCTGCTTTATTTCCACTTTTATTATAAAAATATTCAAAGTGTGAACTGCAACTTTTTTAGTTAAAAATGAACAAGAAATTGCATATTTTTTATTATTATTAAATAAGGGGTTGTGCACACCAAAGCTTTTACGCAGGCGGCCGGCGTATGTTTTCAATACTTTCCAATGGAAGCGCAGCGTTTTTCAAAAAAGCCAGCAGCTGACAGCTGTTTTTTTTTTTTTAACATCAGGAGTTGAAAATATTCAACTTTTGGTGAAAAGCTTAGCTCATCAATGTCAGTTCTCACACGGCCGTCCAATCACAATGGAGGGGGGGCGGGACAAATATCACAACAACCAAACAGGTGCATCGTTCAACGACTGATAAACAAAGCAGAAGTATCATAGCAACTGACAGTCGGCTGAAATAAAGCTGGCAGTCAGCGACCGCCGGCTGTTTTCAGCCACGTAAAAAAGTGTCGGTGTGCACACACCCTAAATGTTCAAAACTGTCCAGTTTTACGTGTACACTGTAAAAATGTCTTGCTGCACTTAAATGTTTAAGAAGTACAGTAGCATAAACCTGGCATCAAAGCTAATAGACACAGAAAATAGTGTTACTGCTTTATTCCTATTTTATTATAAAAATATTCACTTTTGAAGTGGACACTGCAACTTTTTTGGTTAAAAATAAATTTATATACGCAGGTGGCCGGCGTATGTTTTCAATAGTTTCCAATGGAGGCACAGCTTTAAAAAAAAAAAAGCCAGCAGCTGAAAGTTTTTTTTTTTTAAATATTCAACTTTTGGTGAAAAGCTTAGCTCATCAATGTCAGTTCTCACACGGCCATCCAATCACAGTGGAGGGGGGGTGGGACAAATATCACAACAACCAAACGGCACATTGTTCAACGACTGATAAACAAAGCAGAATTATCATAGCTACCAAAGCGCTCAGCTGAAGATAGCTGCCAGTCAGCTGAAATAAAGCTGGGTATGAAATTTCATGGCTGAAATTTCATCCATGTAAAAAGCTTTGGTGTGCACACACCCTAAATGTTCAAAACTGTCCCCAGTTTTATGCGTACACTGTAAAAATGTCTTGCTGCACTTAAATGTTTAAGTTTAAACAGATTGAATTAATAAGTCATTTAAACTTTTTTTGACTAGTTAAAAGTGGCTATAAATAATAAAAATAAAGTTGAAAGAACTTAAGCCCTTCAACTTTATTTTTTATTTATTCATACCAACTCCTCTCACTAGTCAAGAAAGTTAAAATGAAAGTTGAAAGCTGTTCAAAGTTAAAAATTTAACTGCAACAAGGAGTACGCGAACGGTCGAACACAAAGCATAGTTTATGCACTCGTACGTGTACACAGACATAGCTTAACGTTTAAATACTGATCTAACGTCTTTTCCCAGAACTAATTCACAATTCTCAGTTCCCCAAAGTTTAACTTTTGTGTGAATATTGTACGCTCTCCTATGCATATGATAGAATATGAAGGATAAAATGTCCGTCAATGTAGAAAATCTGTTAAAGGTGCAGTGTGTAGATTTTTAGCGGCATCTAGTGGTCAGATTGTGAATTGGCTCAGTCCACAGCTCACCCCTTCCTTTCAAAATGCATAGAGAAGCTATGGTAGCCGCCACAAGACAAACATGTCGTCATCTGAAACAACGTAGTGACGAAAAACGCTATGTTGAGCAGTTTGTCCATTTAGGGCTACTGTAGAAACATGACTGCGACTGCCATGTAAGGGGACCCGCTGTGTTTGTAGATTAAAACGTCTCATTCTAAGGTAATAAAAACAATACAGTTCATTATGTAAGGTCTTTATACACCACTGATAATGTAGTTAAAGCATTTCTGTGAAGAGATCCTTCTTAAAGTCACACAATGCACCTTTAAGTATAGTAATTTTTTTAATTTACTTTTATTGTCAAGCCTCAGGTGCATGTAAATGGAATAACAATTTTGCTTAATTGACACATTGTATCTTTGTCTCGCACGTCTAGACATCCAGTCCAACAGAAATATGAAGGTTTCGAAATCATGAATCACTGAAACAAGCTGCCGAGTGCAGATAACAAACACTTCTGGGTCACGTCTCTCATATCTACCGACTCTCACACAAAATCACATAATACTTTAATCAGCAGCCACAAAAATGGACTCGTGTCAGACGAGTTCCCTGTGTTCGTGTTGGTTTGGCTTAGTTGTCATTTTTATCGAGAGTGTGAAGAGTGAAGTGCAGGGGTGGGATCACAATTCTCTATAAAAATAAGATATTTTAAAGGTGCAATGTGGGACCTCTAGCGGCATCTAAAGATGATATTGTGAATGGCAACCATGGCTCAGTCCACAGCTCACCTCTCCCTTTCCAAATGCATAGTGAAGCTACGGTAGCCGCCACAGGACAAACACGTCATCGTCTGAAATAGTGTAGGGACGAAACGCAAACAAAAACGCAAACAGATTGTCCATTTAGGGCTACCGTAGAAACATAACGGCGACTTCCATGTACAGTAAGGTGCCCTGCGGTGTATGTAGATAAAACTGCTCATTTTAAGTTAATAAAAACAATACAGTTCATTATGTAAGGTCTTTATACACAACTGATAATATAGTTATGTAGATTATATTGCATTTCTGTCAAGAGATCTTTTTAAAAGTCCCACACTGCACCTTTGAATCATGCAGGAAATTTTAAGAAAATAATGTTTAAACAACCATGTAATTATTTATAATGATGAGTAATGCACACATTAAACTTTTCTCATCTCATTGGCTTCACATTACAGTGTGTAACTCTGATTTATAACAGTTAACCCTTGTGACTTGTTCCAATTCACTGCCCTTTCGTGTTGTTAGCGGCCAAAAATGGCCACTTAATTAAATGGCAAAGAATCAAGAATGCATGATAATAAGGTGTCATGGCTCTGCAATCAAAACATTTTGTTATAATGGAAGTCAATGGGAAAAAGTTGCCACAAACAATAAATGAGGGAGAAAAAAATAAATGCTCCACAAAAACTAAAAATGCATCAAAGCCAATGTTTTTACTAATCTTTGGCATGCCCAAGACTGTGAAAAAGAAAATCCAGTCCACAATCACTTTTTATATTAAAAATCGGTCATTTTGTGTGTTTTTTCCCAAATCAACGACACCACTTATAAACTTGGCAATGAAAGAGTTAAAATTATGGAATTTTGTAAACATTTGGTAGTTTTGATCAGGACTGAGGTTAATTAACAGATTTATGCAAAAAATTGGAAAAAAATTAATCCGATACATTTTTACAGCAGTTTAATTTAGTGGCCATTTTTGGCCGCTAACAACACGTAAGGGTAGTAAATTTGCCTACGGTATATTGTTACATTTTTTTAAAATTTCAAAGCATTTTCTTAAAATATGTGTAAATATAAGATTTGTCACCAAAAATCATTCAATTTGCTGAAACACAGAGAAAGTTGTGGCAAAATTAAGACTAAAAAAATAACAAAAATGGCCAAAAATTGCCCCAACAACACATAAGGGTTAAAAAAAACCTTCGAAAACTCTCAATTCTGACTGCCATGTTCAAAGCCATTGGAAAATGATGTACACTCATCTATGACTGCATTTATCAACTGAATTAAGTCTGTATTAATGTTGTCGATTTTATCCTTGTATCACGGATAACATACTGTTTTCATACAGTATATGTGAAAACCCAGCTAAAGTCATTTTGTGATTTACTGTCCTCTAGATAAAATCATCCTATGTAATGTAAAGAACATTCTGTGTAAATATAACCTTGATATGTTTAACTCATTTCCCGCCAGCTTATGTGAAAAAAAGTGGCCCGCCAGCATTTATTGTGATTTTCACAAAAGTTTCTCAAAATGCCTTACAGGAAAATTTTCTTCTATAAATTTATAAACATACAATATATAAAATAAAAATAAACGTTTCATTCTATCTTCATTTGTTCTCTTTTTATCATCTTTCAAATATGGGTTTGTTTCTTCAAAAACATCAGATTTTAAGCAAAAAGCTGCATTTTTGTAAAGAACTTTTGTTAGCGATTAGATTCAGAACGATAGTGAAAACATACACGAGTTAACAATGTTTTTGAATTACTTGATGCTTCAGTTTATTATAAATTGTGTATGAGCGCCACCTAGTGGATAATAGCGTAAATATGGATTGTCGCAAAAAATCGTCATCGGCAGGGAAAGTTTTCTCTTAATTGACAAGACAACTCGTCAATGGCGGGATAAGAGTTAATATTGACTGAGTAAGATCATTTAAATCTCTGATGCTCCCATACTCACAAATATTTAGCACAGATTCGAGAAAATCACTTAGTAGTGTGAATGAACCAAAAATCAAACGATCCCGGAAAAATTCCGAATGCATTTTCAGTGTATTATCCTCTGTGTGAAAAGGGCTTTAGTTGACAACATTTTTGAGTCAATTAATATTTTTAAGTTGAATAAACTCAACATTTTAAGGCAACCAGGTAACTTACTTTTTTAAGTTGAGCAAACAAATCTGGGACAGTATAACTTTTCACCTAAAGAGGTCATATTAGTACCTCAGAGGTACATACTGGTACCAAATGTGTACATATCTGTACCTAATAGTACATAATACACTGTCAGAAAAAAGGTACAAAGTTGTTCCTTTTTCTGTCGCTGGGGTGGTACCCTAAAAGGTACCATTTTGTACCTTTATGGGTATACAACCCACATTGAAATGTTGTACAATATTATACCCTAAGGACCAATTGTGTACCTTAAGGAATAATTTTGTACCAGTTAAATTTTAGAGGTACGAAACAGTTAACTGTACCTTTAAAGGTACACAATAGATCCTTAAGGAACAGTAATTTACCTCAAAAGGTACAACATTGTATTATGTATATACTGTATACCTATAAACGTACAAAACGATACCTTGGGGGAACCACCCCAGGGACAAAAAAGGTACAGTTCTGAATAGAAACCACAATGCTCATGTCTGCACCATGACACAATGTGTTTAACAGATAACCGCTAGGCTATGCCTTTATTTTCTAAAGATAACACTTATTATACATAAAAGTTTATAAGATTTAGTCTCCTGGGTTAGCTGGGGCCATACCAAAAACTTTTCAAATAAAACTGTATTACAAGTCAGGGTTCTTACATAAGTGTAACGTGATGACAAAACAGACACAATTTATGGTCTGTTTACAGTATACTTGCTCAACGGCGCTTCCAGCGATACTGTACAGTGAGAGATGTGAATGATTTAGTCGACAGCATCAGTCAAAAGCCAAGACTTCACTTTCACAACATCAAAAGTGCTTCCTTCCCCATGTGCAGCTTCTTTTGGCAAGGTCCAAACCAACACTCGCATGCTGTTATGCTCCTCTGTGGACAACCAGAGGTGAAAGGTGAAACTTTATCGGACTGTTTCGGTTGGCCAGCGAGGCCCGTGGAGGCTGCGTTTGGATTTTAGCCTGTTTCTGGGAAGAAAACTTTCTATCTGTTCGAATGGTTTGAGGGATTATTGGAGGAAAAGATAGAGCGGAGAAAGGATACAAAGAGCAAGAGGGCAAACAACCTAGAGCGAGTGATCTCGGTGACTCAAACGAGGAGAAATCTTTACCGACCACAAATACGGTTGGCCCGGGTGTGGGTTATATAAAGAGGAATTTTTTTCTGCTTGCTGTGCCTTTGGCAGCTGCGTCTCCTCTCAGCTGTGGTTCTCTGGGTCTCTTCAAAGCTGAGAAACCCTGAATAATAATCACGCCTAATGTTTTCCACAGATTTTAGTCGTGTGCAATCCATCGAGTTTAATGGATACAGTACGTGCGATTTAGCTCACTGCTAAGCAAAGACAAAATTAAGTCAGTGACATTCTATTAAGAAAGACACTGAATATTAAAGTCCCCCTGTAGTCGATTTTTTTATCACTTAAAACTCATCCTTGAGCATCATAACAGCATACACTGAATTCAAGAAAAACGGTTTTTAGTATTTTTGTCTTGTTTTCAGTAAAAAATATCTAAAAAGTCTTAAATTAAGATGATTTTTCTTGATGAGCAAAACGACCCAAGAAAACAAGTCTAGTTTTTAGACAAAAAATATTAAATTTAAGTGATTTTGTGCATAAAACCAGCAAAAATCTGCCAATGGGGTAAACTAATTTTTCTTGAAATATTCTTGAATTAAGTGTTTAAGAAAAATGTTCAGGATTTTTTTGCTTACCCCATTGGCAGATTTTTTTTGTTTGTTTTATGCACAAAATCACTTAAATTTGATATTTTTGGTCAAGAAACTAGACAAATTTTCTAGACAAACCATCTTAATTTAAGAATTTTTAGATATTTTGACTCAAAACAAGTCAAAAATACTAAGAAAATGTTTTCTTGAATATCATTTTTTGCAGTGTAGATAAAAAAAATTTTGTGACAGTAAGTTCTACACTGCAAAAAAAAAAATTCAAGAAAAAAATTCTTAGTATTTTTGTCTTGTTTTCAGTAAAAATATCAAAAAATGCTTAAATTAAGATGCTTTTTCTTGATGAGCAAAAAACCCAAGAAAATAAGTCTAGTTTTTAGACCCAAGAAAATAAGTCTTGTTTTTAGACAAAAAATATTAAATTTAAGTGATTTTGTGCATAAAACCAGCAAACATCTGCCAATGGGGTAAACTAATTTTTCTTGAAATATTCTTGAATTAAGTGTTTAAGAAAAATGTTCAGGATTTTTTTGCTTACCCCATTGGCAATTTTTTTTTTTTTTTTATGCACAAAATCACTTAAATTTGATATTTTTGGTCAAGAAACTAGACAAATTTTCTAGACAAAGCATCTTAATTTAAGAATTTTTAGATATTTTGACTCAAAACAAGACAAAAATACTAAGAAAATGTTTTCTTGAAAATCATTTTTTGCAGTGTAGATAAAAGTTTTTTTTTGTGACAGTAAGTTCTACACTGCAAAAAAATATTTTCAAGAAAAAAATTCTTAGTATTTTCGTCTTGTTTTCAGTAAAAATATCAAAAAATGCTTAAATGAAGATGCTTTTTCTTGATGAGCAAAAAACCCAAGAAAATAAGTCTAGTTTTTAGACCAAAAATATACATTTTAAGTGATTTTGTGCAGAAAACAAGCAAAAAAAATCTGCGAATGGGATAAGCAAATTTTTCTTGAATTTAGTATTTGAATTTAAAATTGCTCACCCAATTGGCAGATTTTTTTGCTTGTTTTATGCACAAAATCACTTAAATTTAATATTTTTGGTCTAAAAGCTAGACACTTATTTTCTTGGGTCGTTTTGCTCATCAAGAAAAAGCATCTTAATTTAAGAATTTATTGATATTTTTACTGAAAACAAGACAAAAATACTAAGAATTTGGAAGATTTTTCCATTTATTTTCCTATGTTATCTGGCGACATGATGTTAAAATGTTCATTTAAAATTTATTGACAGGTGTGTCTCAATGAAAAAGAACTTACCACATGACACACAATGTCGCAAACGCTCTTGGCAAACAGAGGATGGGTTGGAAAAGGACATT
Organism: Paramisgurnus dabryanus; assembly: GCF_030506205.2. NCBI lineage: Eukaryota > Metazoa > Chordata > Actinopteri > Cypriniformes > Cobitidae > Paramisgurnus > Paramisgurnus dabryanus. The sequence goes on along the minus strand of NC_133338.1, from coordinate 6,063,069 downwards.
AACGCACACACGCGAGATAGTTTGGGCCGTCTCGGGTCCGTTTGGCAAAAACACATTAATTTTAAGTTACTCGAGACCCGATGCCTCTATTATTATACCCGACCAATGTCCGAGGCACACATTAAACTTTTAGACCCGAACCCGCTCGAGTCGGACCTCAGGTTTTCAAATTCGGAAATGAACCGGTGAAGACCCCTACTGTACACCCTTTCCTGACTTAGTATACGTGAATATCCGAATATCCGAATTAGTCCCCCCTCTACTCAATCGTACCCGCTTGGACCATAGATATGAATATGCAAATTAGTCCCACCTCCACTCAATCACTCTAGCTCAGAGAATAGACATATATGCACATATATACTACATTCAACAGTTTCAGACACATAACGGCTCTTAAGTCTGGTTTTACACAATGCATACGTGAGATGCATGTTTGTAATGTGAATTTTCTTAGCGCTAATGTTAACATGTAAGAAAATTCACACTGAATGTATGAGCATCACGAAAGTAGAGCTAAAGCAGCTGGGCTACGATTGTTGCAGTGCCGGCATCAATGCATAATATCAATGGCTCGAACTAACTACTGACTTACTCGAACTACTATGGCTCGAACTACTTACATGTTTGTGACAGGCAATTTCAAACTGCGTTCTTTTTTCGTAAATGTACTTAACGTTTTTCTTATAGACAGTGGACAGTTATCATACTTAAAGAAACAGTATGTAGGATTGTGGCCAAAATTGGTATTGCAATCACAAAACATGTGGCTAAAACTGGTACTGCAATCACACAACTGGTGGCCAATACACAAAATTACAACATAAACATCAGTTGAGGGCTGCAACTCCACTTTTTAAATGACAAAATCCTGGCCAGACCACTGTTGTGAGTAATATAAGTATTTGAAATTAAAATGTTTTTTTAATGGCTAGTGACATATCAAGGCCATTTTATGATTAGTTGATATACATTTCTTACATACTGTTCCTTTAATGTTAGTTATGCAAGACTACAATATACAGATGGATGAAGTCATATCAAAATCATATTGAAGCTATTCTGAGTTTTTATTGAAATATAAGTGAAATAATTTGCTGTTTAATAGTACAATTTAAGGTGTGCAATGTGCACACTGCTTTAATTTTGGTACAAACTGACTAAGCACACCAAGTTTCTAACAGTTTATTCTTTCACAAAACCACATCTTAAACTTTATCTTCCTCTCTCTCTTCGAAAATCGATTTTTGACTGCACATCCTTGATTTTGTCTTGTTAAAGTGCAATTTCTTTTGACTCCAACAGCTGTGTCTAAATCACAGGTCTTTCCCTTGAACCCTTCACTCGTTCTTCTTTATCTTCATTTTGTTTCTTGCCTACAAGATGACAGCTTTCAAATGTGTAAATCGGTTTCATCTGCTCGAGTTTGTGATTAACGTTTTGCTTTGTGCATATGTTTGTTTACAGCACGGACACAAGGGCTTTGTGTTTAGTGCCAAGCGTTCAGAGGTAAGAGATGAAAGATTTACACAAAAAACTGATGGATCTTGGTCGCAAATCTGAATTGTTGATATAATCGTTTTCGCTTCCGTCAGAAAAGACTGTGAGAGCTGCTTTAATCATTAAAGTATTAAGCACTGACGACAATAAGCTTTAAAAATATTGACTAATCCCATTCGGTTTGTATAATACCCCGGCAAGATATTAATAAATATGGAGACCAGGCATGTCGAGATCTAAGTTTCAGGGCTGTTCCTTACACAAAACAACACACCACCTATTCACTTTAATTATATAGTCAGGATATTTTTCAACTATGGACAAGTCAGTCATTCATTCGAGTTTGGACCAACATGAGAGTCAGTAAATGATCACTTTTGAATTTCATATTTGGTGAACCGTTCTGAAAAGGATCATGTTTGTAGCAAGATGTTTCTTTAATGGTCACGTACCTACATTTATCACAGATGTCAATCTTTTGAATGCCGAGACAATGAGAGAAGACGTTGACAGTGATTAATGATCTTTAGCCTCAGTAGAAGAGCAATTACAACTTCCTGTCCAGTCATTTGGTAGCCATTAGATTGTGTTAAAACAACCATAGCCAGCAGGAAAAAACCTTCTGTGCTATATATAACATGCCAACCTGCTAATAATTAACTATTTCAATAACACAGCTGGTAGAGCATAACGTGAGCAACACAAAGGTTGTGGGTTAGAATACCTTGAAACACACACTTATGAAAAAAATATAAAGAATTCATTGCAATTTGCTTTTGATAAAGATGTCTGCCAAATGCATAAATGTAAATGATGATCTAAATCATCAACATTACAATATTGAGATTTATTTAGACAGATGGGTGTATATACACTTATAGCTTCAACCTAAAAACTAAATAAATGTATACTCTGCAAAAAAAGATTTTCATAAAAAAAATTCTTAGTATTTATGTCTTTGTAAAAATATCTAAGAATTCTTAAATTAAGATGCTTTTCTTGATGAGCAAAACTAAGTTTTTTAGACCAAAAATGTAAAATTTAAGTGATTTTGTGCATAAAACAAGCAAAAAAAAAAAAAACAATCTGCCAATGGGGTAAGCAAAAAAAAAATCTTGAACATTTTTCTTAAACACTAAATTCAAGAAAAATGTGAGCAACACAAAGGTTGTGGGTTTGAATAGTTTTGAACTATTGATTACAGCACGGACACAAGGGCACAAAAGGAGTTTATGCACAAAATCATTTAAATTTGATATTTTTGGTCTTAAAACTAGACTTATTTTCTTGGGTCATTTTGCTCATCAAGAAAAGGCATCTTAATTTAAAAAAAATTAGATATTTTTACTAAAAACAAGACAAAAATACTTACATTTTTTTCTTAAAAATCATTTTTTTGCAATGCATCTACACTGTAAAAAAAATCCGTAGAAATTACAATGTTATTGCAGCTGGGTTGCCGGTACTTTACCATAAATTTAAATTTATGTTATTTACTGGCAAGAGTTTGTTCAAAGTTAAATACATTTTAAATATTAACAAGTCTTTATCTTTACAGAATAAAACTATTGAACTATTTTTTGTCAAATTTTATTTGCTTGTTTTATGCACAAAATCACTTAAATTTGATATTTTTGGTCTTAAAACTAGACTTATTTTCTTGGGTCATTTTGCTCATCAAGAAAAAGCATCTTAATTTAAAAAAAAATAGATATTTTTACTAAAAACAAGACAAAAATACTTACATTTTTTTCTTAAAAATCATTTTTTTGCAATGCATCTACACTGTAAAAAAAATCCGTAGAAATGACAATGTTATTGCAGCTGGGTTGCCGGTACTTTACCATAAATTTAAATTTATGTTATTTACTGGCAAGAGTTTGTTCAAAGTTAAATACATTTTAAATATTAACAAGTCTTTATCTTTACAGAATAAAACTATACAATAACAGCCTCATGCAAAGCATTCTGGGAACCAGAAATCATCATTAACTTTTTTCTGTTTTTTGCTTCAGAATTTGTTTCCCAGAATGTTTTGCTTGATGCTGTTTTTTTTAGTTTTACTCTGTAAAGACAAAGACTTGTAAATGTTTAATGTTCATTTAACTTTGAACAAAATGTTGCCAGTAAAAAATATAAATTAAAATCTACGGTAAGTTACCGGCAACCCAGCTGCAATTTCTACGGAATTTTTTTTACAGTGTATGCAAGTGAAAAACTGAAGCGGTTATACAGCAACATGTTAATTTAACCATTAGAAATGTAACTCATTTGCACAGCTATACAAATAATCTGAATATTTTAAGTATTGTGTAGTCAGATCACTAAGCCAAGCTAAGAGCTAACAGCTAAAACCATCTACCCCCAGTTAAAACCAGCTAAGACCAGCCTGGCTGTTTTTTCAGCAGAATGGGATCACACTTTAACTCCAGTAAACATTTCTCAGGGTAAGGATTTTTTTTTAAAGCCAATTCATGTATAGACACATGCTTTGCTTTGTCATGATTACAAAAAACTAAACCGGTTCATTGGTATTTCCCAAGAAAAACAATTATTATTGTACAGGTTTGAACTAGGCGACTTAAACCAGATTTGAATATTAAACCATTATCCTTTAGTTACTGAGAAACAGCTTTTTTACATGTGACAACTAGCCCCTGCCTCCCCATACCACAGTATCGACATTAATAGCACTCCAAAGTACTTTGTTCCTGTAACTCAGCTGGTAAAGCATTGCGTTAGTATGTTTAAATCCTAGGGAACCCACATACTGATAAAAAACACTGTTAGAAAATGGTCAAAATATGTACTCCAGCTGTCACTGGGGAAGTACCCCTTAAAAAGGTCCTAATATGTAGCCATTAGGTACAGATATATATACATTTGGTACCAATCAGGGCTGCACGATTCTTGCTAAAATGTAAATCACGATTTTTCTCCATGAGAAAGAGGTCACATTTTCTCACACGATTCTCATTTTTTCAACAAAAACATTTATTGCACTCAAGTAAACAAATGTGCTACACAGGACTTTCAGTTATAATAGTATCTTAAAAGTCTCTTTTCTTTATTTTATACCCCTTAAGATGAGTAAATTAAAATTTATAAATTAATACATAAATTTTTTTTTTATAAATAGCACCTGTGATTTTTGTACATTCAAACTGGCCCACCTTAAAACTTTAAAAACACGAAACCTTTAAAGCGGTAAACAATCAAGATGTTAAGTCTTCAAGGAGAAACGCAGACATGTTACCATGTTCCCCCCGTGCTAAAAATCTTACTATACACTATGGTATAATTCTGATGTAAATTGAGTTCGGCAAAACCTAATTTTAACACTCTTTTAAGTGAGTTATTTTATCTGGCATTTACAAAGCATCATTCATCAAAGCTATCGATATTCTCACCTGACCCTTACAGCTCCACAGAGATTATAGAGCTTCAGTTAGTTGATAAAGCACAAGAGGAAATTCAGAATTTAGATTATGTGGCTGGTTTTTGTCTCCACACACTGCTGCCAGCAGGAGGTGATGCCAGCGCTCCACTCATAAACTAATAGTGTGATAGATTTGGCTGTAAGAATAAGGATTTTTCAGATTTTGTTAAAAAAAAGAAGAAAGAAGTCAGAATTTTTCACAACATGATGCATGAAATTGCTTTATCCCCAGCATGATTTTGTTCTGTGCAAACAGTAGTTTGTGTTTCTGGCTGTCATTATCTTTCTGTACACATTTATTTTATTTTTATAAAAACTTTTTGCACTGTAGTGGTGTTTGCACATTTGCATTTATTGAATTAATATTATTATTACTTATCATTAAAATTACACTCCTAAAAAATGCTGGGTTATTTTCAATCCAACCCAAACCTACACATTGCAAAAAATTATTTTCAAGAAAAAAAATCTTAGTATTTTTGTCTTGTTTTCAGTAAAAATATCCAAACATTCTTAAATTAAGATGCTTTTTCTTGATGAGCAAACTGACCCAAGAAAAAAAGTCTAGTTTTTAGACCAAAAATATAAAATGTAAGGGGTTTTGTGCATAAAACAAGCAAAAAAAATCTGTCAATTTGATATTTTTGGTCTTAAAACTAGACTTTTTTCTTGGGTCGTTTTGTTCATTAAGAAAAAGCATCTTTATGTAAGAAATTTTAGATATTTTTCCTGAAAATAAGACAAAAATACTACGTTTTTTTTTCTTAAAAATAATTTTTTTCAGTGCAGTATGTTGTTTTAACCAATTGTTGGGTCAAATATAAACATTTGGGTTAATTTAACCCAATGGCTGGGTTTTCTATCTTTTTGAACCAATGCTGGGTTGAAAATAAAAGTGTAGGGCTTAGTGCAAGTGTAATAGTGCACTGCAAAAAATGATAAAATCTTAGTATTTTTGTCTTGTTTTTAGGAAAAATATCTAAAAATTCTTAAATTAAGAGGCTTTTTCTTGGTGATCAAAACAACCCAAGAAAATAAGTCTAGTTTTTATACCAAAAATATCAAATTTAAGTGATTTTGTGCATAAAACAAGGAAAAAAATCTGCCAATGGGTTAAGCAAAAAATCTTGAACATTTTTCTTAAACACTAAATTCAAGAAAAATGTGCTTACCCCATTGACTGATTTTTTTGCTTGTTTTATGCACAAAATCACTTAAATTTGATGTTTTGGTCTAAACTCTAGACTTATTTTCTTGGTTCATTTTGCTCATCAAGAAAAAGCATCTTAATGTAAGAATATTTAGATATTTTTTACTGAAAACAAGACAAAAATACTGATTTTTTTCTTGAAAATCATTTTTTGCAGTGCGTAAGCCCAGTGCAATTGGAAAAGTGTATTTTAATGATTTGTTTTGTATAAAATGTTTGACAGTAATAAAGGAAGTATTAGAGGGTGAGGGAAGGCTTTGGTGTTACAGATCTACCACCATGGGACAAAAAGCATGAGACTATGCCAAGGGGCAACCTTTTGGTCTTTATCATGAAGCCAACACTTAAACTGCAATATACTAGAGACAGGCTCCAAAAGGGAGTCAATCCCTAATATAGACGCCCCATGTTAACTTCAGCCTGGTACAAAAAGTGTTTTTGGTCTATATAGCTAATTTAGCCCTTTATGACATCTGTAAGGGGATGTGAATTTTTTTGTAACTCATCTATTCAAAAGATATGAAGCCTTTAAGTTCTGCATGTTAAGGGCGTGGCCACTTGATTGACGGGTGAACTGCCACTGCTGTCACTACTGTCGAGCTCGGTGGGCGTGGTTTCAGCAACCAGGCACCTCAGCTCTACCCGTATCCCACAGTGACACGCCAACTACTGGCTTTAAAAATGCTCGTTACAACTTCATGGACACTACATCTATATTTTTTACAATCTATACTGACATACTGAAGATATAAAGGCAACATTTAATGCACTATGCAAATACTTTAGATAGCAAAATGTTATTTGAGAAGCATTTATGTAAATATGTCAAATAAGTATGCTAAATAAATAAGCTTTCCATAGATTTATGGTTTGTTAGGATAAGACAATTATTTGTGTTTTGGACTTGTTCTACAAAAACCAGAGAAGGTTTGGCACATTTAAACAAAGCTTGGCTTTTTAAGCGGAGTCTCGGTTCCTCCAAATGTTTCTACTGTACCCTGTAACTGTTGCAATATGAGCTCTGCCAAACTTATTTTAACACTTCATGCCTATAAGTAGTAAACAGTGAGTAACTTTAATATGGCATTTAAGAAGGCATCATTAATCAAAGCTAGTAATATTATCACCTGAACCTTATAGCTTGTAAGATCATTAGTTTGTGTGCTACACTACAAACAATTCTTAAACCAAGATAAAGAAAATATTATTTGATATTAATATTATACAATTAAATATTATTATAATATTAAGTAATATTCTTATTACAAAGAAAATAAGTCTAGTTTTTAGACAAAAAAATAAATACAATTTTAAGTAAATTTGTGCTTAAAACAAACAAAAAAAATCTGGAAATGGGGTAAGCAAATGTTTTTTTTTTCTTGAATTAAGTGTTTAAGTTGGCCATTTGGCGGATATATGTTTGCTTATTTTAGGGACAAATTTACAAAGATTTTATTTTTTTTGTCTAAAAAGACTTTTTTAAGGTAATTTTGCTCATAAAAAATGCATTTTGATTTAAGAATTTTTACACTGCAAAAAATGATTTTCAAGAAAAAAAATTCTTAGTATTTTGTCTTGTTTTCAGTAAAAATATCTAAAAATTCTTAAATTAAAATGCTTTTTCTTGATGAGCAAAACAACCCAAGAAAACAAGTCTGGTTTCAGACCAAAAATATCAAATTTAAGTGATTTTGTGCAAAAAACAAGCAAAAAAATCTGCCAGTGGGATAAGCAAATTTTTCTTGAATTTTTTTTTTAATTTATTGTTTAAGAATAATGTTCAAGATTTTTTTGCTTACCCCATTGGCAGATTTGTTTGCTTGTTTTACGCACAAAATCACTTAAATTTGATATTTTTGCTCTAAAAACTAGACTTATTTTCTTGGGTCATTTTGCTTATCAGGAAAAAGCATCTTAATTTAAGAATTTTTAGATATGTTTACTGAAAACAAGACAAAAATACTAAGAAATAGTTTTCTTAAAAACGGTTTTTTTTTTGCAGTGTAGATATTTTTACAAAAACACTAAGTAAGAAAGTAAGTTTTTTGCGATGTACCTGTGAATCGTACTGCACTGCAAAAAATGATTTTCAAGAAAAAAATCTTAGTATTTTTGTCTTGTTTACAGGAAAAATATAAAAAAAATCTTAAATTAAGATGCTTTTTCTTGATTATCAGAACGACCCAAGAAAAAAGTCTAGATTTTAGACCAAAAATATCAAATTGAAGTGATTTTGTGCACAAAACAGGCAAAAAAATATGCCAATGGTGTAGGAAAAAAAAACTTGAACATTTCTCTTAAAAACTAAATTCAAGAAAGATTCAAGAAAAATTTGCTTACCCGATTGGCAGATTTGTTTGCTTTATGCACAAAATCACTTAAATTTGATGCTTTGGTCTAAAAACGAGACTTATTTTCTTGGGTTGTTTTGCTCATAAAAAAAAGCATCTTAATTTAAGAATTTTTTTCTTGAAAATCATTTTTTTGCAGTGCGTAAGTTTTACCAATTATTTTACCCAAATACAACTCATACACCATTACTATCAATTATTGACGAACTTTTAATAATCTTGTACAAAACTGAAAGCAATATAATTTCAGAAATTTTCAGTAACTTCTCATTTTTAAGAAATGTTTACATAAACATCCCTCAAAACGGGCCTTCTGACACAATGATCTCATCAGGACATTTTTGAAGGGCGTAGTCTCAACCAGGTGTTTCTGGTACTTTTGTGGCTATTTTAAGAAATAATAAAATTAAAAGGGAATTAAATCTTAATTCATGTTGGAAGTTCAAAATTATTTACACCAATACATCTTTGTTTAAAATGAAACTGCAAGGGAATCATTAGACCGGTCATAGTGTCAAAAGCAGCATTCAACAGCGAACGGCGCTCCACAGGGAATCATATGAAGCTGTGGAAAAAACTCATTCTGGCTCCGTTCGGAGCAGCTCGGAAAGTCCCTTCAGTGGAAAGTCCCTCTCCTAAACTTGACAGATTGTGGATGTGTAGGATCATGAGGGGCCGAGGCAGACTTGCCCTTTGGCCAAGAAACACACACTGAATATTACATTACATTAGTCTCCTGCTCTCTCTTTCACACACACACATATTCATCTTCTCCCAAAAGACTAAAACTAATTGTACCACAACACGTGCGTACCCAAGAAAAAGAGAGGGCATGCAAAAGGAAAAAAAATTGAACAGAGCGAGCCTTTTGCCGACAACGTCTCAAACAGACGGCATGTGGCGGCAATATGATCACCGTCACCGCAGGAAACGGGTATGAGAGGAAGTGAGCGCTTCTGGAGAAAGAGAGCGAGAGAGAGAGAGAGAGAGAGAGAGAGAGAGAGAGAGCGAGAGAGCACTACAATATGAACATTGTGTGAAGCGTGAGGTTAAGAGGTTGAGCTCTCAATACACTATCCAATCCACGTCCAATTTAAGCTGAAAAGTTTGCCGTTTTACCCTTATTTTAGTGGTCACCTATCATTTTATAATTCACAAAGCCTTTTTTAGACGTTGGATATGGTTCTCGAGTTGGCTGACATTCAGATCCAATAAAATCGGGGTATTTACCTTTTTAATTTAGGCAGCATGTCGTTTTAGTGTCGAGTTATAATATTGGCCATCATATCATATCTAATAGTTACCATATGGGCCAAAATTTCTGAATCAGAGCATCCCTAGAATAAAAGAGTCCCTTTGAGAAACTTAAAGAAAAAACTTACTTAAAGTAATTGAAACATTTTAAGAGTACACAGTAGTTAGAGACAAAGCTTGAAGACCCTATATAATATCCCCAATTGGGATCTGTAGCTTTTTATTCATTTCTTCAAGATTTGAGACATATGGACCACAAAACATAAGGTTTATTTTTAATTCATCATCTAAAACCTAAATAAATAAGCTTTCCATTGGTTTTCTATGGTTTGATAGGATAGGACTAAATATTTGGCAGGATAGGACAATATATAGATATATATTTATATATTTTAATATATATATGAAAAGTTTTCTCCCAAAACACAATAAATCTGTATTGACTAATTTGGGTAAAAATGTGTTTTCTTTACAAAGAAAGTGGCAAAATGAAAACCACTATTTTCTGTTAAAAACTGTCACATGGCATCTTAAGTTATACTAACATAAAAAACTCAAATCCATAATTAGATTTTCCAAGTTTTATTATGAAAACAAATTCGAATTCGAGAAGTTTTTCTGAATATAAATCAATATATAAATGTGCATTTATCTTTGCCATGTCATATTCATATAGTTGACTAGTGTTATATACTAATTAAAAAAATAAGCATTACAGGGACACTCCACTTTTTTGAAAATATGCTAATTTTCCAGCTCCCCTACAGTTAAACATTTGATTCTTATCGTTTTGGAATCCATTCAGCCGATTTCCGGGTCTGGCGGTAGCACTTTTAGCATAGCTTAGCATAATACATTGAATCTGATTAGACCATTAGCATTGTGCTAAAAAATAACCGAAGAGTTTCAATATTTCCGGCGTAATAATCAAGGAGTTTGCTGCTGTAACATGGCTGCAGCTGACGTAGTGATATTACGCACTGCCCAAAAAATGTCCCCTTGGTAACTTTCAATAGCAGGGGTCTATTTTCGGGCAGTGCGTAATATCATTGCGCCTCCTGCAGCCATGTTACATCAGCAAGTCCTTGATTATTACGCCAGAATGAGAGTATAGTTCCTAGCCATATCTGCCTAGAAAATCGCAACTTTTCATTTTCCGTCGGTCTTAGTACACGATGTAACTACGAAAGAGTCAAGTTTTAAATAGGAAAAATATTGAAACTCTTTGGTTATTTTTTAGCACAATGCTAATGGTCTAATCAGATTCAATGAATTATGCTAAGCTATGCTAAAAGTGTTACCGTGAGACCCGGAGATCGGCTGAATGGATTTCAAAGTGGTTAAATTCAAATGTTTAACTCTGGAAAATGACCCTTTTTTATTAGCATTGATTAAAACACTTACTTATATTATATTAAGAACACTGGCATTGCTGCGGTTATACTTGGGGCGTCGTCACTGAACTTTTTTGACAGCGATCAGCTGTAAAATGTTTAGGTCATGCTCGATTTTTGTTGACTTCTGAGTAAAATAATGGAAAGTTTTTCATAAGATCCCCTGGGGTTAATGTGTTAGCATGACAGAAGCTTGATGCTGTAATGTTAGAACAAGCAACAGCCGGCATTTTTCCTTCGCCAGAGTGCCTCTCGAGTAAATAATTTGATTTTGATGGCTTACGTTTCTTCCCCATCACAGAAAACCAACACAGGTGTACATCAAAGTATTATTTTGTTTTGTTTGTTTGTTGAATACGAAGTACAAAGTAGATGAGTAAAAACTAGGATTATGTGTGAATTCAACGTGCGGCAATTATTGTTTACAATGCGTGGAATGGTGCGCTGTGACTTATTGCATTCTGCAGAGAAGGAAGACTGACGTTTATTGCGTTTTGTGAAAAAAGGGAGAAAAGACGACACGATAGCACAGCGGATATCAGATTTTGCGTAAAATTAAGAATTGACTTTTTAATACTGACCTGATAAAATACTGATTTTCTTTTTATAATGCAGTTTATCGCTAGCCTGGCTCCGCCCTCCTACGTGCTTCCGCTTAATTTTCATTGATGTTGAGGTCGTGCGTCAGTTTGAGTTGTAGTTCAGTAATGGCAGCGGAGAAAGACGTGAGAAAAGCTATTCGGTCCGTTGTTGCAAAACTGCCGAATATACAGAAGTTAAAGCCGGAGGGAGAACAATGTTTGCTAAGTTTTGTTGGCCTGATCATTCGGACTTGTTGTTTCCGGACGGTTTCGGTGCATGACATACGTCACGACCACACGTTAGCGATTGGCTTTGGCAGATCCAATAGTTTTAAACTTCAACAATGGACCCTCCTTAACGGAAGTAACGCTTTGCAATGGAGCGTGGCCAGACTCTCTGTACAAATGAAATGAATGTACTAGAGTCTGGTTGGACCAGGCTAGTTTATCGCTTTTTAGAACCAAATTCTTTACATATACACTGCAAAAAATGATTTTCAAGAAAAAAGATTCTTAGTATTTTTGTCTTGTTTTCTGTAAAAAAAATCTAAAAATTCTTAAAATTAAGATGTTTTTTCTTGATGAGCAAAACGATCCAAGAAAATAAGTCTAGTTTTTAGATAAAAAATATCAAATGTTATTGATTTTGTGCAAAAAACAAGCAAAAAATCTGCCAATGGGGTAAGCAAAAAATCTTCCAGAAAAATTTGCTTACCCCATCGGCAGATTTTTTGCTTGTTTTATGCACAAAATCACTTAAATTTGATATTTTGGGTCTAAAAACTAGACTTATTTTCTTGGGTCGTTTTGCTCATCAAGAAAAAGCATCTTCATTTAAGATTTTTTAGATATTTTTACTGAAAACAAAACAATAATTTTTTTCTTGAAAATCATTTTTTGCAGGGAAATTTACAAAATATCTTCACTGAACATTAATATCCTGATTTTTGGCATAAAAATAGATCATTTTGACCCATACAATGAATAGTTGGCCATTGATACAAATATAACCTTAACTCTTTCCCTGCCATTGACGAGATATCTCGTCAATTAAGAGAAAACGCTTCCCCGCCAATGACGAGATTTTCCGTCTTTCCGCAATACCGCTATTATCCACCAGGTGGCGCCCTTCCGCAACTTTTTAAACCCGGAAGTTTTGCCCTATGGCAAGCTGCTTCATGTCCGTGTCTATTTTAAAGATCGCTCTGAATGGGATCTCTATGAAAAGTCCGTCACAAAAATGGAATTATCTCTGCTTTTTGCTCAAAATGTGGTGTTTTTGCAAAAACCTACCCATATTCAAAAGCTGATTGCAAAAGAACCACTAAAGGTAGGATGAAACAGTTTTTTTTTTGTTTGAAAGCAGAGGGTCTGTTCTTTCATTTGGTATATTGTATGTTTATATATTTAAAGAAGAACATTTTCTGGAGGGCATTAAACTTTGGTGAAAATCATGAAAAACGCTGGCGCTGGCTGGCAACTTTTTTTTAAAAACGCTGGCGGTGAAAGAGTTAAGACTGGTTTTGTGGTCCAGGGTCACAAATAGAAAGAAGGTCGAGTAAAATGTTCTCGAGGAAGAGTGGTAATCTTTCTGAAGCACTGGTGAAGGGTTCTGCTCTCCTTCAACACCTCATATAAATGCTTTCCTAAACAGCTCTGGAGAGCTTGTGAACTAAAGCAATCTGCGAAGAGATAAGCCCTCATCTGTCTGCTCTCCGACAGTCTCTCTGTAAAACCACCCCTGTCTGGAGGGCATTTATAGCTTTCTGCTGAGCAAGCATTGCGTGACACATACATATGGCAAACCAAACCCCCCATAATTTCATCTGGATGTACGTACACACCATCCAGGTGTGCCATTTGTTCAGTCACTTCTCACTATACATGCGAGTAGGTGGATTTGTTTTAAAGCTGAACATCAACGTTTGGAATCTCTGCCTATTTGTAAAGCATTTCAACCTTTAACCTGCCAAATCCATCTAAAGAACAACGTATACTGGGTCAAAACTGAAAATCAGAGCAGAGTTACAAATAAACCTTTGGGAGCATGCACCTTTCACAAAAATACATTTATTTTATGCCTTAATGTGAAGAATATATCAAATGTGTGTCCCCTTATGGCAGTAATTCTCAAAGTGTGGTCCGCGGACCACTGGTGGTCCGCCAAACTCCCCCAGTGGTCCGCCAAAAGATGACCTAAACTAGGCAAGTGTTTATACCAGGGGTTCTCAAAGCCCAAACCCGCGTCCACTTCATATTACATATATTAATTTCTATGTGATTGCTAAATGTGTGCATTTGCTACTTTACAAAATGCATATTAAACTTGTAAACCATTCGTTTAGTTTTTTTTTTCTTTTTAGATTTAAGAGTATTCCTGGTCCGAAAATAAAACAAGTTATTTAAAAATTTCCTGTGTGACGCTGTAGCCATCCATCACACCCAGATATTATGCACAGCTACTTCATGGACTACGGCTTTTGATCAGTCCATATCAATCTGAAATCACTGTTGGTTTGAGTCGTTTAAAACATGCATTTGAAAAAGCAACACTCGTCAAACATAATGACTATACATATTCTTTATAATCATGAAAATACCTGAAAAGGTTTGAAGAACAGCAATATAAATATATCCTTAAGACATTTCCTGGAGCTGCGTGTTTCTGGTTCTTCGTTTGCAGCACATATTGAGTTTTCTGCCCGAGAGCGCCCCCTGGCTTATGGATGTAGCGTCATTTCACCGTACTTCATTGAGAAGCAAAGTAAGCATTATTTCTTGTGTTTATGTTTAAAAAATTATTTTTAGTTTAAATGCAAAATACACTTATGTTTTTCCCAAACTATTTGTGGTGATTTGTTATATAAACATATGATTTACATAAAGTTTTTCCGGACCTATGTAAATGATGAGAATTCAGATTTGGACCTTTGAATGTAAACTTTGAGAACCCCTGGTTTATACAATTGTCACTTATTTAAGTAGATTTTTAATGCACTTGCGAAACTGTGATATCAGTTCTTGCCTTTCTGTTTTAATAACATAAAAATGGATCGGTTGGCTAAACCAAAGAGGAGTCAAAATAAAAGATCAAGCATCAACTGAAAGCAGCTATTAGTTTTGTAATGTACTAGTTTTTGTTCATGTGTAAAATCCCTGTAATTTCAGTGATTTTGGACATTAAGGGGAACATTTTTTTCCAGTATTTTATTGTTACCATAGTTACAACCATAGACTTCTTATAGCCGCCACCACCTCAGTTTTAGTATGTTTAATTGCATTTTTTTCCACATGTGCAGTTTGTTGTTCATATTAAGCTGCAACTCATTTCACATTTACTTTTTCAAATGAAATAAAATTCATATAATAATTTCTGAACATAGCATTGCATTTGTTTTAAAAAAAATAGTTTTTGACTTGAAACAGTTGCATATTAAACTTAAACTTAGCGTATCCTTCCTATTTTGTTGTTTTTTGGGGGAGTGTTAGAGTGAGATTCTGTTAGGTGGTCCTCAGAAAACAATTGGAAGATAAAGTGGTCCTTGGGCTGAAAAAGTTTGAGAAACACTGCCTTATGGTGTCCTGATGAAAAATATAGGAATCAAGCAAGTGGGATTGACTCCCTTTTGGAGCAACAAGACGATAAACGATTTACAGTAACTTAACCACGATAAACAAAATACAACGATCATTGCCCTGACCATATTGACTTGAAAGAATAAATAAAAAAAGATTTGCTGTCACACATACGCACAAGCTAACAGATTTATTACACAAATCCCATTACGATTGTCTAGGGCTACCCTTTTACAACCAAGACTGAAACTGCATGACACTAATACAATCATGTTTCATATCTTAATCTCGCCTATTTATCGCTTTAAATACGCTATCAGCAAGTACCAAAGAAATATGAATCCGCAGAGCTCTTCTGATTTCACAAGGTCAGGCGACACCAGCAGATTAAGAGGGAAAAGATTTGC
The DNA here is from genome assembly GCF_030506205.2 of Paramisgurnus dabryanus. Taxonomy (NCBI): domain Eukaryota; kingdom Metazoa; phylum Chordata; class Actinopteri; order Cypriniformes; family Cobitidae; genus Paramisgurnus; species Paramisgurnus dabryanus. The sequence continues at coordinate 6,047,357 of NC_133338.1, read as the reverse complement.
AAACAATCGCAGAAAGAGAAGCTAATCCACGCCGCAGCAGGAGGGGCGACCGTGACAACGCGGCTCTGCATCTTTGCTGAGCTGGCCGTCACGCTCGCCTGTCTTTGAAGACTCGGATTTCGGCTAACAGTGTTTGACGGATGGAATGATGCTCACGGGAAAACATGGGGGGGGGGGGTTCGGGGTTATTGTTGGATTAACTAGATGTTTATTGTGAAATGATCCAATATGATGTCAAACGTCTTGAGACGGCCAGTGAGACCATCAGTGGTACAACTGCTGGGTTATGACCCAAAAATATGCATCAGGTCTGGTCTGCAGAAACTTTTTTTTAAATTTTGTTTTATTTGTCACGTTTCTTGGGTCTTGTTTTACAGTGTTTAGGGCAGTTTGTCCATTAAGGGCTACATGGCGATGCAAAATAACTTTCTTTTTCTTTTTTGTCTTGTTTTCAGTAGAAATATCTAAAAATTCTTATATTTTCTTGATGAGCTAATAACCTAAGAAAAAAGTCTAGTTTGTAGACAAAACATATCAAATTTAAGCAAATTTGTGCCAATGGAATAAGACATTTTTGCTAAATTTTTCTTTTATTAAATAAATTCAAGAAAAAAATTCTTATTCCGTTGGCAGATATTTTTGCAAAAAAAAAAAAAATCTGCCAATGGGGTAAGCACATTTTTCTTGAATTTAGTGTTTAAGAAAAATGTTCAAGATTTTTTTGCTTACCCCATTGGCAGATTTTTTTGCTTGTTTTATGCACAAAATCACTTAAATTTGATATTTTTTTGACTAAAAACTAGACTTATTTTCTTGCGTCGTTTTGCTCATCAAGACAAATCATCTTAATTTAAGAATTTTTTTAATTTTTACTGAAAACAATACAAAAATACTAAGAATTTTTCTTGAAAATCACTTTTTGCAGTGTAAGATTCGTTTAATGCATCAGTTAGATCGGAAAGTAATAAAAATACTAAATGATTTATCACTTCAAGTTAACATTGTTTTTATACACTATCAAAAAAGCTTTAGTTTTACCTTTTGGGGTACAATATTACGTAAGGGGTAATATTTACTTTAAAAAGTAAAGTTTTGACTTAAAAAAGTTTTTGTAACTTATAAAAACAAGTTAAAATTGTTTAACTTAATTTGTTAAGTTAAAATAACATAAAAATATATTTGACAAAAATGTTGCATTGTTTTACAGTGTTTAGGGCAGTTTGTCTATTTAGGGCTACATGCCTCCAAAAAATTATTTTCAAGAAAAACATTCTTAGTATTTTTGTCTTGTTTTAAGTAAAAATATCAAAAAAATTCTTAAATTAAGATGCTTTTTCTTGATGAACAAAACAACCCAAGAAAATAAGTCTTGTTTTTAGACCAAAATATAAGATTTAAGTGATTTTGTGTATAAAACAAGCAAACAAAAATCTGCTAACGGGGTAAGAACATTTTTCTTGAATATTTCTTGAATTAATTGTTTAAGGAAAATGTTCAAGATTTTTTTTGCTTACCCCATTGGCAGAATTTTTTTTCTTGAAAATAATTTTTTTGCAGTGTGGCGACGCAAAATACACTGCAAAAATGACTTTCTTACTTAGTATTTTTGTCTTGTTTTCAGTAGAAATATCTAAAAATTCTTAAATCAAGATGTATTTTCTTGATGAGCAAATGACATAATAAGTCTAGTTTTTAGACAAAACATATCAAATTTAAGAGAAATTGTGCTTAAAACAAGAAAAAAAATCTGCCAATGAAATAAGACATTTTTGCTGAATTTTTCTTGTATTAAGAAAATTCAAGAAAACATTTCTTATTACACTGGCAGATATTTTTGCCAAAAAATCTGCCAATGGGGTAAGCAAATTTTTCTTGATTTTTTTCTTGAATTTAGTGTTTGAGAAAAATGTTCAAGATTTTTTTGCTTACCCCATTGGCAATTTTTTTTCTTCGTTTTATGCACAAAATCACTGAAATTTGATATTTTTGGTCTAATAACTAGGCTCATTTTCTTGGGTCATTTTGCTCATGAAGAAAAAGCATCTTAATTTAAGAATTTTTAGAATTTTTTATTGAAAATCATTTTTTTGAAGTGTAATGACTCATGTTTATATGTAATTCAACGATTTGCGCAAGTAGATTACATACAAAGTCAATGCAAAGACGCAAATACATGCAGGGCGATGCGAATGATGCAAATTGGGCGGCACAATTGCAGCGAAAACATGCACTATTCACCTTAAACTTTGCGAAAATATTCAACTCAAGTAAAAAATTCGAATGACATGAACTTAAATCCTATGAGTAATCTATTAACGAGGAACACGGTTGGTGTTTACGCAGCATAAGGAGACCTGCAGTGTATGTAGATAAAAACGTCTCATTCTAAGGTATTAAAAAACAATTAATTATGTAAGGTCTTTATACACCACTGATAATATAGTTATGTAGGATATATATTGCATTTCTGTCAAGAAATCCTTCTAAAAGATAAATGCACCTTTTGGATTTATAAAGTGAGGCCAGATGAGACTGAGAGCAGGTTAGTGTTATGATAGTGTTAAATGTAGGATGGAATAAAGTTGTAAAGAGAACAAAAACTGAGACAAAAAGCTTCCTGCATTACAGGATGTGTCTGTTTCTCAGAATCTGACCTCAGGCTTGAATCCGTTTGTGTATCTTTGTGTGTGAAAAAAATAACAGGTTCTTGGTGTTGGCACTGGCTTATGATTAACTGGGGTCTACGCTGCCCTCTGTAAGCTGGCACTGCTCCTAGAAATCCATTCTGGCTGAGGTAAACAGAGTCGTGTGCTCGCAGCTGCACCATTTCTTATTAAAACCTCCAGCTATTATAGGAAACCCGGAGGGATTGCATCACTTATTAGGCACCCCACCATGTTTCGGAGCTATGATCCCGTTTCATTCCATGCAGACTCTGAACAAAAGGGCTAAATTTTGCTTTCCTCAGACGTATACAACAAAGCAACTGTTACATACGTATTGAAAGCTCAAATAGTAAATTACTATAATTTTGCCCATAATTTAAGTGCACATCAAGAGATCAAAACGTTTTGGACAATCGCTCGCAAGTAGACGTCGACAACGACAAAGGCATTGAGTGTCTCGTGTTCTTTCACATTTACCGTGTGATTTTGACTGACAATGTAGAACATTAGCCAGTCACTAATAAGCCAATTAACCGCTATGAAAGAGTTCATTACTGATGTCCCCAGCCAGAGAGAGCAAGATAACCTGTTATTAGTCTAGCACTGTTCATTTCGTTGGACAATGGGAAGTCAGAAGAGCTCCAGGGAACTGTAGACAGCCACACGGGCATGAAGAGTCTGTAGGAAATGCAAGGCCGATAGAGGTGGAGTTGTTATGATATAGAGATTAACTTATACTTGCATGGGGCGCATACATCATGTTATAGAGATTCAAAATAGTTACTGTATAGTCATATATAGTTATAGTCCTTGATGTGAATGAACCAGGATGTTAATGTCTAATGATGATGATGATACACAAAAAAAAAACTACTGAAGCTGCTTTAACTGCACATGACATTTGGACACGATTGTCACAGTTCGCCCCCTAGTGGCAGTCGTTATTAAAGGAATAGTCAATTTTCTTAAAAGAAAAATCCAGATAATTTACTCACCACCATGTCATCCAAAATGTTGTTCAGTCGAGAAAAAATTATGTTTTTTGAGGAAAACATTGCAGGATTTTTCTCATTTTAATGGACTTTAATAGAACCCAACACTTAATACTTAACTCAACACTTAACAGTTTTTTTCAACGCAGTTTCAAAGGACAATAAACGATCCCAAACGAGGCATAAGGGTCTTATCTAGCGAAACGATTGTCATTTTTGACAAGAAAAATAAAAAATATGCACTTTTAAACCACAACTTTTCGTCTAGGTCCAGCGCGACCTAACGTAAATACGTAGCGACGTAGGGAGGTCACGTGTTACATATATAAAACGCACATTTGCGGACCATTGTAAACAATAAACTGACACAAAGACATTAATTAGTATCAGTTGACATACAACAACGTCGGAACGGTCCTCTTTCAACACACTTGTAAACACTGGGGCGGAGTTTCGCATTCGTCCTCTGTGACCTCTTGACGTGATGACGTATTGCGTGGGGTCACGCTGGCGCATCACGATCGGATCTAGATGAGAAATTGTGGTTTAAAATTGTATATTTGTTATTTTTATTGTCAAAAATGACAATCGTTTTGCTAGATAAGACCCTTATGCCTCGTTTGGGATCGTTTAGTCCTTTGAAACTTTGTTGAAAAAAACTGTTAAGTGTTGAGTTAAGTATTAAATGTTGGGCTCTATTAAAGTCCATTAATGACATTTTGGATGACATGGTGGTGAGTAAATTATCTGGATTTTTCTTTGAAAAAAATGGAATATTCCTTTAAGTTTCAAAGTAAATCTGCACAAACATGAGAGAGAAGATCATTCCCGTAATCATTCGTCTTCAATCTATAGCTAGGTTTCTACCTATCTTTTTCGCAAAACAAACAAACAAAGTAATGCAAATTAGGTGCGTTTAGGTGCAAATTAGGGTGTTTAGAGTAAATGACTGGTGGTTTTGGTAACCTAGGAACCAACAGTAAAAAAACAAGGCATGTTTTGAAAATGATTGGGCAAGTTATACATTTACTAGCAGTGCAGCTTGTAATTGCCAAATGGTTCTCATGATCCACAGATGATCGCAACCCCAGGCATCCCATGTACAACTCGACTCTCCATAGGAAATTAATGATTTCTGGTTTATAGGCCATCGTTTGTCATGTCCAATGGAAAGGCGGTTTAAGCTGAGCTATCAAATCTATTTTGACAAATATGTTTTATAATGAAGCAACAATCATCGCCAAATCTCAATGGCTCTAAGCATTTTGATGTAAATGTATTTTGTCCCTGAATGCTGACATGGTTATGGTCATCAAAATCAATATGAGTTTTTAATAACATATTTGCTTTTACAATCCACAAATATCATCCATGAAGAACATTTCCAGCGCCCGAGAGGAACAGATACACACGCAGTAAAGAATGTGAGGTCGACTGGGTAATTAACAGCTACAACATGGATGAGCTGAGCACCAAACCACCTCTGAATCTCACAGACCACATGAACAGTAAATTAAAGCCGTGTTAGTGGGAAATAAAGCAGGGTCATCTTTCTTGATGAGCGATTTTATGACTGTAAATTGTTTGCTTTTGAGACTATAAATAGAAAGTCTGGCTTTCCCAGAAGTCTCTTGGCACTAAGATCTTATCCCTATTTCACAACCAAAGTGAAACATCTTATTGTTGTGATGCACGGGAAAAGGATTGTTCGAAACATCAAATGCACCTCATACATGCTATATAGTGCCATTGTCTTTCAGGACCAATCAGGATCATCGCAGTGTCATGACAAGGTAAAATTAATGTTTGGCCAATTGAATAATAATACTGCTTATCATAAAAACTGCTGTACACTGCAAAAAATGATTTTAAAGAAAAGATTTTCTTAGTATTTTTGTCTTGTTTTCAGTAAAAATATCAAAAAATGTATGCTTTTTCTTGATGAGCAAAACCACCCAAGAAAATAAGTCTAGTTTTTAGACCAAAAATATCAAATTTAAGTGATTTTGTGCTTAAAACAAGCAAAATCTGCAAACGGGGTAAGAAAAAAAATCTTTAAAAATTTTCTTAAACACTAAATTCAAGAAAAAAATCAGATTTTTTTTTGCTTGTTTTATGCACAAAATCACTTAAATTTGATATTTTTGGTCTAAAAACTACACTTATTTTCTTGGGTCGTTTTGCTCATCAAGAAAAAGCATCTTATTTTAAGAATTTTTAGACATTTTTACTGAAAATCACTTTTTGCAGTGTAGTTATGGTGATAGACTTTTAGGGGGGAGGGGGGAGGGGGGAGATTAATCTATTTAAATTAAAGGGCACATATTATGCAAATTCACTTTTAAAAGGTGTTTGGACTTAATGTGTGTTGGCAGTGTGTGAAAACAACAACCCTACAATGAAAAATCTCTCAATTATTATCTACATTAAACCAAAGCAGTCTCATTAGACATGCTTTTCTGATTCTCTTGTTATTGTGACGTCACACAAACAAAGCCCCACCCAAGGCCTCTGACTCTGCCCCAAAAGCATTTCTACACTGCAACAAATGACTTTCTTACTTAGTATTTTTGTCTTGTTTTCAATATCTAAAATTCTTAAATCAAGATGTTTTTTTTTTCTTGATGAGCAAAATGACCTAAGAAAATAAGTCTAGTTTTTAGACCAAATGTATCAAATTTAAGTGAACTTGTGGATAAAACAAGCAAAAAAATCTGCCAATGGGGTGAGAAATGTTTTCTTGAATTAATGTTTAAGAAAAAAGTTCAAGATTTGTTGCTTAAACTGCAAAAAAAATGATTTTCAAGAAAAAAAACATTATTTGTATTTTTGTCTTGTTTTATGCACAAAATCACTTAAATTTGATATTTTTGGTCTAAAAACTAGACTTATTTTCTTGGGTCGTTTTGCTCATCAAGAAAAAGCATCTTAATGTAAGAATTTTTTGATATTTTTACTGAAAACAAGACAAAATACTAAAAAAATGAGCATAATATGTGACCTTTAAGACATTTACTTTAAAAAAATATTTGTTTATTTAACTTAGAAAGTTGCCTGGTTGCTTTAAAATTTAAAAAAAAGTTGATTTTACCAAAAAATATTACTTTGCTAAAAGAGTCGACTAATATTTTTTAGTTGAATTAACTCACAATTTTAAGGCAACAGGTAGGGATGCTCCCATCGATCGGCCGCCGATCAGTATCGGCCAATAACGGCATTAAATGATTAGATGGGTACTCGCTAAAATTGCCGATCTCGTAAACCGATCATTCTGTTTACTTTTGTCATCATAGGGATCCTGAATGCGACTGCAATTAGAGACAATTTTTTACGTAGTGTGATTTTTTTTTTATAACCCATTGCTCATGTGCGACATGCAGATTTGGCTTTCTCTCTTTAATCTCTGAATAAAATCACTCCCTGCTCTTGACTAAGGAACTGTCATTATTTATTTAAATATATATATATATATATATATATATATATATATATATATATATATATATATATATATATATATATATATATTATTGTATATTATTTTATGAAATATATACATTATATAGTTTATATAGTATATTTAATTCATACAGTAAAGACTGAAGTGTTTTATTTTCATTACTTTCAACAGACATAAACCTTTTAAGAGAGAGATGAAATATCTCTTTTCAGAAGAAATATTTGTTGTGCTTATTTATTTGATTTGATTTCTATTAAAACAATAATATACCTAATTACTGTTTGTAATATAACAAAGGCAACATCGGTGGAATTACTTTTTTTAGAAAAAAATTTAACAGTTAATCGGAATCGGTATCGACCGATAACAAAGATAACAAATCGGTAATCGGTATCGGCTGCAAAAATACTGATCAGAGCATCCCTAGCAACTAGTAACTTTTTTTACAGTGTTTAGCTATCATAGATTTTTATTATACCGATTATCGGTATCAAGTTATCGGCTATGGGCAGTTTTTTATAAAAAAAAAATTACCGTATGAGATCGCCTAATGGTGTTAAAAATATCTTGAACACTTAATCCAATAAACTGTTAAAGCAATGTGTTATTAAAACCCATCACGAAGACAAACGACAGTCTGAGCCTGTTGTTTTCCCTGAATGACAGATACAGATATCGAGTCATATGTCTCCTAACTTTGGCAGAAAGGGAGTTTTTAGATTATCCATCAGGGGAAAAGGCCAGGGCTTTATTTACCGACCTTAAAGCCCAATCCTTCACTTACTGTATACGTCTGTAAAATTCTAGTGACTTTTTTCAAATGTTGTTTCTTCAGGTTTGGCAGTCATTCTGTTTTTTTTTTTCTAAATTGCTCTTCAAAAAGAGTCCAACAATCTAACATTATGTCCATACAGGCAGTGGAAGTGGAACATATTCGGTGTGTGTGTGTGTGAACCGGTTGCCCTGAGCGTTTTTTTACTCAAGGCTCAGCGTTGTAAGACATGTGGTGAAGTGAAGTTTGAAATCACCGCACTCAGCAATCCAGCGCAGTTAATAACATTCACATCTGTGAGGCGTGTGCAGCTTCCAGAACCTTCTCCCTGCTCTTTCTTTATCCTCATAACGTCCTTAAAAACACCGGCACACGTACTGGAGCTCAAAGCTGACATGACTCTGGGCGTTCTGTCCAGATCGGGTGAAAAGTGGCATTGGGGACGCAGAAAACTGATGCGGTACAACTCTCCTCTTTTAAATACGGTGTTTCTTTTGGGGTTATCTCATGAATCATGTCAGGAACCTGTTTATGCCATATTTTATCCCAAAAAAGTTCTGCTTAATGAAAAGGAAAAATATCATACGGCCCATTAAGATTTTACTGCATTGTGGGATCATTTACATAAAAAAATAGCACTGAAATTATGTATTCATGCAGTATTTTTACAAATATTACTGTAATACAAGCAATCTTTTATGCACATTATTATTTTATGATTCTGGGGTGAAATACGACCCAGACATGTTCCTTAGATATTTTCATATTTAAATCTTACGATATAGTATGCATGTCAGTATGCATTAAACTTTAATGAAACTAATAAGTGCAGATCAAGCTAAACCTTAGATGAACTTCCACTGTTTGTCCTTTATTGGACAGGATACAGGAGTGGCCAGATTATCGCATGTCCGTCCCTTTATCTTAAGCACCATCTATAAGGACGAGTTTAGAGATGGAACAAAGGAAGACCTCCAGGATAAACCCAGTCGAACTCATGCCAGAAAAGTGCTTCGATCAAAACATTTTTTAAATTCCTCCATTGAGTCATCAGTAGGATGCACCAATACTAGGGGTGTGAATCGTCACTTGTCTCACGATTCGATTCAATTACGACTATAATGTCGAATATTTGATTCGATATACCGATGCATCACGGTATTTGTCTCCCTCACACTTTTAATGTTGCGGCTCTTTGTCATCTTTCTTGACTAAGCCCCGCATTAAAACTGCGCCATTGGTGCGCGCTTCATTAATATGAATATGATGTGAGTAAGAGAGACACGCGAGAGAGATTTAAGCTTTGTTTATACTCGGCAAAGCGAGTCTCCGCTGAACGATTGCGCTACAACAAACGGGTGAGGCATTTATAGTTGATGCACTATTCTTTGAAACGACAGGGGGCGACTCGAGCAATCGAGTCCAAAACCAACACAAAGAAGAGGATAGAAGTCGTCATTCGCTGGAACAACCTTGGTACTTGTAATATCAGAGCTTGATATAAATATGAGAACGAGAAAAACACACAAGAGAGAGATAAAAAACGTGTGTGCATGTGTGAGCGAGAAAGATTTGTGCGAACGCTGCATTTTAAAAAATCCATTATTAGTTTTTGTGCATCGATGCAATAATCGTTCACATTACCATCGCGCAATGCATCGGGGGAAAAAACTATTATGTTCAATAGCCCTAACATATACGACTTTTCCCATTATGGTTTCAATACCCGAATTCTGAGTATCGTCCGATCCCGATCCTACTTTTGTATTTTTCTTGAACAATTAAAATGAACATTTTAATTTAATAGTACTACTGTATTTTTCTTAATAATTTCATTGCACCCACCCAACCACACAGTGCTTTAACCCAATAGCGAGTACCACATCAGAGTGTCTGTGAACTTAAATATCTTTATGTATGCATTCGTTTTTTACATAAAGCTATCAAGCGTATTAACTCTTTCCCCGCCAGCGTTTTTAAAAAAAAGTTGCCAGCCAGCGCCAGCATTTTTCATGATTTTCACAAAAGTTTAATGCTTTCCAGAAAATGTTCTTCTTTAAATATATAAGCAAACAATATATCAGATGAAAGAACAGACCCTCTGCTTTCAAAAAAAAAAAAAAAAAAAAAAACGTTTCATCCTACCTTCATTAGTTATCTTGTAATCACCTCTCAAACATGGGTAGGTTTCTTCAAAAACACCCAATTTTGAATAAAAAGCTGAGATAATTCCATTTTTGTGAAGGACTTTTGAATGAGATCAGATGCAGAGCGATCTTTAAAACATACACGGAGTTCTTTCTCTTTCACGTGAGGCGCTATTTCCGGGTTGTATAAGTTGCGGAAGTGAAAAGAAATTGCGGAAAGACGGAAAATCTCGTCATTGGCGGGGAAGCGTTTTCTCTTAACTCTTTCCCAGCCATTGACGAGATATCTCGTCAATTAAGAGAAAACGCTTCCCCGCCAATGACGAGATTTTCCGTCTTTCCGCAATACCGCTATTATCCACCAGGATAATATCCACCCTTCCGCAACTTTTTAAACCCGGAAGTATTGCCCTCTGGCAAGCTGCTGCATGTCCGTGTCTGTTTTAAAGATCGCTCTGAATGGGATCTCTATGAAAAGTCCGTCATAAAAATGGAATTATCTCTGCTTTTTGCTCAAAATATGGTGTTTTTGCAAAAACCTACCCATATTCAAAAACTGTTTGCAAAAGAACCACTAAAGGTAGGATGAAACAGTTTTTTTTTTTGTTTGAAAGCAGAGGGTCTGTTCTTTCATTTGGTATATTGTATGTTTATTTATTTAAAGAAGAACATTTTCTGGAAGGCATTAAACTTTGGTGAAAATCATGAAAAACGCTGGCGCTGGCTGGCAACTTTTTTTAAAAACGCTGGCGGTGAAAGAGTTAATTTGACGAGATATCTCGTCAATGGCGGTGAAAGAGTTAAGAAGACTTTAAATGTAGTGCACAAAAAACTTTTATGATGCTTTTATAATACTTTGTCCTTTTAATAGCTTGACAGTAAGGGGGCATGTACACCAAAACGTTTAAACGCGGCTGAAAATGGCAGGCGGACGCGGACTATGGGCACTTGCCAGCGTTTTTTCAGCTGACAAAGTATTATTTTAGCGTACTTTGGGTGCTATGATACTTCTGCTTTGTTTATTAGTCGTTGAACAATGCGCTGGTTACCCCGGATTTCCACCGACTGCGGAACGGCTGCGGATCCGTTGCGGAACGGCGGCGGAGTCAATCGGTTTCCATTCAAGTCAATGTGTGTATTTCCACTGACTGCGCTCCGAATCCGTCACAGCTCCGGCCATCCGCAGCCCTCCGGCACAAATACGCAGAGCTTCTATTTTTGACGGATGCCGGACAGCTCCGCAGGGCGGAGCCATGACTTTATCGCGTGATCATACCTGAATTCACGAGAACCTGTGTTTTTTTATTAAATCTTTGCAATACAAACATTACAAACACACACAAATAAAGTCATTAATACAGAAACAACAAATAATAGACAGGAACAGAGCCAGGGGAGTTTCAAATAAATACATTAAAGATAGAGCATAAATAAATGTGTTAGCAGCCTTCTTATTTTTTTGAATTTTGGATGGATTTGATGTACTGCTCTGTCTACGCGAGATCTCGTGTTGTGATCTGGGCTGGTTTGTCAAAACGTCATAATTCAACGGCATAATGGGCAGAGACAGAACTAGGTATCGCGCGATCATCACGTGAATTTGCGAGACCTCGTCACTTCAGCACGCAGCCGCTCTGCAACAAAAACGGAACTGGTGGGTATTGGCGGACGGCAGAGTGCGGAGACGTAACGCAGCGGAGCTGATCTGCAGCCGCTCCGCAGTCGGTGGAAATCCGGGGTTAGTTGTTGTGATATTTGTCCAGCCCCCCTCCAATGTGATTGGACGCGGGCACTCAACGGCACTGCAAGTCTCTTTGAATAAAAAGGATCTGCCAAACGTGTAAATGTATTGATCATATATTAAAATGTATTATTACTATTTATTATTTCAATATGCCAAAAATTGGCTGTGCACACATATTGTGGTTGGCACAATGTGTATATCCTCATTGACTGTATCAAAAAGATAATGAAGGGATTATTATTTTTCTATTTTCTCCTCTACAAGTCATACAAGTTTGGAACAACTTTAGGGCGATTAAAAGACGACAAAATTCGTATTTTTGGGTGAAGTAGGGACAACATTTACCTGGATGTACAATACTGTGACTCAGAATTGTTAGTGGGGCATTAGGATATTTTTGGTCCTGTGGGAGGGCAAAGTGCCAAGGAAAAGACATTTTGAGCTATGAACAAAATACAGCGATGGGGGCTTAAGTACAGACATTCCATTCGTCAAATTCACAGGCAGCTGCAGAAATTGACAAAATTCCAACTTTTTCCAACCGAAAACAAATTTTCAGGAACAGAACAGTTGATGGTAACAACGCAACCTGGTGAGATCTCGCCAAGTAAAAAATCTGGGTCACGCTGGAAGGAAAGACGGAAAAAAGGACTTGAGCGCCAGTAAAAAATCCTCAATAAATCCGAGCGGTGCGCGGAGGGAACGTTTAGGTGAGCGTATCTCACGGTTGTAGGATTCCTCGAGGGTCTTTGGGAGAACAGAAGGAAAGTCTGTCAGGGTTGACGTGGCTGGATTGTTTCAAAATGATCTAGGAAGTATGTTATTTGTCTAACTAGAAAATGCTGAATAATGATGCTTGTTTAGGGTTATGGTTACATCACAGCACTCCAGTTCAAAGACTAAATAAAACCGCAACAAAAAGCGCAAGCTGTTTTTAGTTTGGACACCTCTTACATTTATTTTAGTCTAGGACTAGTCTAATCTCTGTCCGGGAAACCACCCCTAAAAGATTATTTAGCCTTAAGACATGTTCGAATGTTTACTTCATACAGTGTCTAGACTGCAAAGTGCCCAAAGACGCTCTTCTGTGTACAAATGATCGTGTGGGATTTCGGCGAATAAATATTTGAGAACAAATCAATTTAATTTACAAGACACCCCTTGTGTGTGTGGCTCGTCATGTCAAAATATGAGTTTGGTGCGTCGTGTGTGTGGCTCGTCATGTCATAATATGTGCTCTGTGTGTCACGTGTCTTGTCATGTCAAAATTTGTGTTCAGTGTGGCTCGTGTGTGGCTCGTCATGTCAAAATATGTGTTCAGTGTGTCTCGTGTTTGGCTCATCATGTCAAAATATGCGTTTGGTGTCGTGTGTGTGCCTTGTCATGTCAAAATTTGTGTTTTGAGTGTCGTGTGTGTTGCTCATCATGTCAAAATATGTGTTTGGTGCGTCATTAGTGTTGCTCGTCATGTCAAAATATGTGTTTGGTGCGTCATTAGTGTTGCTCGTCATGTCAAAATATGTGTTTGATGCGTCGTGTGTGTGGCTCGTCATGTCAAAATATGTGTTCAGTGTGTCTCGTGTTTGGCTCATCATGTCAAAATATGCGTTTGGTGTCGTGTGTGTGCCTCGTCATGTCAAAATTTGTGTTTTGAGTGTCGTGTGTGTTGCTCATCATGTCAAAATATGTGTTTGGTGCGTCATTAGTGTTGCTCGTCATGTCAAAATATGTGTTTGGTGCGTCATTAGTGTTGCTCGTCATGTCAAAATATGTGTTTGATGCGTCGTGTGTGTGGCTCGTCATGTCAAAATATGTGTTCAGTGTGTCTCGTGTTTGGCTCATCATGTCAAAATATGCGTTTGGTGTCGTGTGTGTGCCTCGTCATGTCAAAATTTGTGTTTTGAGTGTCGTGTGTGTTGCTCATCATGTCAAAATATGTGTTTGGTGCGTCATTAGTGTTGCTCGTCATGTCAAAATATGTGTTTGGTGCGTCATTAGTGTTGCTCGTCATGTCAAAATATGTGTTTGATGCGTCGTGTGTGTGGCTCGTCATGTCAAAATATGTGTTCAGTGTGTCTCGTGTTTGGCTCATCATGTCAAAATATGCGTTTGGTGTCGTGTGTGTGCCTCGTCATGTCAAAATTTGTGTTTTGAGTGTCGTGTGTGTTGCTCATCATGTCAAAATATGTGTTTGGTGCGTCATTAGTGTTGCTCGTCATGTCAAAATATGTGTTTGGTGCGTCATTAGTGTTGCTCGTCATGTCAAAATATGTGTTTGATGCGTCGTGTGTGTGGCTCGTCATGTCAAAATATGTGTTCAGTGTGTCTCGTGTTTGGCTCATCATGTCAAAATATGCATTTGGTGTCGTGTGTGTGCCTCGTCATGTCAAAATTTGTGTTTTGAGTGTTGTGTGTGTTGCTCATCATGTCAAAATATGTGTTTGGTGCGTCATTAGTGTTGCTCGTCATGTCAAAATATGTGTTTGATGCGTCGTGTGTGTGGCTCGTCATGTCAAAATATGTGTTCAGTGTGTCTCGTGTGTGGCTCGTCATGTCAAAATATGTGTTCAGTGTGTCTCGTGTGTGGCTCATCATGTCAAAATATGCGTTTGGTGTCGTGTGTGTGCCTCGTCATGTCAAAATTTGTGTTTTGAGTGTCGTGTGTGTTGCTCATCATGTCAAAATATGTGTTTGGTGCGTCATTGGTGTTGCTCGTCATGTCAAAATATGTGTTTGATTCGTCGTGTGTGTGGCTCGTCATGTTAAAATATGTGTTCAGTGTGTCTCATGTGTGGCTCGTCATGTCAAAATATGCATTTGGTGTCGTGTGTGTGCCTCGTCATGTCAAAATTTGTGTTTTGAGTGTTGTGTGTGTTGCTCATCATGTCAAAATATGTGTTTGGTGCGTCATTAGTGTTGCTCGTCATGTCAAAATATGTGTTTGATGCGTCGTGTGTGTGGCTCGTCATGTCAAAATATGTGTTCAGTGTGTCTCGTGTGTGGCTCGTCATGTCAAAATATGTGTTCAGTGTGTCTCGTGTGTGGCTCATCATGTCAAAATATGCGTTTGGTGTCGTGTGTGTGCCTCGTCATGTCAAAATTTGTGTTTTGAGTGTCGTGTGTGTTGCTCATCATGTCAAAATATGTGTTTGGTGCGTCATTGGTGTTGCTCGTCATGTCAAAATATGTGTTTGATTCGTCGTGTGTGTGGCTCGTCATGTTAAAATATGTGTTCAGTGTGTCTCATGTGTGGCTCGTCATGTCAAAATATGTGCTCTGTGTGTCACGTGTGTCTTGTCATGTCAAAATGTGTGTTATGAGTGTCGTGTGTGTTGCTCGTCATGTCAAAACATGTATTCGGAGAGTCATGTGTGTAGCTCATCATGTCAAAATATGTGTTTGGTGTGTGATGTGTGTTGCTTGTCAGGTCAAAATTTGTGTTCGAAGTGTCATTAATGTTGCTCGTCATGTCAAAATATGTGTTCGGTGCGTCGTGTGGGTGCCTCGTCATGTCAAAATATGTGTTTGGTGTGTCATTTGTGTTGCTTGTCATGTCAAAATTTGTGTTCGGAGTGTTGTGTGTGTTGCTGTCATGTCAAAATATGTATTTGTTCCTGCTGCACACACGTTGAAAGGGTTTATGATAAAAAAGACTTACATTCACTAAATACTCGCAAGACACTTACTTAACACTAAACTATGATTACACATGAGACTAAACGAGTATCTGGCAAACATGAGGGACCCCTTCGAAACATCTGCAGCAGCCACGTATTTTGACATAATGCATGATGCACACAGATTCACATGACGCGCTGAACATATATTTTGACACGAGAGCCACACTTTTGACGAGCTTTGCATTGTGTCCCACGAAAAATAAGTCACCGGCTGCCATTGGGTTGGACCATAGTTAATTTTCACAAAGGTAGAGTCGGTTGTTAAACAACTAGTCAATATTTTGTAGTTCTTCCCTCTGACACAGCTTTAATATAGAAACCACAGACATGCTTTACAATCAACCAAGTTAACAACGTGTATCTGCCTAGTCATCTGAACCCCTGTAGATGTGCCACATCTGAAGTGATTTGATTGCAGTTTGTATGTAACCAAGGCAGCTCGCGCCAAGGGGGGAATCAAACCGCAAGCCCTGGAACCCAGGAAGCAAGTAAACATGCACAAGCGCTGTGGTGTAAAACAAACGTTTTTCCAAAACTCACCGCCATGAATCAGCATTATTCATCTCGGTGCAAACAGAGCGGACTTGAAACCAGAGAGCGAGGATGTTGGTTCGCTGCGACCCACCCGCAATCTTAAAAACCAGGCTGTACACACATCAAACCATTTGCCGGGCCGCACGGACGAGCATTCGCCCGACCACAGGCCTGTAATCAACATCTGCACGTTCTTCTGATCTCACATATGTATCAGTTCTTTGGTTGAAAGAGTCATCCCCTGCGGTGGGTGAATTTCAAAGTGCAGTCGACCATGGCTGTTTTTTCCTTTGGAAGCCAGATACTGAAGTAATACTGTTATGGATTGAACTTACCTCAGTGGTCTGTCCCTGCCCTGGTACATATCACTGAAATATGCTGTACGCTATGGTGATTTGACCACGTTTAGTGGGTTTGCTTGGAACCCCTATTTACATTTAAGCAAAGCCAGAAAAATACACAAAAACTATTAATGGCACTTGGCATGGCATTATTGCTTTGTTTCACGCTCAAACCCTAAAATTAAATAATACACTTTGAATATTATCCTCAAAGCTGGATGAAGATGTGCGTTAGAATATCCTACAGTAGAGACTGGGTGGGATCTGCTAATAAACATTACCTATAACAGCAATACCCTGGCAAACCGGCACAGCACCCTACCATATTGGCAGTGACAAGAACACAGCTGAACCAATCCGATTTTGCATTTACAGAGATAAAACATTTAGTTTCAGAGCTCAACAATAACCATGGCTTGATGGCCCAAAGCCAGTGTGAAACCCAGAACAAGAAGTAAAAACGTACAGTAAATTTTCATGTGGGCGCTCATATGAGCCCTTTGAGACTCGGGTCAGAACAGGTGCAAGAAGAACCGACCCGTGCTCAGGATCCTTTTCCAAAAAAGCCTGATTATTGAAAGCAGTTACTCACAATCTTACCAGTTGATACTATTCAAGAAGAGTTTGTGAAAAAGATGCTGCTATGAGGTGAAAAAGAAACAAAAAGCTTTTTAACTCAACATAAAAGTTATAAATTAGAATTTATTTAATATATCGACCAATAATCGGTATTTGACGATAAAATATCTACAAACAGTATTTAATGTTCAATATTGTTGGTTGTTATATAAATTAATAACATTTAGAAAATGCAATCCTCAGAATTTACTTAATGCAAGTTAACATAATCGGCAAACTATCTGTATCGGCAAATATCAGTCGGAATAATCGGCTATCAGTGAAAATGTTTTACATCTGTGTATGTCTAGTTTAAATCAACATTTAAGGGTTAATTAATTTGAATGTACAGTATTTAAGAAAGTGCATATTAGGGCTGGGCAAAACAATCGATTTTTCGATTAATCGTTTTTTTAAACGTGGTCGATTTTTTTTTCATATTTATTTCCGCAAACATTGAATGTAAGATTAGCGTTAATCTAATTACTAGTCTTCTTCACTAGATGTCACCCTCTTTTTACCTTGTGCGATGTTAACAAGGAGCGAGAGGCGAGCCTGTCATTCATTCATTCAGTGCTTAAAATGGCGGTTTCAGGTGCTTCATCAACGTTTTACATTAAATATCAGAGGTATGGAAGCATTTAAGATTTCGCAAGCAAAACGACGACGATAGTATTGTGGCTTTTAATTTCTTTTTATTAATTACCCACTCGTAAACTGCTGTTCACTGTTCTTTTTTATTAATATAGTATTTGTATTAAATCTATATTCATTGAGTTGAATCGAGAATAGAGTATAAAAACCGACCCGAGAACCGGAATCGGAAATCGAATCGATTTGATAGCTTGTGAATCGAAATCGAATCGATCTGGAACATCTGAATCGATACCCAGCCCTAGTGCATATCATAATTGATGAAAATATATGTATGTATGTATATATATATATATATATCAGATTGTATGTGATGGGGATAATGAAGAAAAAGAGAAATGTAAGAAAAAAATCTCAGTCAAAAGTGCATCAGATCAAACTCTTGACGCAAAATGATGAATGATAACTTAACCACAGACATCCGTAAAATCCCATTGAAATATCGAATATCAAAAAGAGCTTGGCGAGAAAGTGAAAATGAACGTGGGAATGGGAGAGATCGCTTCATAATTAATGACTTCATCTCCGTTACAGAAATTCAACTCTGCTCTTTAGGTTACTACAGCCCATCAATAATAACGGTGGGGGTCATTTAAGGCAGAAATGTGTGTTACACTTTCCAATTTAATACAAAAAAATTATACAAGGATTTCCTAACTGAGGATTGGAAAAAGAAGGACTGGTGTCTTTGAAGTTGGAAAATGATGGGTTACTACACAAACTACTGGATGTGTTCAACATTATGTTATGAATTACAGAAGGGTAAATAAACACAGGAATGAATGACGTTGATTTATGTGAAAGTCAGTCTGCTGACATGCTGATATATGAGAGAGAGGGCCTGAAATTTCTGAAGATGAACTTTCTCCAACTCAACTTTGTACCATTATCCAGAGATAAATGTAAACTTGACGAGAGATGCTGTGCGCTGTGTTGCCAAGTCCTGTACTTTTTTCAGATTTTAGCTACTGTTCGTTTTTTAGGGGGAGGTAAAAGATGACAAGATTTCGTTCGTTGGTTATTGGTTTTTAAGCTATAAATATTCCTTGGGATTCTTTTGGGCTAGTTTTGAATGTCCATAGGGATGGTTTCGATACACGAATCTGGCAACCCTGGCTGTGCGCTCATGCCATCGGGGATAAATATCTTACTTTAGGTAAACACAAATAAATTTTAGATTAAAATATTGTTGTGTTATCTACTGTACTGTATATGGGGTCCAACATCGTAAAGCTTTAAAAGCACAAGCAAACATTGTAAAAGTAATCCATCTTCTGAAGCAAAGCATTACATTTGTGATAAAAAAAAAACTTTTCATATTTTGAGCTTATTTAGCTCAACATCACATATTTTTGTGTAGTATTTTCAAGCAATGCCATTTTTGCACTAGCACACACTACCGGTGTGGATGTGAAGTGGATCTTAACTCTTTCCCCGCCATTGACGAGATATCTCGTCAATTAAGAGAAAACGCTTCCCCGCCAATGACGAGATTTCCCGTCTTTCTGCAATACCGCTATTATCCACCAGGTGGCGCCCTTCCGCAACTTTTTAAAACCGGAAGTATTGCCCTATGGCAAGCTGCTGCATGTCCGTGTCTGTTTTAAAGATCGCTCTGAATGGGATCTCTATGAAAAGTCCGTCACAAATATGGAATTATTTTTGCTTTTTGCTCAAAATATGGTGTTTTTGCAAAAACCTACCCATATTCAAAAGCTGATTGCAAAAGAACCACTAAAGGTAGGATGAAACGGTTTTTTTGTTTGAAAGCAGAGGGTCTGTTCTTTCATTTGGTATATTGTATGTTTATTTATTTAAAGAAGAACATTTTCTGGAAGGCATTAAACTTGGGTGAAAATCATGAAAAACGCTGGCGCTGGCTGGCAACTTTTTTTTAAAACGCTGGCGGTGAAAGAGTTAACAGGACATTAATACACCAGAAAAGTATTTTGTTGTGGGTTGAGGACAAAAGAGGCAGCAACATATCACACTTCAATTTTTGATTTCCTGTTTCTGTATAATCTCAGCAGATGGAGGGACGATTGTGTAAGTCTGAGTACAAACAAAGAAAGAGATTGTTTGTCCCTGCCCACGCTCTCCGTTTCTTTTTGATCTGTGCTATATTTTAATCCCTCATCTAATTGGCCTTGTTTCAGGGCTGCGTAACACAAAGTTGTGTGTCTGTTATGTGGTGTTTCAGGCTGTTTCTGGTTCTGTCTTTGGGGGCGGTTAGTCGGCTAAGCGCCAGGTCGAAAGCAACTTTTAACCTGTCATGTGGTTAAAAGGCAAATTTTTCATCCACATTTAAAGACCTTGTTTTATAATAACAGTCCAATCAAGCAGAAATATGGACTAACTTACAATCAATGTCCCAGAGCTGCAGTCATTGACCACAAAAAAATGATTGTTTCCACACTTCGAAAAAGAGCTACAGGTTTGTCTCTCCATGTGTGATGTTCCAACATAATCTCGTGGACTTTTGTAACTATTTTACAAAGTTGCTTTTTTGTATAAATTTGTATGATTTTATTCATACGTTTCAGTACGACCTCATTCGTACGTTTCAGTAAGACCTCATTCGAATGGTTCAGTAAAACCTCATTCGTACAATTCAGTACAACCTCATTCATACGTTTCAGTACGACCTCATTCGAATGTTTCTGTAAGTACTCATTTGTACGTTTTAGTACAACCTTATTTGTACATTTTATGTACGTTTCAATAAGACCTCATTTGTACGTTTCAGTAAGACCTCATTCGTACGTTTGAGTATGATCTCATTCGTACATTTCCATATGACCTTATTCGTATGTTTCAGTACAATCTCATTCGTACATTTCAGTACGATCTTATTTGTTCGTTTCTGTATGACCTCATACAGAACGTTTCTGTACAATCTCATTCATATGTTTCAGTACAATCTCATTTCTACGTTTAATTATGATCTCATTTGTAAGTTTCAGTAAGACATCATTAGTACGTTTCAGTACAACCTCATTCGAATGTTTCTGTAAGTACTCATTTGTACGTTTTAGTACAACCTTATTTGTACATTTTATGTACGTTTCAAAAAGACCTCATTTGTACGTTTCAGTAAGACCTCATTCGTACGTTTGAGTATGACCACATTAGAATGTTTCTTTAGGTACTCATTTGTATGTTTTAGTACAATCTTATTTGTACATATCAGTACAAACCTCATTCGTACGTTACAGTATGATCTCATTCGTACATTTCCATATGACCTTATTCGTATGTTTCAGTACAATCTCATTCGTACATTTCAGTACGATCTTATTTGTTCGTTTCTGTACGACCTCATATAGAATGTTTCTGTACAATCTCATTCATATGTTTCAGTACAATCTCATTTCTACGTTTAATTATGATCTCATTTGTACGTTTCAGTAAGACATCATTCGTATGTTTGAGTACAACCACATTCGAATGTTTCTGTAAGTACTCATTTGTACATATCAGTACAAACATCATTCGTACATTTCAGTACAAACATCATTCGTACATTTCAGTACAACTTCATTTGTACGTTTCAGCACAACTTCATTTGTACGTTTCAGTACGATTTCATTCATACGTTTCAGTAAGACCTCATTCGTACATTTCCGTATGACCTTACTCGTATGTTCTCATTCGTACGTTTCAGTACGACCTCATTCATACGTTTCAGTACGACCTCATTCGTACATTTCCGTATGACCTTATTCATATGTTTCAGTACAATATCATTCGTACATTTCAGTACGATCTTATTTGTTTGTTTCTGAACGACCTCATTAGAATGTTTTGGTACAATCTCATTCATATGTTTCAGTACAATCTCATTTCTACATTTTATTATGATCTCATTTGTACGTTACCGTACTACCTCATTCGTAAGTTTCAGTACAACCTCATTCAAATGTTTTTGTACAATCTCTTCATACGTTTCAAAACAATTTCATTCATATATCACAGTACGACCTCATTCGTACGTTTCAGAACGATCGCATGTGTACTTTTTAGTATGATCTCATTCATAAATTTCAGTACGTACTCATTTGTACATTTAAGTACAAATCTCATTTGTACATTTCTGTACGATTTCATTCGTACGTTTCCATATGACCTCATTCGTATGTATCAGTACGACCTCATTCATATGTTTCAGTACAATCTCATTTCTACGTTTAATTATGATCTCATTTGTACGTTTCAGTGAGACATCATTCGTATGTTTGAGTACAACCACATTCGAATGTTTCTGTAAGTACTCATTTGTACATATCAGTACAAACATCATTCGTACATTTCAGTACGACTTCATTTGTACGTTTCAGTACGACTTAATTTGTACGTTTCAGTACGATGTCATTCATACGTTTCAGTAAGACCTCATTCGTACATTTCCGTATGACCTTACTCGTATGTTTCAGTACAATCTCATTCGTACGTTTCAGTACGACCTCATGCATACGTTTCAGTACGACCTCATTCGTACATTTCCGTATGACCTTATTCATATGTTTCAGTACAATCTCATTCGTACATTTCAGTACGATCTTATTTGTTTGTTTCTGAATGACCTCATTAGAATGTTTTGGTACAATCTCATTCATATGTTTCAGTACAATCTCATTTCTACATTTTATTATGATCTCATTTGTACGTTACCGTACTACCTCATTCGTAAGTTTCAGTACGACCTCATTCAAATGTTTTTGTACAATCTCTTCATACGTTTCAAAACAATCTCATTCATATATCACAGTACGACCTCATTCGTACGTTTCAGAACGATCACATGTGTACTTTTTAGTACGATCTCATTCATAAATTTCAGTACGTACTCATTTGTACATTTAAGTACAAATCTCATTTGTACATTTCTGTACGATTTCATTCGTACGTTTCCATATGACCTCATTCGTATGTATCAGTACGACCTCATTCATATGTTTCAGTACAATCTCATTTCTACGTTTAATTATGATCTCATTTGTACGTTTCAGTAAGACATCATTCGTACGTTTGAGTACAACCACATTCGAATGTTTCTGTAAGTACTCATTTGTACATATCAGTACAAACATCATTCGTACATTTCAGTACGACTTCATTTATACGTTTCAGTACGACTTCATTTGTACGTTTCAGTATGATTTCATTCATACGTTTCAGTAAGACCTCATTCGTACATTTCTGTATGACCTTACTCGTATGTTTCAGTACAATCTTATTCGTACGTTTCAGTACGACCTCATTCATACGTTTCAGTACGACCTCATTCGTACATTTCCGTATGACCTTATTCATGTTTCAGTACAATCTCATTCGTACATTTGTGACCAGTCACGGAAAGTAGGGACACAAGTCGGATCTGGGCATTTTGAGTTATTCACAGATTCTGAAAGTGCAGTTTCTAAGCTTTCCAACGATGTGTAACACATGGAAATCTGATAAGATTTGGAGAAGTTGTGGCCATTTGAATATAGGAACTCAGAAATACTCAAACCGAGAAAATCGAGACGAAAGGGACTCTTCTTTTCAGCTGGGGGAGACAATAGGGCTCATTTACATCTCATTTAGCTAAGCCATGCCCCCTGTAAAACCCTTTGTGAGATGTTCTAGCATCATATGTAGTATTTTATGACCAAATGACAACCCGCAAAAATAAACATGACTCTTTTACCTTTGTGGGGATCACAAGTCGAATCCAGTCTGTTTCAGATTATCCAATGACCATATTTGTCCACAAATGCGTATAATCCGTGAAATATAGATTGTTTACATCAGATTTCGCATGAATGTCTGGTAATACAATATAATATATAATCTGAAGACTATTTAAATCGTAACATGTAAGGGTATATGAGCTTACACTCCGTTAAACACATGAACCCGCCTTCAAAGTTTGTATTTAAAATAGGGAAGTAGTATAATAGATCATCCAAACAGCGCCGTCGAAAACGTGACATCCTTTAGAGAGGTTACCAATGGCTCGCTCGTTCCTTCATCAGCCAATGACTTCATGGAAAATATTGATAGACAAAACATGTAGCCAATTATATGAAGAATACAACGATATCTGTGTAACTTCTGTGTGTTTGGACTCATGCTGCGCTGCAAGAACTGACATACAGATGACGTCAAAGTACCGCGAGAGCGAGTCGAAATTAAACTACTCCGTAAGATTTCTTGAAGAGCTCTCGCGGTACTTTGACGTCATCCGACTGCGGCGCTGCATAAAGTAAGTGACGCGGCTGACGTACGATGCGGCTGACTGTTATTTGTTCCGCCCCAGCTTCTTTTATTTTTCTTTTGTTTTGTGCGCCCGAGCTTTACAGTCTGGGGAGACGCAGGCTATAAGTTTGAAAAAAAAAAAAAAACTTAGCAAACATATCTGAGGAACAGGGCAGCGCGTCACTACAGTCACGTGACTTCACGCTCGAGCCGGAAGAGAAGACAATGCTGAATAAAGTCGTAATTCTGCTATTTTTGGACCAAACTGTATTTTCGATGCATCAACACTGACCCACTGATGTCACATGGACTACTTTGATGATGTTTTTATTAACTTTCTGGACATGGAAACCATACATAGATTTTCAATGAAGGGGAAAGCTCTCGGACTAAATCTAACGATAAAACATCTTAAACTGTGTTCCGAAGATGAACGGAGGTCTTCCGAGTTTAGAACGACATAAGGGTGAGTCATTACTTACATTATTTTCATTTTTGGGCAAACTATCCTTATTTAGTAGTCACGCTGTTCCCTTTGGGGGCGGAGGCGAAAACACAAGCTTATACAGTATGTAAATATACACACAGACAATGACGCCCCCCGCTGCACGCTAGAATCTCCGGAAAAACAAGCCTATTTTAACCGCAAAATGTACGCTTTTAAATATACAAAAACTGCTATCTCAAACATGGAGAGGCTTCTTCGTGATCTCAACTAACAGATTCTGCAATAAAACGAAAATCACAAATTTCGAAAAAAAAACTTTGTTTCTCATTTTCTCGAAACTTGTGCTGCCGACTTGAGTCCCTGGTTTCCGTGACGGGTCACATTTCAGTACGATCTTATTTGTTTGTTTCTGAACGACCTCATTAGAATGTTTTGGTACAATCTCATTCATATGTTTCAGTACAATCTCATTTCTACATTTTATTATGATCTCATTTGTACGTTTCAGTACTACCTCATTCGTAAGTTTCAGTACGACCTCATTCAAATGTTTCTGTACAATCTCTTCATACGTTTCAAAACAATCTCATTCATATATCACTGTACGACCTCATTCGTACGTTTCAGAACGATCGCATGTGTACTTTTTAGTACGATCTCATTCATAAATTTCAGTACGTACTCATTTGTACATTTAAGTACAAATCTCATTTGTACATTTCTGTACGATTTCATTCGTACGTTTCCATATGACCTCATTCGTATGTATCAGTACGACCTCATTCATATGTTTCAGTACAATCTCATTTCTACGTTTAATTATGATCTCATTTGTACGTTTCAGTAAGACATCATTCGTACGTTTGAGTACAACCACATTCGAATGTTTCTGTAAGTACTCATTTGTACATATCAGTACAAACATCATTCATACATTTCAGTACGACTTCATTTGTACGTTTCAGTACGACTTCATTTGTACGTTTCAGTACGATTTCATTCATACGTTTCAGTAAGACCTCATTCGTACATTTCCGTATGACCTTACACGTATGTTTTCAGTACAATCTCATTCGTACGTTTCAGTACGACCTCATTCATACGTTTCAGTACGACCTCATTCGTACATTTCTGTATGACCTTATTCATATGTTTCAGTACAATCTCATTCGTACATTTCAGTACGATCTTATTTGTTTGTTTCTGAACGACCTCATTAGAATGTTTTGGTACAATCTCATTCATATGTTTCAGTACAATCTCATTTCTACATTTTATTATGATCTCATTTGTACGTTTCAGTACTACCTCATTCGTAAGTTTCAGTACGACCTCATTCAAATGTTTCTGTACAATCTCTTCATACGTTTCAAAACAATCTCATTCATATATCACAGTACGACCTCATTCGTACGTTTCAGAACGATCGCATGTGTACTTTTTAGTACGATCTCATTCATAAATTTCAGTACGTACTCATTTGTACATTTAAGTACAAATCTCATTTGTACATTTCTGTACGATTTCATTCGTACGTTTCCATATGACCTCATTCGTATGTATCAGTACGACCTCATTCATATGTTTCAGTACAATCTCATTTCTACGTTTAATTATGATCTCATTTGTACGTTTCAGTAAGACATCATTCGTACGTTTGAGTACAACCACATTCGAATGTTTCTGTAAGTACTCATTTGTACATATCAGTACAAACATCATTCATACATTTCAGTACGACTTCATTTGTACGTTTCAGTACGACTTCATTTGTACGTTTCAGTACGATTTCATTCATACGTTTCAGTAAGACCTCATTCGTACATTTCCGTATGACCTTACTCGTATGTTTTCAGTACAATCTCATTCGTACGTTTCAGTACGACCTCATTCATACGTTTCAGTACGACCTCATTCGTACATTTCTGTATGACCTTATTCATATGTTTCAGTACAATCTCATTCGTACATTTCAGTACGATCTTATTTGTTTGTTTCTGAACGACCTCATTAGAATGTTTTGGTACAATCTCATTCATATGTTTCAGTACAATCTCATTTCTACATTTTATTATGATCTCATTTGTACGTTTCAGTACTACCTCATTCGTAAGTTTCAGTACGACCTCATTCAAATGTTTCTGTACAATCTCTTCGTACGTTTCAAAACAATCTCATTCATATATCACTGTAAGACCTCATTCGTACGTTTCAGTATGACCTCATTCATACGTTTCAGTAAGTACTCATTTGTACATTTTAGTACAAATCTCATTTCTACATTTCTGTACGATTTCATTCGTACGTTTCCGTATGACCTCATTCGTATGTATCAGTACAATCTCATTCGTACGTTTCAGTACGATCTTATTTGTTCGTTTCTGTACAACCTCGTTAGAATGTTTCAGTACAATCTCATTTCTACATTTAATTATGATCTCATTTGTACGTTTCAGTACTACCCTCATTCATACGTTTCAGTATGACCTCATTCATACGTTTCAGTAAGTACTCATTTGTACATTTTAGTACAAATCTCATTTCTACATTTCAGTACGATTTCATTCGCACGTTTCCGTATGATCTCATTCGTATGTTTCAGTAAAATCTCATTCGTACTTTCACTACGATCTTATTTGTTAGTTTCTGTACGACCTCATTCAAATGTTTCTGTACAATCTCATTTCTACATTTAATTATGATCTCATTTGAACGTTTCAGTACTACCTCATTCGTACGTTTCATTACGACCTCATTCGAATGTTTCTGTACAATCTCTTAATACATTTCAGTACAATCTTATTCACATGTTTCAGTACAATCTCATTTCTACATTTAATTATGATCTCAAATGTATGTTTCAGTACTACCTCATTAGTACGTTTCAGTACGACCTCATTCAAATGTTTCTGTACAATCTCTTCATACGTTTCAATACAATCTCATTCATATATCACAGTACGACCTCATTCGTACGTTTCAGAACGACCTCATTCGTTTCAGAACGATCGCATTTGTAAGTTTCAGTACGATCTCATTCATACATTTCAGTAAGTACTCATTTGTACATTTAAGTACAAATCTCATTTGTACATTTCTGTACGATTTCACTCATACGTTTCCATATGACCTCATTCTTATGTATCAGTACAATCTCATTTGTACGTTTCAGTACGATCTTATTTGTTCATTTCTGTACAACCTTGTTAGAATGTTTCAGTACAATCTCATTTCTACATTTAATTACGATCTCATTTGAACGTTTCAGTACTACCTCATTCGTACGTTTCAGTACGACCTCATTCAAATGTTTCTGTACAATCTCTTCATACGTTTCAGTACAATCTTATTCATATGTTTCAGTACACTCTCATTTCTACATTTTATTATGATCTCAATTGTACGTTTCAGTAATACCTCATTCATACGTTTTAGTACGATCTCATTCGAATGTTTCTGTACACTCAAAAAAAATTGTTTGTTCAATCAACATAATTGAATTAAGGAAAACTTTTCCACGAAATTAGATTAGGCTTGTACAACAAGAATACAATAAGTTAATTTAAGCAAATAATCTTTTGTTGCACCAACTTAATAAATATATTTATATTGGTCATAAAAATATCTTGTTCAATAAACTAAATTCAGTTAAGGAAAACTTTTCCACGCAATTATTTCTGGTCTGTTCAACAAAAACAAAACAAGTTCATTCAAGCCAAAAAGTCTAGTTAAACCAATTGTCAGTTTCTATATAATACTAATTAGCATAAGCACACGTTAGCATGCTAATGACACATTGGATGAACATGTGAAAAGAGACTGATCTTCAAACAGTCATTAACACAGTTAGTGCTTTTTAAAATAAGTACGTATGTCACATCCACAACTTAACCACAAGCGCCACTCTTCTGTACGATGGTAACCAAACAATTCGTAAAAATATAACACAAAATCTTCTAAATCAATAAGATAAACCAACATTAAACATTATAAAGTCTTTCTCTTTACCTAAAAATGCATAAAATAACACTTAATTAAAAAAATTACTCTCCAAAGGCAGTTGCATGCAAAGCATGCTGGGAAATACAGATTCACGGCCCAGTAGGTAATAGCAACAAAAATCATTAATGTGGTCCCAATATAAAATTATTGAGTTCATGTAATTTTTTTTTTAATTTAAGCAGATTGAACATTATAAAAATAGGTTGAGACAAAAAAATAAAAAATTGTGTTGTATTAACTTGTTTCATTAAGTAAATTAAACAAGGTGCAAAAATATTTTTTTTGACAATCTCTTTAAAGGTTTCAGTACAATCTCATTCATATGTCACAGAACGACCGCATTCATACGTTTCATTGCAATCTCATCGTATGTTTCAGTACAATATCATTCGTAGATTTCAGTACACTCTCATATATATATATATATATATATATATATATGTTTAATTATGATCTCATTTGTATGTTTCAGTACGACCTCATATATTTCGATATGATCTCTACATTTCAGTTCTTTGATCTGCTGTCACCCCAGTGACACTGGGTAGGGCTTCACTCTTGGACATTCTTGCTTTTCTAAAATATGTTATACAATTCACATCATAAGAAATCAGAAATTGATAAAAAAGTTATGGTAAATTCTCATTTTTGCATTTCAATCTACTTTCACTCCACTGAAGTTGGGTTTCAGTACAACAGTTATGTCTTCATGTAAGATAAGGTTGGGCGTTCTCTAACCTGACTTACTTCGTCATCTCCATTATTTAATATTAGTTGTGCATTGCCGTGTAACGCTTATGCATTAACTCTTCACCTTTCTGACATGTGAGCTACCGTTAAGGACATTCAAATCTGTTTAGGGCTGTTTGGAAGCCTGAATTATAAGATAACGCTCGGTAATGTCCACTCAGTGCTGTTGAATTTATTGACAGGTGCCTGTGCTCCACTGTCAGGCTTTGCATTAGTTGAAAATGCTGATGCATTAATGCTGCCCTCTTTCATAATTTATTCAACTCTCATTAAATAAACAACGACTGCGCCGCCGTCAACATATCGATGCACACATAACTGCATAGAGATGTCATGCAACTAGAACTGTAAGTAGTATTTTGGGGTGAATATCCCAAAATGCTCCTCGCTGTCATAAGCAAGACTGGCAATTTTATTACATGCTTTTGTGTCAATAAAACCTGAACTTGATTAATTTGCGACTACTTATACCACAAAGATTTTTCAACTATAATTTATTCCAGCAAATCTGCTTGTTAAGCTAATTCTTGTAAAACGAGCCCTGAATTACCATACATGAAACATGAACTTTCGACTATCATTTAAATAAAACGTATACGCATTGAGCACTTTAACCATTAGAGACCGTCTGTCGAAAAAACACATCTGCTAAATGACTTAAAGAGTTCATACACTGTACAGCCTAAAGAGATATTTTATATTTATTCAATAATTATACACACCATGTAAGATTATGGTGAACAAACACGCTACTTTAAACATACAGTATATATAAAAATAAACATATCTATAACACCAATGCAATATAGTGAGTAAATGAAGCATTTTATCAGTGTGCGATTGTATCAGAAGCGTACACACAAGTGTAATGTGCTTTAAATAGGTGACCGAGCATCTGAAATGAGAAAGGATACATAGGAAATACATTTTCATCAGTGCATTAGCCGCACACAGATCTATGACGTCCAGAATGCTGCGTATCATAAATTTAATTTAATTGCTGTATCTGGACGCTGACTCAGAACTACAGGAGTCCTGGATGATTTTCACACAGATCTTACAGAGAGATATAAAGACAGCCAAAATGGTGTGAAGACCGTGGAAAATAATAAACACAACTGATGGTCTGATTCTACTGTTTAGGAATTTTCATCCCATTGTGAGGACCCTTAAAGGTGCCAAAAAATGCATTGAAATAATCTGTTAATTTTTTTTCTGATATCTACACAGAAGGTATTTGGCTTTATTAAGTGCAAAAATTATCCAGAGATTGTTTTACATGTCCAAACAACCCTTGGATTTGCTTTTAGAATTAAATGGTATATTATTACCTTATTTGAAATTACATCATGATATTTTAAGAATATTTGCTGTAATGATATTTATGACATTATAAAAAATATTGAAAAGGAAGGGGAAGCTGTCATTGATGACAAACTTTATAATTCAAAATGTAAATTCATTGTCATAAGGTGGCAGAAGCCGCATTAAAGTGCAATAGTAGTGATCACACAGCATGAGTCAAATGTAAACAAAGCACAAACTAGAGATGAAATGGTATGAAAGTTTTCCATACACTTCCAACAGATCCCAGTAACTCAACTCATTAGCAAACCATTTAAAATTGATTTGACATCTACAGTAAGTGCACTTTTGTTCGCATAAACATCACATAAATAACATTACCATTAATCATGGCACATTTGTAAATCAGATTTTCATATAAACACAGAACAAATTAGCAAGTCTGTGTCTATGGTCTGCGTATGTTGTGAGAAACGGGGTGTACTTTAGGACCCAGGAGTAAGCTGCAGGATGTCTCACACCAAACAGCGTAAAAAGGAGTTTTAAACTCATCAGATCACATTATTTAATGGAAAATGCATAGAGGAGATGCATTTCTAAAGAAATATA
The DNA here is from genome assembly GCF_030506205.2 of Paramisgurnus dabryanus. Taxonomy (NCBI): domain Eukaryota; kingdom Metazoa; phylum Chordata; class Actinopteri; order Cypriniformes; family Cobitidae; genus Paramisgurnus; species Paramisgurnus dabryanus. Next base: position 6,016,395 of record NC_133338.1, on the reverse strand, counting down.
AAGTTAACAAGCATCAGTACATCTACATTTTCCTAAATGTGATTTTTTTTAATTTAAAATCAGTCAGTAAAGGTACTCTCTTAGTGCTACGAGTTGGTAGCGTTTTCCCTATATGGGTCAATGACGTGACGTTAATTATTTTGTGTCCACATGGTTCAATTAAATGTAAAAGGGTTAAAATTTCAAAATAAATATGCAGATTATTTCATACATTTTCTTTTTTGAGGACCTAGTCTTAAATTTCTGGTTTTATTTCATTTTTAAAGAATATTTGGGGGATAATTGCAAACATGTCAATGTGGTGTCAATTGGTTTAACTAGTATTTTTTATGAAAATATAATTATATTCATAAAAAATGTGGAATAAAATATAATCATCTAATTTAGTGTAATATATTTTTTTAAATACATTTTTACATCATTTGTCAAAATTTATTTAGAAAACAGAGCTGTTTTAGCATAAAACATTCACTCTCTGTACAAATATTGAAAAACACATGAACATTTACATGTAGAAATAACTAATATATTTTAAAATGATTTTATTTTTGATGATCACGCTTACATGCCAACAAGGTGGATAAAATATTTAATATTTCTCATTCTTTGGCGCAATTGGCAGTTACACCATTTGACATTTTCAGGTCCATTCACTCTTAACTTTCATAAAAATGGTGCAAATAATTTTTTTTTATTGTATAATATTTACATAAATAAACTTTAAAATAAACCTGAACATTTTTTAAATTTCAATTTGAGTATCTCCGTTTAGCGTACCTTTACAGCTTGGTTGTACTCGTGTTACTGACATGATGCTCTTGCCCTCAGGTGTTGTTGTTGTGTGCGTTAGGGAACGTAAATGCGCTGTACGTTATCACGTCGCTAAATCATTTATATCGCAAAATGACATTTTTATCAATAAAAAATTATACTGTGTTATCATGGCCGGTATGATATGGCACACATCTACCCTGGACCACAAAACCAGTCACACTGCAAGGGTCAATTTTTTTGAAAATGAGATTTATACATAACCTGAAAGCTGAAAAAATAAGCTGATGTATGATTGATGTATGGTTTGTTAGGATAGGACAATATTTGGGCAATATACAACTATTTAAACATCAGGAATCTGAGTAAAATTGAGAAAACTGAACTTAAAGTTGTCCATGATTTTGATTTTTAGCGATAATATTGACCCATAAATGTATTGTTGGCTATTGCTACAAATACCCATGCGACTTATGACTGGTTTTGTGGTCAAAGGTCACATATACAATACTGTCCTAAAATATGCATATAAATTTGATGCTTGCTTAAAACATACAGCTATTTTTAGTCTTAGCTTTCATGCAGAAACATCTGTGAATGCAAACACAGACAAAACGGAGATGATGAATGAAAATGTCGACCCTAAACTCTAAAAGGCAAAACTACTTCCTTAACTTTTCTTTCTTCATATCCCTCAATGATTGTTTGGTGGAGCCACAAATGGTGTTTGTTGTGTCAATCAGGAAATGACTGAAATCTGCGATGGGACTATTGTGACAAGCCGCTTTAGTTGAGTATAGGGTCATTTATCTTTGCTGTCATATCAGAAGGCAGGTGTGATATGCTGTTCAAAACCCTCACAAAGAAAAAAACATTAACACTGAGCCCTTGAGCAAAGACACTGAACGCTCAAAGTCCCAAAGTCACTTCACTCGACGACCATATTTGCAATGCTTCTGGGCAAATATTGCAGTAATACAAGACCAACTCCCATCTATGTCAATCGCTTGCCAACATCAACACATTTCCAGACAACAAGTAAACTTTGCATTAACTGTACCATAGTATTGTGATAACCAAAACCTGTACCATAAAACCCAAGATACATTCTTTTGTTAGAAAAAATATATTCTATACCAACTATAATAGGAGTGGATTTAATATATGCTATATTGTACTGTAAATAAGACTACCAGCTATTGACCATTTGGCATCCAGGAACATCACTTTATATTTTACCATAAAGTAGAGAGACATTACAGAACGTTTTCAGAAACAAGATCAACAGTCATCCTGAAATCATTGTATAAATCAAAGCAGAATAAAAAACTTTTTCCTGTAATGTATAAAACCACATCTCCTTCATCTTTGACCCTGGATCAAACTTATCCGCAACTGTGATGAGAAAACGAGAGGACGTACCGAGAACATTTCCTGAAGGAACTTCATCCAGTTCGTCCAGCTCACGGCCCATCAGCAGGTAAAGTCTGTCCACGGTACAGCAGGCCATGTGAGGAATGGCAGGCAACTCATCAGCCACAGAACAACCTTCCGGCAGCTAAAGCCCAAAACAACAAATATCACAGATCAGCAACAAGAGAACTCATCTTTTCTGACAGCATACATCATTCATGGTGAACAGTTAAAAAAACAATGAAAGACAAAACAAATGAAAGATCTTTCATCTAAAAACGATACTCTTTGATCTGGAACATCCTAATTCAATCCACAATTAATCCAGATTCATTCCAAATTTGATTCAAATTCCAGGGTTTCCCGCAGCACTTTGCAGTTCGAGTGGCCCACCTAAGCTGGGAAACCCTACCGCCTTAACTAGGTCGTACAAAAAAATGAGAAATGGCTGAAATGAGAAATGAGAAAGACGTGGTCCGGACCGTCACTGTCGTAATCCAGATCAATCCAAAAGTAATCCATTTGCACTCGTAAATTATTCCAGATTCAATCCAAAATTGATCCAGATTCAATCCAATATTGATCCAGATTCAATCCAAAATTGATCCAGATTCAATCCAAAAGTAATCCATTTGCACTCCAAAATTATTCCAGATTAAATCAAAAATTGATTCAGATTCAATCCAAAACTGATTCAAATTCAATCCAAAATAAATCCAGATTCAATCCAAAATTGATCCAGATTCACTTGAAATGAATCCAGATTCACTTGAAATGAATCCAGATTCACTTGAAATGAATCCAGATTCAATCCAAAATTGATCCGGATCCAATCCAAAATTGATCCGGATCCAATCCAAAATTGATCCGGATCCAATCCAAAATTGATCCAGATTCAATCTGCAATGAATACACATCAATCCAAAAGTAATCAATTTGCACTCCAAAATTATTCTAGATTCAATCTAAAATTATTTCAGATTTAATCTAAAATTGATTCAGATTCAATCCAAAATAAATACAGATTCAATCCAATATAAATACAGATCAATCAAAAATTTATCCAGATTCACTGAAAATTCATTCAGATTCAATCTAAAATTTATTCAGATTCACTTTGAAATTAATTCAGATTCAATCCAAAATTGAACCAGATTTAATATAAAAAATTAACCCAGGTTCAAACTAAAATTGATCCAGATTCAATCCCTAATTAATCCAGATTCAAAGCAATGTGATGACTCATAAGATTTTGTCATCAATCACATTTTTAAAGTGCAGTACAATCTGAAGGGTTGTTCACACTACAGATGATACCATTAACATAACTAAAGATAGTTATACAATTTGTTTTAAATTTAATGGGGGGGGTCTAAAGCTATTTATTATCGATTAGCTTAGCCATCCGTGTTTTCTGGGTCAGATTCAGGCTCATGTTGATAAGGTAGTAGTAAATATGATAGTATCTCGTGGTTTTATATTTGTTTGGGAGATCATCTTCCATTCAAATACATTCAAATTTGCACATTTGTAACTATAAACTGCAGTCTGGAAGCCTAAAAGAAACAAATATAGTTTAGCGTTATAGTTAGTGTTATTGGTGGCGAATGGGCCTTAATCCAAATCCAGTCTGCAATAAAACTCTAATTAAATGCAATCAAATAGCTTTAATAGTTTAATAAATCCTGAACACAATGATTTTTTGACTATTTTTGTCTTCGCCTTGCATAAAAAATCAAGTCACCTTTCTGCAGATTGTCCCGCTAAATTGAAATGTTCTTAAAGAGCTATAAAGGCTTTATGCAGATTAGCCCGAGTTTTCAATGAGTCTTTTAATAGGTTTGAAGGTAATGATGTAATAATTAGCTTCAGACAGCTTCAAACATGAGGAAATTAATTGGAAATGAACCCGAACAAGGCACTCCGTTTTCCAGAGTTCAAGTTCATTGAGGTTAAGGATTATTAATTGTGTGATTATTGCATTAATTCTCGGATAATGACTGTGAGAGCTGTGATGGTGTATAAAATCAAAAGGCTGAGACAATGAAACTGTCTGCAATCGTAAAGTCGGAGACGCTCACCGTTCTCAGCGCCAGCGACGGGTCGTATTTGGGTCCGAGCACAAAAACCCTTTGACCTTTTCTGATGACTCCACTGTATACTCTAGCGAATGCCACAAAATGCTCTTTGCTTTCATCCTCGACCGCAGCTTTGACAGAAAGAGCCTCCGTCTGGGCACACAGAGTATCTGCAGATTAATGCATTAGACTTTTAATGACAACTGAGTAAAGACAGGACATAAAGACCACATGAATTTAATTAATATAGACTTATATAATAGTAAGACCATTGCACAGTGGTGTTGTCAAATGCTCTAATGCTGAACTTATATATATATATATATATACTGTAGTACTGAATAAATTGTGGCTGCTATATTTAAAACACAGCTCATTCAAATTAAATATACTGTAGTTTTAAGTAGCCATTTAATGAAATCCTAATTTAATGAAGTCATTTTATCATCACCTACCAAGAAAAATACAGCATTTTCACAAAATTCATGCATTTCTATACAATTTTGCTCATACTGCCAACATCTACTTACCACGGTTAAGGGGCGTTATTAGGCACAAAGTCACATGTATTAGGCATAAAATGTCTTTTTATAAAACGTTTCCTGGGAACACATTCTGATAAAATTTGTACCTTCAATGCAGTGTAAAAAATAGGCTAAAATACAAGTCTTATTAATAAGCCATTTCAACTTTTTTGACTAGTCAGAAGTTGCTATAAATTATAAGAATAAAGTTGTTATAGTGTGAGCCACTTAAACTTTTTTTTTTTTTTTTTTTTTTTAGTGGACATATCATGAAAATCTGACTTTTTCCATATTTCAGTGCTATAAATGGATCCACAAGTGCTTCTATCAACCTAGAAAATGTGAAAAAGATCAACCCAGTAACTTAGTTTTGGCGAACCATTCTCTGCAAGCATGTGAAAAAATAGGTTTTTGAAATTTGTCCCTTGTGATGACCTTATAATAATACCGCCCTTTAATCTGTACTATCCAACCATGACACTGCCATTTAGTGCAGAGAGAGAGAAAATAATTGAAAGTACAATTAAGTTTTAATTTAAGCAAACCACCATTATGGCGATCAATGTTTGCATTTCATCAGGTCATTTGAAATAGAATTGTATTGTGTTTTTTTATTGTATTTTCATGATACTATAAAACTATAGGGAAACTATAGCCTGCACCACACAAAAATGCGTTCGCTCACACATACACACAACTGCACTGACTGTGTTCTTGCCTGTGACACTGTTGGTGGCGGGGGTTGATGGGATTGAAGCCCCTCCATCATCAGGTGACCCTGGGGTTTCTGCACTTTGATTGGTCGTTTGTCTCTCAGCGTGCCGCTGCCTGGCCAGTTCCCTTCTCTGGGCGATCTCTTCCTGAGTCAACGGCCTATGGGTAAAACAACACGAATACGCTGTTATGTTCCTTCAAAAAGCATAACTTGACAGTTACAGAAGAGATACTATTGAGGGTTACAGTTAATGTGTAAATAAATAAATTGAAACTGATTTTATGCATTTTATGCAAAGCGACTTGCATGTGCATTTAATCAATTGAACCCCTGATGTTGGTGTTGCAAACACCACACTCCACCATTTGAACTACAGGAAAAGTCATTCAATATCTGATTTTGTCGTATAAATCTCAAATTGCATAAAGTCTGCCTGTTTCAAAAGAAATCAGGAACCGCTGTCAAAAAGTGCTTCAACTGACAACTCTGCCACAGCTTTTCACTGTAAAAACAAACCCGGAGAAAACGGCAATAATTTGCTTCTGCGCTCCTAACCAGTAGATCCAACACGAGATTTCAACCACATTTGCCTCCAAACGGCCACCACATAAATTTAAGACCCATTCCTAAGCGAAGTGAAGGAGACGACAGAAAAGCGTTGGTTATAGACTATAAACAAATCATAAAGAGGGTTGTGACTGCCTCCACAAGATCACAACTGCTTTATAGCTAAACATAGCTACACATCTGCAGTCGTATGGCACGTTCGCTCTGATTGGTTGAAAACAGTAAGCAGCAATGACTACGAAGTTCCTCACGACTATCGATTTTATTTTGATGCTTGCCAAACAAGCTAAATTTACTAACCAACTTTTTGGCCAATATTGCGTGAAGTTAGGACTGTAATATATAGAGAAGAACTCTTATTGTTTATTCACATCCAAGCATCCAAGCAATGGAGGACGAAAAATTACTTAAGTTTATATAAATAAGTAAATGAATAAAAACATACATTCATAAATAAATTAATGTAAAAATACATAAATAATAGACTGATTAATCTCATACAAAATCAAAGTAATTTTTTGCATAACATATGAGTTTGTGCTGTGTGTAATTATTATGTATATATAAATACACACACACATTCATTTATGTATTTAAGAAACATTTACATGTGTATATATATTTATTTATATTTTTATATATTCTATATAAATAAAAACAATATATAAATGATACATTTCTGAAATGTATATGTATGTATGTGTGTGTGTTTAAATTAGGGATGTTAAACAATTAATTGCGATTAATCGTTAGCAGAATAAAAGTTTTTTTTACATCACATATGTGTGTAAACTGTGTATAATAAATATGTATATATATAAATATGAACATATTCATGTATAATTTTAAGAATTTTTTTTATATATATTAAGTATTTATATTTATATATAATATAAATTATACATAAATATACAAATGTATATACACATGTAAACATTTCTAAAACATATACATGCATGTGTGTACATTTATTTATACAAAGTTATTATACACAGTTCACACACACATATATGATGTAAACAAAAACTTTTATTCTGCTAACGATTAATCGCGATTAATTGTTTAGCATCCCTAGTTTAAATATACATAATATTTACATACCGCACAAATGCATATTATGCAAACAATTACCTATTAATAATTTAAATAATTAAATAATTATTTTGTATGAGATTAATTTAGATTAATCTATGCCCATCCCTAATAAATAAATAAATACATAAATTCATAAATAAATAAGTAATCAATTAAATGCAAAAATAAATACATGTAGAAATTCATAAATAAATAAATACAGAAATGTTAGAAATAAACAAGTAATAAATTAAATGCAAAAATAAATTAATGTAGAAATACAGAAATAAATAAATACAGAAAATCAGAAATAAATAATTAATCAATTAAATGCAAAAAGAAATAAATGTAGAAAAAAAAGAAATAAATAAATACAAAAATTCAGAAATAAACAAGTAATCAATTAAATGCAAAAATAAATACATGTAGAAATATAGAAATAAATAAATACATAAATGCAGAAATAAATAAATGAATAAATAAATGTAGAAATACAGAAATAAATAGATACATAAATGCAGAAATAAATAAGTAATTAATTAAATGCAAAAATAAATAAATGAATAAAACACATTTACAAATACAGAAATAAATAATTGAATAAATGCAAAAATAAATAAGTAATCAATTAAATGCAAAAATAAATAAATAAATAAATGTAGAAATACAGAAATTGATAAATTAATTAATACATAAATGCAGAAGCAAATAAGTAATTAATTAAATGCAGAAATAAATAAATGCAGACATAAATAATACGTTTATATGTATATGCATTTATGTTGCCAGCTTCTGCTTTACTCATGCAGGCGGTATAAATGCTAACTTGTTAACAGTGGTCCCAAAAAAATATGCGCCGCTCAGGCATACGGTGTGAAACCCTTCCGTTAGCAACTGATATTGATCAAGCATGCGATTGTTATATTGGTTGTACACAGGCAGCCGCAAAGCTGTGTTGCATGCGTTGTAAACGCAGTCTGTGTCAAAGCACAATGGGCTTTAGTGGAGCCACAACAATCCTTTTAACCAATCCTGCATTGAGAGAGGTTGGGCCCGCCTACCTTATTAACATACGGACACAGAAATACAGAAATAAATGTAATGGTGCAAAAATAATATAATTAAAAGTTAAATTTTTTATTTATGCATTTAATGAATTACTTATTTATTTATGAATTTATGTATTTATTTATTCTACATTTACAATTTATTAATTCATTTATGCATGTATGTATTTATTCATTTATTTATTTATATACACTTTGTCCTCCATACCAAGTCAGGGCTGTTTTGGTGTGACCCCAGGCCTGGGTTCCTTCAACTTTACATCCCCGAATCACACTGAGACTTGGAGAGCAATATCTGAACCGCTTCTAAATATTTCAGCGACTTTAGAGCTGTAAACAAAGCTAGTTATGACGACGAGAGTGAAAATCGCCATGAAATGTTAATCGTACCTCTAGGAAGCATAAATTACACCAAAACAGGATATAGTCCAGAGGAAAACCTCAAATCTACTTCTTACTTTATTATATTTTGATCATGCCGCAGTTGCGCAATAAAGCATAAATACTCAGGTCAGTGTTTTTCCCCATGTTTACTTTTCCTCCATAAGGGCTTCAATCATGTAATGGACCTCGAGTGTTTTTTATTTCAGACCTGCTCAGAATCAACTGCGTTTGACTTTTCACGAGTCTGAATGTGCCGCTTATTGACAATAATGAAAACAGCGTGAAGCTCTTTTACAAGCTCGGCCGCTTTTGCTGTCCCGAACCTTTCGCCGAAGTCTTTAAAACCACGATTGTTTTTAATAGTCAAGAAGACAAAGAATGACAATTACGGATGAATGGAAATATAAATCGCCTCTAAATCTGAAATTGTGAAACCCGTATGGAAAACGATTTGTAAAAGACATCTGGTCAGTTTTTACAACACGAGACATTAAACTCCAGATGTTTTACACAATTGACTGCGGCTACAATGGAGATCTGACACAAATATAATTCAGTTGTTAATTATACAGTAATATTAAAAGCTGCAATCCGTAACGTTGCCTCTCTATCGCCATCTCTGTTTAAAACATAAAATTGCACGTTAGATTACATAATTTTCTTTACGCTTGCTTAAAAAACAACTCAAAAAACACACAAAATCTGACCCATTTGCTCAACTAATAAATCACTATTATAAGTTTATGTATACGGTTTGTACATATTTACATTTATTTATTTACCATTTTATGCAAAGCATAATGTATTAACATTATTATTTGTCTTACTTTTCCCACTGATTTCTAATATTAAAAATATCATAACTTTCTCAATCCTCAACAGATTTTTACAATCCAGGTATCTTTGTAAATGGGAATGTCTCCTCTATCTAGCCTTGTGATACATTTTGAGCTTTGGGGTTTTTGAAAATGTTGTCATCATACCTAATTATTATGTTTTGACTAGTAAGCTTTTTACAAATGTTTATAGAAATTTTTATTTCAAGAGTCTCTTTTATATATATATAATGCATATATAAATGAAATAGAAAAGAATAGAGCCATGTTTTGTGCACCGAGAAGCCAAACCAATTTTCTGCCTACCAACTGCCTTGTGCCATTAATAAAAACCCCTGGCACCAGCAGCCAATCAGGAGAGTCAACATGTGATCGCTGCATGCAGTGCATGTGTAAGAGCGACTGACAACACTCCCACACACCAAATCTCTCTCACACACACACACACACACAATGACCCACATTGATCATTGCTATGGTAACCACAAAGGTACAGGAATGCATTGGTGTTTGTAGGTTTCTTGAAGAAGTTCATTTAATGAGTGAAACATATCTGACGCAATCCCTTCATGTACTGACACATTTTTACCAAACCAAAATGTCTTTTTTAGTAAAAAAGTACAAAAATGTCTTGTGACACTACACAATAAAAACAACAACAAGAACACTACTTTGTGGCATATTCATATTTTACTATTTTGAACAACAAATAAAAATGTAATATTTGCTGTAAAATGCTGTAAACGGGTTAACTTTGGGTGAAAAGTTCTCAAACGGCCATCCAATCACAGTGGAGGAAAAAACAGCTGGCATATGGCATCCTCAAGGACTTTTTTAGACGCTTTTAAAAGCTTTGATGTGATTTATACATCTAGGTATTCTTTAACCATGTACCAACTTTGATTAAAATCATAACATCTTTTTTATTATTATTATTTTATTTATTTATTTATTTTTATTTTACTTTATATTACTATATGGCTGTACAGTACATGTTTGATGTCCATATTATGTGTAACATAAGAGGTAGTAATATTAATATGGTTTAGTGTATATTATTATTATTTATTTTTCTCTTTTTTTTTCTCTTCCTTATTATTTTTATTTTATTTTATTTTTTGATTAATTGCCTCAGATAATGTTTTTGTTGTTTTTGTGGTGTAAAAGTAAAAAAAGTAAAAAAAGCTTTGGTGTGAACACCCCCTAAATGCTCGTTGTACGAAGCGCCGGTTAGTTGTTTTGATATTTGTCCAGCCCCTCCTCCACTGTGATTGGACGGCTGTGTGAGAACTGACATTGACGAGTTGAGTTGGCGGCGTAAAAGCTTCAGTGTGCACGCCCCCTTAATTTGTAAGGTATAATTGACAACGGGCCGTTGAATTATAAGAAAATAATGCACACCCAAGGTGCAATGCTACACCGATGTGCATTATTTTCAAATAATTCAAAGGACCGGAGTCAATTATTCCTCTTATACCACGGTTACCACAAACATTGCTCTGGTGCCTTTTTTTAAGACATTTGACTATTTATTATAACATGTTAAAATTGCCACTTTGTAGGTGTGAGCAAAAATGTGCCGTTTTAGGGTGTGTCCTTTAAGATGCAAATGAGCGGATGAAATGCAAACACTGATCACAATGATGGTGGTTTGTTGAAATTAAAACTCAATTGTGCTGTCAATTATTTTTTTCTCTTTCTTTCTCTCTGCACTTAACTGCAGTGTTGTGGTTGGATAGTGCAGATTAAGGGGCGGTATTATTGTAATTGGCCTTGCTACCTACCTCACAAAACAGGCGAAATTTCAATGATCTATTTTTTCACATGCTTGAAGAGAATGGTTTACCAAAACTAAGTTACTGGGTTGTTCTTTTTCACATTTCTAGGTTGATAGAAGCAATAGGGACCCAATTACAGCAATTAAACATGGAAAAAGTCTGATTTTCACGCTATGACCCCTTTAAGAAAACTATCCCTTTAAACAAGTTATATTTACAGTCACCCATTTGGCGAACACTTAACAAAACACAACAATACATTTAATAATAGATTTTGTGTAAGGATTACAGAATTCTTTTGGGGTAAACCAAATTTTTCTCAAATAAAGGCCAAAATCAAGGCATGCGCTTTATAAAAAGTTACTTAACAGAAAAAATCGAATAAATCACAATGAGCATTGTGTTCTTTTCTTAAGGTCTCCCTAAAGCACAAAATATTTGGGTTGGTTTGAATAATGATGATATGTAGAAACTGGAACATTGCTTTTAAAATGTGGGTCACAGCCATCGCAACATCATACTCTGAAAACTGATCTTGGACTAACATGAGATTTATGTCCATTTATGTCCCAGTTTCCTATATGTCTGCGGTCTTAGTTGTATCTCATCCCCCCAGGGATCAAGGGTCATTTTATGTGGTAGTGTCGACATGCATTCAATAGTATCAGTTTGTCACGTACATATCACTAATGTGTTATGGACACTTTAGATATAAAAAAAAGAAATCTTCCTTACAAGCTCAGTGCATAGCCTGCGAAACATGATGTCATCGTTTGGACTTACAGACAAACTATAGACACTACTGCCTTTTAGGAATTATACTTCCTGAAAAGATATTTACTTATTGAATTTGTCTAATAGTAGATATACATCCATCACAGGAGGAATCTTGAATTTTTGTCCCTGAACCAAACAAATGTCATTTGCACCACGACTACACAAAACTACATAATATAATCCATAATTCATGCTTCTTTGCATAATTTGACACATTAAACGCTTGTCACACATCACACAACACATATTTCATTCACATTTCCTACTACCGAAGGATATAACTGAAGTAAAAATCTTGGCTGGAAATATAAACAGTAAACGACTTGAACAGATGGCAGAAGCTTTGACAACGGAAAGCGGCAGATAATACGATCAAATACTGTCCAAGTTTATGCCACATTATTTTGGATATATTTGAAAACAGTGTTTTTGTTTCGACTCCTTGCGCATTAAAGTACTCTTTTATCCTAGCAGAGACAGACCTCATGGATACTGGGATGCGAGACGATTTTTGGAAGAAGTTTGAACAATAAAGTGAAATTGAATTGAATGCTGTACTATTAATACCGAGTGTTTGACGTTCTCAAACAGCCTGTGTCTTTGCACACATACAGCACACGTCGGTCCAATGCATTACACAGACATTGAGAAACTAACCCAACATCTCAAGGGAGCAGATATGTTTGAATTATCCATAATTCAGATGCACATCATTATACCGGCTGTCGATAAAGCAAGACCTTGGTTTGAAATATAGTTTGTGAGTCAGTATTGCATTGATCAGCACTGACACACATTACTTTTATGCATTTTAGTGTCCAGGATTTGACATTAACGTATTTAGCAGATGCGTATTTTTTGACCCAATGTTGGGCTGGTTTTGCCCCTTTTTGGCCCAATGCTGGGATGAAACCCATCATGTTTTAGAGTGTAACGTGACTTGCAGTGCATTCAATATGTAATATTTTTTCATCAGTAAATACTATGGGGCGTACACACCAAATGCGATTTCAACAATTTGCATAGATTACAAACAAAGTTAATGCCCAGATGCGAATAGACCCGAATTCGCACAGTGCAATGCGAATGACGCAAATTGGGTGGCGCAAAAACATGCATTTGGTGTAAAAATGCACATTTGGCACAAAAATATGTGCTTTACACACAAAAACACGCGCTATTGGCACGATGAAAACACGCGCTATTGGCACGATGAAAACACGCGCTATTGGCACGATGAAAACACGCGCTATTGGCACGATGAAAACACGCGCGATTGGCACGATGAAAACACGCGCGATTGGCACGATGAAAACACGCGCGATTGGCACGATGAAAACACGCGCGATTGGCACGATGAAAACACGCGCGATTGGCACGATGAAAACACGCCCGATTGGCACGATGAAAACACGCGCGATTGGCACGATGAAAACACGCGCGATTGGCACGATGAAAACACGCGCGATTGGCACGATGAAAACACGCGCGATTGGCACGATGAAAACACGCGCGATTGCCGCTAAAACACGCATGACATGCTCCAACACGTCTTTGCACAAGTTTATCTCTTTCCCTGTCATTGACGAGATAACTCGTTCATTAAGAGAAAACGCTTCCCTGCCAATGACGAGAATTTCCGGCTTTCCACAACATCGCTCTTATCCACCAGGTGGCACACTTCCGCAAATTAAACAACCTGGAAGTTAAGCCTCACGTGAAAGAGAAAGAACTCTGTGTATGTTTTAAAGATCGCTCTGAATCTGATCTCTATCAAAAGTCCTTTACAAAAATGTAATTTTCTGGGTGTTTTTGAAGAAACCTACCCATATTTGAGAGGTGATAAAAAGAGAACCAATGAACCTAGATTGAAATGTTTTTGTTTTTTGAAAGCAGAGGATCTGTTCTTTCATTTGATATATTTTTTGTTTCTATATTTATAAAAGAAAATTTTTAAATATGGAAGGCATTAAACTTTTGTGAAAATCGTGAAAAATGCTGGCGTTGGCTAGCAACTTTTTTAAGAAACGCTGGCAGGGAAAGAGTTAAAATATTCAATTTAAGGGAAAAAATTGCATTACAAGAAGTTAAATGCAGTGAGTAATCTAGAGCGAGGAATGTGATGCTTCGCTTTTAGTGTGTACGTAGCATAAGAATGTAATGGTAGAATAAAAAAGTTTTTAAATCACATTTCGGTTCAATTTCAGTACAGACAAAACATAAAATGACTTGTTGTTTATTATTAACTCTTTCCCCGCCAGTTTTTTTTTAAGTTGCCAGCCAGCGCCAACATTTTTTTTTATAATTTTTACAAAAGTTTAATGCCTTTCAGAAAATATTATTCTTAAATATCTAAACATACAATATATCAAATGAAAGAACAGACCTATGGGTAGGTTGTTGGGGCGGCAGTGGCTCAGTGGTTCATGTAGGTTGTCTACAAACCGGAAGGTTGGTGGTTCAATCCCCGGCTCCACTGGACCAAGTGTTGAGGTGTCCTTGAGCAAGACATCTAACCCCAGCTGCTCCCGACGAGCTGGCTGGCGCCTTGCATGGCTGACACCGCCGTCGGTGTATGAATGGGTGAATGTGAGGCTAATTGTAAAGCGCTTTGGATGGCAATAGGTCTGTTAAAAGCGCTATATAAATGCAGTCCATTTACCAGTTTCTTCAAAAATATGAAAAGATTTAACTGGTTTAAAGGAAAAGGAAGGCTGTCACATATGTACAGTAACAGAGAAATGGGAGGGCAGGGTAATTTTTTCAGCCACTGGGACTTTTCTGAAAAAAGTGGAAAAATTCTGTATTTTCTTTAATTGGGCTAAGGAATTAAAAATTAACAACAAATATTTAACTTTGTTTTTAAATTGTTAAAGGTGCAGTGTGTACATTTTAGTGGCATCTAGTGGTGAGGTTGCGAAATTGCAACCAACGCTCAGTCCACTGCTCACCCCTCGCTTTTAAAACGTATAGAGATGCTACTGTAGTCACCGCCGAAAAAACATGTCATCGTTGGAGACAACTTAGTAAAAAAAGTTGTCCGTTAAGGGCTTCTATAGAAACATGGCGGCACAAAAATGCGACTTCCACGTAAGGGGACCCCCGGTGTATGTAGATAAAAATTTCTCATTCTAAGATAATAAAAATATAACGTTTCATTATGAAAGGTCTCTACTAACCCCTGATAATATAGTTTTGTATATTATTTTGC